>NC_033798.1:110526665-110559396 GCF_001876935.1 Asparagus officinalis | reverse complement strand
TTGAAGACGACGCTAGAAGAATCGCTTTTCCCAAATCAGTTCCTCTAGCTTAGTTCTTTTACCCTTCTTACCAAAGAAAGGAATGCATATTTTCTAATATATGAAAGCCTAGTTATTTAATTCACAGAAAGCATAATCCTAACCAGAGTTTTAATTTATAAGATTCTTATATTGTGATTGCAATGGTTGTTTCTCTGTAACTGTATCTTTTTAAAAGGTATATCTTGTTACGGTCGTCATTAAAACTGGTCATTTCTATAAATACCACCGTAATTGTATTTTATTATTATTTTTATTATAGAAAATACATTTGTACTCACAGCTACAATGTTTCCCATTCTTAACTACTACGCAACATGGATATGGTTGGGAACCTGGCTGGGATATTAGAATTCGAGTTTAAAACTTGATTCTTGTTCTTGAGTTAAAAGTTGCATTCAAAACCAAACCATGTCAAAAAACATTAATCTGTGACAACTCCATGAGAAGGATTGAAAACGATATCCGTTAATCATGCTCATCGGATTACTAAAGAGAATTTATTTGATTGCAAGTCAAATTAGAAGGAATTTATCAAATTTCCCCTATTAAAGACTTTATTATAGACACTAGAGAGGTGGTTGAGCAATAATATTGCTCGTAATAAATAATACATAAACATGCTTAAATTATTCGGAAAACCATCTTTTAAGTAATATTTTAAAAAAAATTAGCCAATTTATTAACGATCCAGACAAATCGTCAGTACGAAACGGCCGCAGGCCCACAACCCAGGCCTAGCCCGTCTCCCTTCTCAGTAGGGTAAAAGCCCAACAGAGCCTCACTGTCAGTAGTTGCCTGCGGGTCCTACTAAACACACACCCATACTCACACCCAGGTCACCTGGACCCATCTATTTTCCGTATTCGCGTTTCAAATTCTATGGTCCCGCTTGTCGGTGACTTTTTGTCCGATCTCAAATGGGGAACGCGGGGTTTCCGACCTGTTTAAAATAAGAAATTAAAAATATAATTTTCGATTTAGTACCTCACATTCTTAGTATTTTGGAATTAGCACCTAAATGCAAATTGATATTAGGTCCCCAATAAGTACAACAGTTTTAAATTCATCGCTTAGATCGATGAATTCGCTGTTCTAACTCTAATTTGTTTCAAATTATTGCTTCTAGTCAAAGGCAGCACTCAGCAGTAGGAAAGCATAAGAATTGGGTATGTATTAGCAATTTAAATAATTTGCGAGAGTCATTTCAAAATAGTGAATACGCCAGGGACTAATACGGAAAGAATGAAACATAGAACATAAGATAAAAGTTCTGCGCTCTTTGTTATGGGGAAAAATCGCTGCTCCTGTCTTTGGGATTCGCGCCCTTGCCCTACCCCTTTCTTGAAACCCCCAAAAAAGAAAAATTAAAAAATTGGAGAGAAGCCGGAAAAAAACAAGGAAAAAGGATAAAAGAGGGGACAGAGAATCAAAAGAGAGTAAAGAGCCAAGATCCGAGCCCAGCCAACGCTCTAGTTTCGCTATCTTCTTTCTCTCTCCTAGGGTTTTAGTGATGAGGATCAGGGTTCGAATCGGCGGTAGGAGGAGGCGGAGGTGAGTGAATTGCTTTTGATTTTGGTTTTGTTTTTGTTCGCCTTGTCTTGTTGTGTGAGGAGAGAATCGTTCGATTTGGTGGTGATTTTTATTTAATGTGAGATGCGGAATCTTATTATTTGTTTATTTGTTTGCTTGGTTGAGAATCTTGACACTTGGGTCTTAAAAAAATTCGATCTTGTTTTGTAGTGCTTTTAAAAGTGGGGTTTTTAATGTTTAGTGGGAGCTTGTTAAACATTATTTGAGAGAAAAGAGGGATTTTTAGGACATGCAACTCTTAAAAGCATTGGGATTTTAGGCCAGGAAATTCTTAAAAGTTGTTATTGCGAAAACTTCCAATGCATGGAGAAAGATCTCTCATGGTTGATTATGCATTGATGTTTTAGGACATGAAACTTGTTGCCTCTGTAGATTCTCCTATACGGTAGATCATATCCTGCATTCTTGCGAACATGTGTTCATTTTGAGATTTTGTTTAAGATTTCAAAGAGATCAAATTTGGGCCTATCTATAGATTACTGATGCCGTTCCATGTTATCTCCAACTTTAAAGAATAGATCAGAAGCTATAGTTGTTTGAACATCCAAGCGTCATATTTCACTAGAAAGCCAACATATTGGGGTAGAAAGAGCAAGCTGACAAATCAATATTTGTTTCGTGTTTGAATGATGCCCATAGTAGTGATTGAAGCTTGTAAGCCCAGTATGGTGCCAACCAGGCTTATTGAGGTGCGCGCCCCGGGTGCGGGGCGCTTTGGCCTGGTGGAAATGCGCCCCGCACGTGAGGCGGGGCGCTGCACGCAGCGAGGCGTGCGCCTCGCTCGCGCCTCGCGTGCGCCTCACGTGGGCCTCGCTCGCGCCTCGCGTGCGCCTTACACCTGTGTTATGTAACATACTATTCTTCTATTTTTTTAAATAATTTATATAATTACATATTTATATCATGTAATATACTCTTTCTTACTAGTTGCTAATCTATTTTCATCTTTTTATGTTTAACCTATAAAAAGGAAACAATAATTAGTAATTTAGTATACTTGTTTGTTAATTGTAACTTCCTTCTCTAATTAGCATGCTAACTAGCAAATTATGAACATGTAAATATGTAATTGTTACATTCATTCTTCATCTTTTCATGCTAAGTAGCAAATATCAATTAAGAATACTAACTAGAAAATTATGAACAGTCATGTTTGTTAATTATATTTCTTAGTCTTTTTATGTGACAATTTATAAACATATGCTCATAATTGTTAATCACTTAATGTGATGATTTAAATACATGTTTCTTGTATCTTTTTTGTTACTTTAAAAATTCAGTTAGCATAATTTGATGATTTAAGTTGATATTCTCATAATTTTGGATGTAGGTAACTAATATGTTGCTTATATGTTTTTGTCTTATAATGTTGGCAAATATTAGTTTGAGTTATGCGCTTTAATTGGTGAGGCGCGCGCCTGGTTGTGCGCCTTGCGCATGGTGCGCGTAAGGGACCTTTGCGCCCCGTATTGCGCCTTGCGCCTCGATAACACTGGTGCCAACAATTTGGTGGTTGTGTGTATCAATTTTCTTATGACTATTCCAATCTTCAACTGCTATTCACGCATAACTTGCAGTTGTAAATTGCTCTGGACAAGAAAATAAGATTCTGTTTTAGTAACATATGAAGGAACCTGCCTTATTTTTTGCCTTCTAACCATACATGGTCCACATAGTGGATTTAATTCTTTCAGTGTGTCATTCTCTTGACTTCTAGATGGGGCTTATAGGAAACTGGATCTACAATGCATTAAAATCGGGTGGCGTGATTCCTTTTGTTTCTTCGTTCAAATAAGTATGAGAAGTGTAAACAGTTTAGAAAATTGATAAAAATGGTAGTATTTGATGAATAATTCCTTCAGATTTCTAATAATGGACAAGGTTATTGTTTGTATACACTTTTGGCTCTTCATCTATCTTTAGAGCTGTAAACTGTCTTGTCTTTGTATATTCCTAATGCTGTTTCACATCATTAAAATATGATATTGACTTATAGATGAAAGGAAAGTCATATCATCATATATGGGTATTTGGCACATTATAGACTTTTCTAAAATGTGGATGAGAAGTGTCCGACATAGAAGAAAGAATATTATAAAATTGACAACATGTTTAAGAATGCTCCAACACATCATGCCCATGGAGTGTTCAACATGTATCCCACATGACACAACTTCATGGTAGAAGTGTCAATGATCCATAGTTATTGTATTTACTTTTTTTTGACCCAGCGTATGGGACCATTAACTTTGGCTTAACGGTTAAGATATCTGGGAAAACTTAAGAGATTGCTTGTATGGACTGAATTTTTATCTTGACTACCTAACTCCACCAAAAAATGAAAGAAAGAATGAAAAAGACAATGTTAATGCCCCAAAGTGAATACAAGTGTATATCTTTAAAGTAGAAGAATGATCTGCTAATAAGTAAAAACCTAAAGCTGTAAACAACACTTCTAACTCCATTATGACCATTCTTAGTTGTTTTAGGTGGTGAAATCAAGGTGTGCATAATGCATTGTTTTGGCAATGACAAATCCATGGATTGGGTTGGTGATCACTGCCAGATTCCTCTGCCACATTTTGGTATGAGTCTATGGGAAGTATATACTTGGTCGAATACACTCATTGTCACTTTGATTAAGTGCAAGACTTGAGCAAGTTACATCCTTGGAATTTTTCGCAAGTGTGGAGCATTTTCCCACAAACATGGTAGAGGTCTGTGATTCAGCATCAATATAAAAATTAAAATTGCGCAATTTGTTGCTTCCTTTTTTCCAACATAAGCTTATAAGCTTATATTCATTTGTTACATAATCTATTGTTCTTCTTGTAATTACCTCTAGGCTTGGTTTGTCCACTCGACAGTTTCCTTATGTAAATTATCTTTTTAACAACATTGAAGATCCATTTTTCTAACACCAATGTTTTGGCTATGCGCAGCCGTTCCCTTAATTTGATCTAGAGACCAACCTATTCAAGAGTGTGAGATTAGGAAGAAAAAGTGGTTTAGCCTGATGGCAAAATGCTGGTTGTTCCCCAGCTGTTTATTTTGCAATATCATATTCCACATCTGATGGTTTGCCAAATGATGTCCTTTCATGATCCTTATTCATAGTATCATGTTGTGCTTAAGGAATCCCTACACAAAGGATACCAGGTTTCTCATCTACGAGAGCAACAAAACCTCTTCCTGAAATTTTGGGTCAACTGCATGAATTCTTTTATTTTCTCCACTCAGCTTTGATAAGAGCATCTTCTTTTTTGAATTAGCAAATGAACCTGTCTTTCTTTTTCTTCTCCTTTTGTTTTGCATGACCTCAGTGTTTACTTGTTCCTCCTGTTTTAGCTCCCCAACATTGATCACATTCGGCACACCGGTTGAATATTTTACATGTTTCGTACGTCTAAACCCTCTGATGACTTCATGCCATTTTTTATTTTAATGTAAGCTACCATGGATTTCTGCATATCCTTTTGTTGGCCCTGAAATGCACCCCAAAAGATGTTTCAAATTGTCTGCTTCAGGGTTAGCTCCAGTTCACCATATGAACTTGTCAAGTATATGGTTTCAATCAGACTTTTGTGCGTGAGGTGGGGACTGCATTTTATTTCTTATGTGCTCTATATATTACTTGGTCAGATCTTGACAAAATGCTATAAAATTTTGTCCTACCTTTACCCTTTGGCTGCAATGTGCACCCTCATTTGAATGATTCATGAGGTTAGACCTCTATCTAACGCTGTATCTTAGCTTTCTTTGCTTTCTATACGAGCAAAGTATTGAAAAACTGGTTATTGCATGCAATGCAAGAAGACTTCTTTACTAGATTTAAATATTTTTATTTTTTAATGTCAGATTAATCTTATCAAAAACCCTATATAAAGGCGTGTAGGTCTGGTATACCTGCTTAACTCATTTAAAATATGGGTTGAGTTTGAGATGTACCTGTGTGTCTCATGCTAGAAATTGATTTAGCTTGAAGTTGGACCCAGTCCAGCATGCTGTCACCAAACCTTATGTTCTTTAAGAGCCTCCAGTGATTTTGTCTTTCTGTTTATCAGGTTAACTTCTTTAGTATGTTGAGTTAATGTTTCCTGACTACAATCTCTGACATGATTAGCATCAGTAAGTAGGCAAGCCCATTAGATGGGGAGGCTGCTGATATGCCTACTTGTGATGTTGGATATCGTAAGATACTCTATTTTTTTCCTTCTCAATTTTGGGTGTTAACTTAGACTGACTAATCTTAATCTGGCGTAGACTGACTAATGTTAATCTGGCATCCGCTGACAACCAATTTGTTTTTGGTTGGCTAAGTCGCATGGCTGCGGACTCAACAAACTAGTAAAAGGTAGAGTACGGGGACACGGCTAAAACATATGGGCTGAAATCATAGCTCCGAGTTAACTACGTAAATAACCCCCATAAACATAGTTTTTAACTGAACATGGGCTGAAAACCAACCTGGGCCCTTGTTCGATAAATTCCCAAAGTGGATGTGTAGGAAAATGTAGGATTTACGTCTGAGAAGCGTACGTCGAGTGTTTTAGATTAAAGTATATATCGTATTGTTAGATATTATTTGTATTTAGTTCTAGCAGATATTATAGGATATTATGAGATATGTGAAATGTGATTAGATATAATTTTATCTCGTATCTATTTTGTATTATGCTCCTAATCTATATTTAAGAAAGGTTAGTGTTAGATGAATAATATTTTTGATTTTTTTATTTTTCTACATGGTATCAGAGCCTTCGTGATCAATGTTACAGAAGGCGTTAGGAGAACTAGGAGTCCGAGCCGGGGCCTAGCGCCTAGGCATACGCCTAGACGTTTGTTTATTTTTAAATTTATTTAATTATAATAATTCAAAAAATGTATTAAATTCATATAAATTTGCAAAAAAATTGAACTAAAATTGAACAATATTAAACTAAAATTGTACAAGATTAAACTAAAATTAACTAAAACTGAACTAGATTAAACTAAAATTAACTAAAATTAACTCAAATTGAACAAGATTAAACTATAATTAATTCAAAGAGAGAGAGAGAGAGAGAGGCTGGCTGAGAATGAGATAGAGAGGGAGAGAGAGGGAGAGTTAGAGAGAGTTAGGGTTAAGTAACAGGTTTGGGTAACAGGATCGAGTAACAGGTTTAGGTTCGGGTTTTTTCTTTTTTCTTTTGTTCAAAAAGCTAGGCGACCCGCTTAGGCATGCCTCCTAGCCTTAGATGGTGTTGCCACCTAGTCGGAGTGGCCACCTAGACCGGTCGCTTCGACCGAAATTAGGCGGTCGCAGCTCCACTTGTCCGCCTAGACGTCCGCCTAGGACGCTTTTTAGAACATTGTCCTTGATTCTAGAGAGACTTCTTTCTTTTTCCTCGATCTCGGGGTCGCCGAGTGGTTCATTGCATCCATGCTTTCCCTCGGAGGCTACGACAACACCTTCGACGACTTTGATGGCATCGACGACTTCAACAACCACTTTAGCATTATTGTTTTCTAGATCTTATCAAACACCCTCCACAAAAGAACCTAAATAAAATTTAAAAAAAGTTTGGCGCTTATTGTTCACCCGATGAACAATAAGGAGGCTATTGTTCACTTAATGAACAATAATGATGGTTGTTATACACTTTTCACATCGTTGGTAGTTACATGCAATGAAAGTGGTCCTCTTTTGATGTTGTTTTTACTAAGCGTACCCGTCTAGGATTTCTTTCTACTGGCTAACTTGTCTAGGGTTTCTCTCTATTGGCTGATCTGCTTTGGGATTTACTGGCTGACCCCTCTAGGGTTTCCTTTTACTGGTGACTCGCTTAGGGTTTCTCTCTACTGGCTAACCGGCTTATAGTTTTTATTGGTTGTGACTACACTTTTCTAATTGTTGATGTCTTTAAGTATTTCGGACAAAGATGACATTATGAAGCTCTTGCAACTAGCTATTTTATTTCCATTTGTAACAAGCTGGACATATATAGTATATATGTTCTGGCTTGAGGGGAGTGTTAGATATTATTTGTATTTAGATCTAGCAGATATTATAATATGTTATGAGATATTATGAGATGTGATTAGATATGATTTCATCTCGTATCTATTTTATAATATTCTCCTAATATCTATTTAAGAGAGGTTAGTGTTAGATGAATAATAATCTTTGCCTTTTTCTATTTTTTTACATGTATAATTGAGTACACAACTGAATAAATGTATGCATATATGTTAGGAGTGTCCAAGAAGTGTCGGGTATGGGTACAAGTATGACACATGTCAGGTAAGGGTACGACTTCATGACAGAAGTACCCAGGTAATGGAAATGGTAGGAAACCAAATCATTTACGATAGTTGAATGACCTAAAGAATCAATCCCTCTCCTTGCAGTGCCCAATACCGTTGCAAAAGATGAGAAGGTTCAAAGCTGCACAGAATAGTACAAAGCAATTGTAAATGTGCTGTTCAAGGAGTTTTAAGAGGTCTCCAGGATTAGAAGTAAAAAAAATGACATGAACTTTAATTACATCAAGAAATCCGTTGTATTGTGAGCATAGGCCCAGCAGAGTCAGGTTTATGTTCAAACCAGATTAGACTTTAGATTTGTTTGTTTAGTTTTTTACATAAGAGGAGGTATTCTTGTGAGTTAGGTCGTGGGGTTTCTTTCTTTCAAAGGCATAATATTAATTTTTGCGGTCATAGTTTGTCGCCTTGAAAAGGTGGTTCAAATCTTTCAGCTATCAATGTTCTCAAAACTATGCAATTTGTAGGTTGCATATTAACGTGAATTTACTTGTCCAAGTAATGTGTCGAAATGACTACCCATGCGTACGTTTCAATATTTTCACATTGTTCAGTATATTAATTTTCTTCATTACTGTCTATCAATCCCCCTTCAATTTATTTATGTGTTAATGATCTCACAAGAGCTTTTCTCCTTTTACTGAATTTATTTATTATTTATGTTGGGTTGGACTTTAATTGCCATTTTCTACTTTCTATAGGTACGAAGATTATGAAGGTTTGAGCTACAACACTCATGCATTCTTGCAATGATCCTCCAAATTCTCTAGTCCTTCTAGTATTAATGTTCATGCATTAACCAAGAAAGGGCATCATGTTTGGAGAATTGGGGAATGAAGCCATTGGTCCGGGAGCACATATATTTTTGTACCATATTTTGACAAAATGCTAGTTAATGTTCCATATAATTAGTTATTGGTGTAGGCTGTTAACTCTTCAATTTCTACCCCCATTTTTTGCTACTTAATATTATCAAGATGAGGATCTTGGATCCAAAGCGTTTCCTTCTAACATGTTTTTTTTTTTCCGTGACGCTCCAATTGTTAGAGCTGTTATTTTATTTTATTTTATTTTATTTGGCTTGTATCGAGTTAGAAGTACATAATACTGACGTCAAACGTCCAAACTTACATGAATTAGCATGCAGCTCTGTTTGTTTATGAGGGAAGCAGAACGATTCTAGGTGATTAGCTTATATATATGCTCAAAAGTTTCTATTTTTGAATTGGAGGGTTGTAATCAGATGCTCACTTGGACAGAGCAACGCAGAGTATGATATTGTTTTGCACCCTCTTTTCGTATGACTTGCTTATTTTATTTTGTGCTGTTGTCTGTTGAGGATTCTCGAAGAAATTACCATCCTGGTCGTTGCTCCATCTCTTGTCGTGTTTGATAAAGTTTTGACAAGCCTAGGCTCAAGCTTTCCTCCTAAAAATCAAGTACCAAAGTTAAAGAGGATGATTTTTGTTATCAAAAGATCTGTTGTCCATCTTATATAGCCACATCATCAGAGAGAAATTATTCTAAACAGGAGGACACTATTCCTTATCAAAACCAATTTTCTGGCTTTTTATTGAGCTTGATCTGCTTCGAACAAATTCTAGCTGGTTACAAGTATGATGTATACTTTCTATTCAAGCTCAAGTGAGCTACTATGCTTGAGTTTGTAGAAGCTAATTTGCTGCCGAACCTTGTTCGTCTCAAGCTTATTTACACGAACCAGGATCATACTATTTGTAGGAATTTTGTTTATTTGAGGGGCATGTTAGAATATTTCTACATATTCCTAGAATATTCTTTCCTTGATCTCCTCCTTGTTATTGAGAGATTGCATATATTTAGGAGATTTTGCTTGATTGTGATTACCATGTATAGCTCCTTCCTCATCCCTACATATAGGGACCATGATTCATTTGTACCGAATAGACTTAATATTCTAAATCTCTAATTCTTATCAGGGCAAATATATATTCTCATGTTAATGTTAAAAAAATAAAAAAATGTATTTAAAATGTAGAAATAAACAATAATTTCTTTTTCTCTGCGGGTAGCATGGGTGGCCAGTGATAATGCTGTCAATATCCTTCAGACCCTTGTGTCGACCCGTTTGGATTAGGGCTGAGCATGGTTCGGTCCAAACCGAAAAAACCGACCGAACCGATCCGAACCGACCCAAAAAAATCGGTTTTATGAGTAGGTCGGAGATCCGTCGCCGCGCTACGCCAGATCCCTCACCGCGCTCGCCCAACGACGCCAGATCCGTCGATGCCGTTACTCGTCGACACCAGCAGATCCACCCTTTTGTGCTCGCAGACGCCGCCCAACGACTCCAGATCCATCGCCGTCATAACTCACCTCTTCTGCCTCCGCCTGATCCTCGCTCGAGTCCCCAGTTCTGCTCGTTTTGAAATTAAAAAGAAGCTAAACTCTTTGCTTGTGGGTCTGTCAGACAACCTCGGGCCCACCTCAGCAAGCAACAGCTGTTGGTTCAGACCAAATCATCGATTTCTTCAAAATCCAGAGAACCCTTTTCTGATTGTTCATTATGAATACATCTGAAATTCACATTCCTATTACTATTAAACTTGATGGAAATAATTATAGTCATTGGTCTATGCTGTTTCGAAATTTTTTGAAAGGCAAGGGCCTTTGGAAGTATGTCACGGGCAACGAATCTTGTCCCGCTGAAACTTATGCCAAGTTTGACGAATGGGAAATCAACAACAATAAAATCTTGACGTGGATCACAAATACCGTCATCCCATCCATCAGTATCCAACTTGGAAAGTGCACCACCGCAAAGAAAGCTTGGGACTTCAAATACCGTCATCCCATCCATCAGTATCCAACTTGGAAAGTGCACCACCGCAAAGAAAGCTTGGGACTTTCTAGCACAACGCTATGTTCAAACCTATCCAACTTGGAAAGTGCACCACCGCAAAGAAAGCTTGGGACTTTCTAGCACAACGCTATGTTCAAACTAACTTTGCCAAAAAGTACAAGCTCGAACAGGATATTCGTGCTCTCCAACAACAACCTGGTCAGACAGTTTCTGATTTTCACTCCAGCATGTGTCTTATCTGGGATCAGCTTGAGTTAATGGAACCACAGTGGACTGTTGATATGAACTTGTGGGAAATTTTTCGTGAGGAAACACGGCTTGTTCAATTCCTTATGGTGCTCCGAGAAGAGTTTGAGCCAATCAGAGCTTCTATGCTTCACCGCAAGCCTCTCCCTTCTGTTGAGGAAGGCTTGACAGAACTGATCACAGAAGAAACTCGCAAGAGCATTACACCAAACATGTCCTCTGTTTTTATCGCGGCTCCTCGCTCACAGCAGCCCTTTTCCAAAATGGCCACCACCAATTCATCACCACGCCCTCAACAAGCATCCTCCCGTTCATCCAAAGACTCAGTGCAATGTAACTACTGTAAGGAATTCGGGCATATTGTTAAATATTGTCCTTCTCCTACATCTCGGTACATGCGCGGCCTACAAAAATCCACTAGGCCATCCGCCGCGTTCACCTCAACTGACAATCCGGATCATCATAAAGTTGCATCTGCTTTCTCTCCTCCATCAGGTATCTCCTCTCCGTGGTTTCTTGATTCTGGTGCATTAAACCATGTGACTTTTGACCCAACACACTTCAAGTCATCCAGGCCTATGGGTTCATCTGCACAGATTCATACAGCTAATGGATCTATAATTGCTGCTAGTCACATTGGCTCCATAAAAACTAACAACGGTTTATCTGTCTCAAACGTTTTTCTTGTTCCTCAACTATCTATGCAACTTTTATCTGTTGGACAGTTATGTGACCTTGGGCTAATCGTTATCTTTCATTCTACTGGCTTTGTTGTACAGGACCTCTCGACGGGGATACAAGTTGGGACCGGCCATAGAGTTGGACGACTATATGTGGCAGATAAGTTACCGATTCCATCCTCTACTGACTCATCTCTCACGGCTCTTACTACCAACTCATCCTCCTTTATCTCTTGGCATTCTCGATTAGGTCCTATTTCTTTTCCCCGCCTAAAATACATGATAAATAAAGGATTATTAGGACCAGCTACTTCCGATAAAGATCCCTCTTGTATTGCTTGTAAACTGGCCAAACAACCAGCTCTTCCCTTTAATAATAGTACAACTACTTCCTGCTCTCCTTTTGATCTTGTGCACTCTGATGTCTGGGGTAAAGCTCCTGTTGTCTCTATGGGTGGAGCTCAATATTATGTGGTCTTTATTGATGATTATTCTCGATACACTTTGACTTATTTACTTCACTATCGATCTGATTTTTTGAAAGTATACATCGAATTCGCTACTATGATTAAAACTCAATTTTCGAAAACTATCAAAGTCTTCAGATCTGACTCCGGGGGAGAATTCTTATCCAAACACTTTCTTGAGTTCCTAAAATCACAAGGGACTTTTCCCCAACTATCTTGTCCAGACACACCTCAACAAAATGGGGTTGCACAATAAAAACACCGATACCTTGTTGAAACTGCTCGTACTCTTCTTGTCTCCTCGTCCGTCCCTTCCGCATTCTGGGGGGAAGCCATTCACACATCTGCCTTTCTTATTAATCGAATTCCCACCATAGTCACCAATGGCTTATCTCCTTTCGAGCGTCTATATAGGACCACTCCAGATTACTCTGAGCTTCGTGTTTTTGGATCCACTTGCTTTGTGTTACTCCCGAAACGAGAACGAACAAAACTCACTCCCAAAAATGTCATGTGTGTCTTCCTGGGGTATGAGATTCAACAAAAAGGGTATCGCTGTTACGACCCGATGTAGGCGTCAAAAAATGCTAATGGATTTCCCAAACATAAAGAAGATCACTCAAAGGGATCTCATACTGTTTTTGGAAAATCAAGACATGTATGAATTGTCTCGCCAGCGAGACAGGCTTTGCTGTCTCGCCAGCGAGACAGGCTTTGCTGTCTCGCCAGTGAACATTATTTACTGTCTCGCCAGCGAGACAGCTTTGAAATGGGTCAAAAAACCACCTTGGTAACTGCCCTACACGTGTCATTAACTGCCGGACGTGGGAAACATCGTGGGCGAAAATCACATGAATAACTGCCACAATAACGGAGTTTGAAACATGGAAGCAGTTAAAATAAAAACTGCCTGCGGTTACTTGTTCCGCAGACAGTATTACTGTCTCGCGCGGCCGAGACAGCAACACCTGTCTCGCCAGTCTGATTTCGTCCGTTGTTGAGTTTTTCAGTTATGAACTCCAGAGGCCTATAAATACCCCCCTAGGGTCACTTACTGACGAGGATCGAGCATATTTCGAGCAATCCAGAGCCAGAGAGAGCAGATTTGAGATTTCGTGCAACCTCCTTGAATTAAGCTTTGACTTGATTTTAAGAAGAACGACTATCTTACTATTGATAAGATATCGTTTCAGTTCTCACTTCGATAAACGAAGGCAGAATCAGTAAACCCCCTTCACGATCTGTGATTCGGTGTCACGAACCAAAGCGTTCCCGGACAGGCAACAGTCCCACAAAAAACAAGAATCGATAACGATGGTTTGTGTTAGTTTCTCCAAGAGTTGTAATTTTTCTAATTTTTCATTGTAAATTCTGTTGTAAAACGACTGTAAGTTTATAGAATTCATCAATTGGAGCAACGTTGATGCCACAACAACGCTGCGACACAGTTGGGAGCCAGCGGCCTCGCTGCCGAGGCCACGGTGTCGCAATCGATCAAAATCGTTGTCAATGAAGAGATCGAATATGAATTCGATCAAGCAAAGTTTGAGGAATATTTATCATCCTCATCTGCGAAATCTTCCTCGTCTCGCAAATATAGGAACATTTCACCTTTCAAGAAAACTTTCAAGTCTGCAATTCCAACGGAGACCGCAGGCGAAGATTCTTGCCCGACTGCTGCTAAGGAATCTCCTTGCAACATCCCTGCTCAAAACGACTTTACACCCGTTACGGAGTCGTTGATCAATAGCTCACCGGTACTGACGAAGAGAGCTCGTCAGAGACAGCGCCAGCGCTGTGCTCGTCAATTGGCTAAGGCCATGCAACAAACCGACGGGGTCCATTACTATGCAGACCTAGAGTCGAGGAAACAGAAAATGACTCAGTTGCCTCAACGGCAAGATAATCATATTTCTGCACAACTTACGACGGAGGAGTGGACTCTCGTCAAAAGGGCCCGTTCAACCCTTAAGGAACGGATACAAAGGCGTAAGGCGAAGGCCGCTCGTGCTCGCGCTCTTCGTCAACAAGCACAAGAAACCAAGAAGGAGACGGTGTCTGAAAAGCCACCGAAGAACCGTAGAGTTTGGACGCCGAAGACGCCGCAAGCATCTGTTCCGGGCCCGTCTACTGCATCATCAGTGAAATCCTGGGTTAGCCCAGATTTGTCTAAGTTTAAGATCACTATGGCGGATCGCCTCGGTCCTTCGGCTGACGATCGAGGCAAAGCCCCAGTTAAAGAACCGTCAGATCCTGTAAATAAACCCGTAGTGGTTTCATATACAGGGGGTCGTAAACACCCTCCTGTCAGAACTGCACAAATCCGGAACGAGAGAATATCAGTCCACTCTCGTTTAGGACCTATGAAAACCCCACTCCCGCAAAGGGGTGGATTTAAAAATTCAACTTTGGATCGCTCAGAGGCGACGACCAGTCGTCCTGTGCATGTTAACAAAGTTTAAAGACAAAAGATAGGTTGCTCAAATCATAATAATGATGAGCTGTACTATCAGAAGGATAACTCAAGAAAAAGGGTTGTCAGAGAAAACGAGTCTCATTGCGCTTGCGAGAGACTCATTAAAGCAGTGTTGATAGAATGCGGATGCTCTAAGAATAATTCAACAAGAGTCTCCGTATTTCAAAGATTGTCCAATGAAGCGTCAAGACCCAAAACAAGACGTTTCAACAAAAAGAAACCTGTAATCCGACAAGATGAGTTCCCTGAGGTCACTATCAACATGACCAATAAAGGAAAGCAAAAGTCAGTTAACTACGACCCTGATTTCTCTCCGGGAGGGAGAGTTGAGCGGGGTCTTTCTCAAAGGATGTCGCGGTTACAAAGAAGAGCCAACCTACGTCGAGATTACAAGAGAATGCACGAGGGGCTCTCTTCAGATGAAGAAATGTCAGATACTTGTTCCGCCATTGCATCGGACGATACCGCATCCAGTGTTGGGCAAGTCAGAGAATCATTTGCAATCACGCCGGATCAATTGGCTCATATCCTGCAGGAAGCGTTGGCTAAACAACGCGAAGAAATTAGAGCTGAGTTCAAAACCGAAATGGAGTTGACTATGCAGCAGATGCGAGACTTGCATGTTCAGCAACACCAACCGGAGTCGAGCCAGAAGGCGGAATCCAGCCGGCGTAATGAAGAGGATGAGACTATCTTTGACGATCCTCCCATCCACTCAACCTCCACAGATCTACTTGAAGAAAAGCGAGGAAGAGGACAAGAAGATGCATGATCTCGAGAGCAAAGTCAACGCTCTGATGACGGCTCAGGAAGTGAAGAAAACGGGCATTCCATACCCGTATCCGAGGGAATGGGTCCTGATTCCTTATCCCCAGAAATTTAATTTGATTAACTTTACTCCTTTTGATGGCAGGGGTTCACCAACTCAACACTTGATCTATTTCAAGTCGCATCTCGGCGCAATATCCGGGAACGAAGCCCTGATGGTCCGGTCATTCGTAGGAACCCTTCTTGGGCCTGCCTTCGATTGGTACCGAAGCCTTAAGCCCGGGAGTATCACTAGCTGGGAGGATATGGAAGAATTATTCCTCACCAATTTCTTCGACGACGACACAGAGGTCTCAATTGGCACGTTATTGGATGAGAAGCAGAAAGATGGGGAATCGGTCGATGTCTTTGTCAAACAATTCCGGGACAAAGCGGTGAACTGCAGAGATCCACTCACAGAGGAATTTATCCTGCAAACATGTCATAATAACCTATCCTTGGATGTATTAGAGGTCATGGGGGGTTGTGCCCTCTAAGACTTGGATGGAGTTGAAAGTGAGAGGTGAACAGGCTGAACGCTTTCTCAAGAGAAAGAACTTGGAGAGAGGTCTGCCACCAGCTAATAACCAAAAACAGAACTTTAATCCTCGAGGCCGAGGAAGAGGGTCCGCGGCAGCTGTCGATGCTCATCAAACATCACAACAACCGCAGCAACAACCAGCAATGAAGATTAATGACCCGAAGTATTGTGCCTATCACAGGAGGGTCCACCATCCCACTAAGACGTGTTATGTCTTAAAGGACAAAATACAAACCTTAATTGATGTTGGTATTGTGACGCCGAAGCCAAAGGAGAAGAAGGTAGGCGCAAACGCGGTCTCTATTAGCTTCGGATCGGTTCCTTTGTCCTGGTTTCAAGCCGAGCCAGTATCAAAGGTAAAAATGCAGACCATCAACGATGATCCTCATGGACAGCGCCAGAAGGGGCTTGTATCTCACACAACCCCCAACGACGAAATCCTTTGGGTTCATCCGGATTTGCTCGAAGATGAACAGTGGACAACATCCACATCAAAGAAGAAATCAAAGGGCAAGGGAAAAGAGAAATCCTGTTATGGAGCCTCGGCGATTCCCGAGAAGAATGATGAAGAGATAGCAGCTTTATCACTTTCTGATGGAGAACAAGAAGTTTTTGCTACAAGAAGTGGGAATGAGTACCATTATAAATATCCTGAGACCTCTAACCCAAATGCTATAACTCTGAAGGAGCTGGGGATAGTTACAACTCCTCCAGTAGCTGCTGAAAAGCCGCAACAACCGGCTAAGAAAAAAAGAGAAAGAACCCCAACATAAAGAGGTTCAAATTCCGAAGCAGTCTCGTTTCAGCCGACCGATTGGACGAGATAAACCGGAAAGTTCGAACGCACTGTATCGTTTCGACGTTATGGCCCAACTAGCCAATATCCCAGCAAGGATTACGCTATACGAGTTGTTGCGTCTCTCAAAAGAAACCAGAGAAGCTTTACAAAAAGCTTTGGCTGATTCTGAGGTATTCCTCACTCAGATCAAGCTAACTCCTGAAAAGCCAGAGTCATCAGTGCAGCATTGCAATCTGGCAGCCACAATCTGGCAGCCACCAAATTTCCTTGCATTGCTTTCACAAAAGAAGACATGCAAGTCAGGAATTCAAAGCATGATAGACCGTTATATTTTACTGGATATATCGGTTCGAGCATGGTTAACCGGATCCAAGTCGATCCGGGTTCCGCTGTTAGCATCATGCCACTGCGGTTGATGTACCATCTCGGAATCCCCGCCAGCAAGTTAGCCTCCACAGGGACGGTTATCTACGGGTTCAATACTAGCGGGTCAAGACCGTTAGGAAAAATCCGGGTGAAGTGTCAACTCGGAGATTTGAAGTCTGAAGTCACCTGCTATGTGATCGATGCGGAGACTTCTTATAATTTACTGTTGGGTCGTCCATGGATCCACGGTAATCTTATAGTTCCCTCAACCCTTCATCAGTGTTTAAAGTATGTCGACACTAATGAGGAGGTCAAGACGGTGGTTGCGGATAAGAAACCATTCAAGGGGTTAGAAAATTACTTTACTGACTCCCTTCTTTATGGTGCTGAGTCCGATACTGAACCATCGGCCCATGGTACGGACAGCGGAGAAGAAGCTGATACCGAAGCCGGGCTCGATTATAGTGAAGGTCTTGTACTAAATGACATTGAACCTCTTGTAATCGATCTTGACGGTGATGAATCGTCGGACGAAAGTTGTAACTGGCAACTTGCCGATGAAATAATAAAGAATGATTTAGAGTATTCACCTTGTCTTGATAATGTAATACAGGAATTGTATGACGATCCTAGTCTACACATGTCGTTTCGTTCGTCTTGCACGACGATAAAATATCTTCAAAATCCAGTCGGAACAACTGTGATTCTACCCGCAAAGACAGGGGGTGAAAAAGAAATAATCTTTGGAAAGGGGGATCCATCCCCAACTCCTGATCTTTTCTTGGACACCAATTCGGATGAAGAAAAACCTGGGTGACATTTCTCTCGGTATAGTTCACAAGCGAATGGTTATATGACAAAACAAGGTTATGACCTCTCGCTCGGTGAAGGTCTTTATTTTGGTCAATGTGTTAGGGTTCCACCCCGTCCTGCCTATGTACCAAAAGGAAAACCAGATAATTATTACAGTCGTAATAGAGGTCTAGGTTATGATTCATCCGAAGACGATTATGGCCAACAAATCATTAACCAATTAATAGATAGGAGCGGACATTCATCCGACACCTCGAATTGGGATTCTGATGTGAGCATTGGAGAAAAGTTCAAAAGTCTCATGTCAAACATGGCAACAGTTGATCCTTCTACAATAGAAGAAGACGATCAGTTACCCACTTGGGAAGATCCTTGGACACATTACATGAATATTCAATACGGTGATCGATTTGAGCAAAGAGAACCTCCTACCGAAGATAAGGTAGTCCAAGTTAATATGGGTGACGAAACTAATCCGAAACCTATATTTATTAGCGGCGATCTTCCACCGGATGAAAAAGAGGAATTAATAGCCCTCGTTAAAGAGTATATCGACGTTTTCGCATGGAACTACGAAGATATGCCAGGACTCGACCCAAACGTAGCAATGCACACCCTTAATATAAAATCGGATGCTAAACCTGTCAAACAACAACAAAGACGGTTTCGTCCACAAATTATGGAGGCGATAGAAGCTGAAGTCAAGAAGCTAATTGATTCAGGTTTTGTCAGAGAGGAGCAACATCCTGAATGGTTGGCTAATATAGTTCCAGTTCTTAAAAAGAACGGAAAGATTAGAATCTGTATTGACTTCAGAGATCTGAATACGGCATGTCCCAAAGACGATTTTCCCCTACCGATTACGGACGTCATTATCGACAACACATGCGGGTTTGAGAGAATGTCATTCATGGATGGATTTTCTGGGTATAATCAAATCAAGATGCACCCGGATGATGAAAAGCACACAGCATTCAGAACACCCCTGGGTGTATTCTGTTATACCGTTATGCCTTTCGGTTTGAAGAACGCCGGTGCTACGTATCAACGGGCAATGACGAAGATCTTTCAAGAGCACCTTCGGAAGACAGTTGAATGCTACGTTGATGACCTGGTCGTTAAGAGTCGTGATAAAAACGACCACATTAATGATCTGAAGACAATGTTCGAGCTTATGAGAACTCATCAGCTGAAAATGAATCCGACTAAATCCTTCCTTGGAATGTCGAGCGGTAAATTTCTTGGATTCGTCGTCACCACAAAAGGTATTCATATTGATCCTGATAAGGTTAAGGCAATACACGAGCTACAACCCCCGAGAAATCTTAAAGAACTCAGAGGGTTGCAAGGTCGATTGGCATACATCTGTCGGTTTATATCAAATCTGTCTGGAAAATGTCAAGCGTTCTCTAAACTCGCGAAGAAAGGCGTGTCGTTCATTTGGGATGAAGCATGCCAAAAGGCATTCGAATATATTAAGAAATATCTGGCGAATCCACCTATTCTCGTTGCACCGAAATCAGGCAGACCGTTTTTTATTTATGTCAAAGCGACGAGCCATTCGTTAAGTGCATTACTTGCACAAATTATCTGAGTCGTACATTGGTAGGAGCTGAATCTCGTTATCCAATGATTGAGAAGGAATGCCTCGCTTTGGTATTCGCGATTCAGAAAATGCGACATTATTTAGTTGGACAGACAATCTATGTCATTTCCAACATAAATCCCATCCGAGTGTTCATGACCCAACCGGCTTCCATGAATTGGCGTCTAGCCAGATGGGCTTTGCTCTTGTCGCAATATGATTTATACTTCAAGCAACAAAAATCAGTCAAGGGACGAGCCATTTGCGACCTCTTGGCAGAAAATCCTACAAAAGATGTAGTTGAGTTGTACGACGACCTGCCGGACGAAACTCACGAAGTTAATATCACCTCACATCAACAAGTGTGGCAATTGTACTTCGATGGGGCTTCCCGAGCAACCAACGTGGCAAGTTCTTCCGGATGTTCTAAAATCTCCTCAGGAGTGGGGGTCGTTTTAGTTTCCCCGGGAAAGCATGTCTTACCTAGAGCATACTCATTAACCGAACCATGCTCTAATAATGTAGCCGAGTACAATGCATTGATAATTGGACTCAATTTTGCCAAAGAGCTGGGGGTAGAATACCTTGAAGCTTTTGGAGATTCTCAACTGGTAGTTAATCAGATTCGAGGAGAGTATGAAGTCAGAAATCAAGACCTGATTCCATACCACCAGGTGGCCATTGAGGTGGCAAGCTCGTTTGAAGAATTTTTCATCGAATACGTTCCGCGTCTCCAAAATACATACGCAGACGCATTGTTCCTATCTACGATTCGGTTGCCAAAGAAGCGTATTCAACAGGAGTTGAACCCGAAGTTCGAGATTGGCGTTTCCCTATTATTGATTATGTCTTACACGGTATCTTACCTGAAGACGTGAAAGAAAGGGATTCGATTCGGCGGAGGGCACCGAGATTTTACTACAACGCCGAATCACAAATGTTATACCGACGGTCGTACGACGGTCTATTGCTACGTTGTCTATCCGATAAGGAAGCAGAACAAGCACTTAAAGAGGCGCATGAGGGGACATGTGGTGCACATCAACCCGGTCCTAAACTCTGCGACCGACTTAGGAGAATTGGGTATTATTAGCCAACTATGATTAAGGATGCGGCTGATTATGCCCGACGATGTCAAGCATGCCAATTACATGCAAATTATATGCACCAACCTCCAGAGCATCTACACCCGTCAGCAACGTCATGGCCGTTCGAGACCTGGGGAATGGATATAGTTGGTCCTATAAATCCACCATCAGTTAAAGGTGATCGGTTTATCCTAGCAATTACTGATTACTTCTCCAAATGGGCTGAAGCAATTCCGCTCAGAGAAGTTAAAACAAGTAATGTCATTGCATTCATCAAACATCATATCATCTACCGACATGGTGTCCCAAGACGAATTATACACGACAATGGTCCTCAATTCATCAGCAACGACTTCATCAGGTTTTGCGAGAAGTTCAGAATTCAGGACGTGTCGTCGACAGCTTACAACCCCATAGCAAATGGATTGGCTGAAGCCTTCAATAAGACAATCATCAAACTCTTATCAAAACTCGTGAAAACTAATAAACGGGATTGGGATGACAAGCTTGGCGCAGCTCTATGGGCCTATCGTACCACAGTACATACACCGACGGGAGCGACCCCGTATTCGTTGGTATACGGGTGTGAAGTCGTTCTTCCACTGGAAATACAAATTCCATCTCTTCGGATTGCTCTCGTAACCCAGATGACAACCGAAGAACAACATCAGAAACGTCTCGAAGAACTCGAGATGCTCGATGAAAAGCGGTTAGAAGCTCAACAGCACATTGAGTTCTACCAAGCCAGAATTTCCCGAGCCTTCGAGTTCCATGAACGAGAGGTCCACAAATTGAACGATCAAACCTTTAAACAGTTAGGATCGTCTCAAATTCCCATCTTGGTCAAACCTTTAAACAGTTAGGACCAAAGCCAAAATCCCCTCTCGATTCGTTCCATGAACGAGAGGTCCACAAATTGAACGATCAAACCTTTAAACAGTTAGGATCGTCTCAAATTCCCATCTTGGTCAAACCTTTAAACAGTTAGGACCAAAGCCAAAATCCCCTCTCGATTCGTTCCATGAACGAGAGGTCCACAAATTGAACGATCAAACCTTTAAACAGTTAGGATCGTCTCAAATTCCCATCTTGGTCAAACCTTTAAACAGTTAGGACCAAAGCCAAAATCCCCTCTCGATTCGTTCCATGAACGAGAGGTCCACAAATTGAACGATCAAACCTTTAAACAGTTAGGATCGTCTCAAATTCCTATCTTGGTCAAACCTTTAAACAGTTAGGACCAAAGCCAAAATCCCCTCTCGATTCGTTCCATGAACGAGAGGTCCACAAATTGAACGATCAAACCTTTAAACAGTTAAGATCGTCTCAAATTCCCATCTCGGTCAAACCTTTAAACAGTTAGGATCAAATCCAAAATCCCCTCTTGATTCCTTCCATGAACAAGAGGTCCACCTTCGATTTGCGCAATCAAACCTATAAAAGTTAGGATTGCTTCCAATCTCAATTGATCAAACCTTATTCAGATTCTCTGAATAGAAATCCCACTTCAAATTTCCTTTGTACCAGGAGATAGAATATAAAATTCTTCCTCTCCGATTCTGGGTTTATCTCTACCAACAAACAAGAGACCAGGAGATAGAATATAAAATTCTTCCTCTCCGATTTTGGGTTTATCTCTACCAACAAACAAGAGACCAGGAGATAGAATATAAAATTCTTCCTCTCCGATTCTGGGTTTATCTCTACCAACAAACAAGAGACCAGGAGATAGAATATAAAATTCTTCATCTCCGATTTTGGGTTTATCTCTACCAACAAACAAGAGACCAGGAGATAGAATATAAAATTCTTCCTCTCCAATTTTGGGTTTATCTCTACCAACAAACAAGAGACCAGGAGATAGAATATAAAATTCTTCATCTTCGATTTTGGGTTTATCTCTACCAACAAACAAGAGACCAGGAGATAGAATATAAAATTCCTCTTCGATTTCGGGTTCGTTGTCCTATATAGGAAACATAACCTACTCACACTTTAAAATCCATGTTGTTCACACATAGGGGATGTTATCTCTATCCCTTATTAGAGATAAGCCTACATCTAACACATGTAGCCTACATATTCAACATTGTAGTTCAAAGTCTAAAGGAGTTTAATTCTTTTAGCACAACGTTATATGTGAAACAGACCTAGATAATTCACATACTAGCCCGACTCAAACGGTAATCGGTAAAGGCATATCAAATCCGTTGATGGCTGAGGATTTGCCAAAAATCCTATAAGTATTATGGTTATTTATTCTAAAACAAGAATGAGTAATCATAATAATAAAACCTCAATGAGCAAAAAGATTCAATATATTGACCAAAAATGTTCAAACAAAACTACAAAAAAATATATGTTCTCCAATTACAAAAATTTATATTGACTAATCTGATTTTCAAGTTTTGAAAGGTCAAGTGCATAAGTCTGTTCAAGCTCAGCCGCCAATTTGATTTTGAAGGCTTCTTCGTCAACACTGTGAAGCGCGGCGACTTCTTGTTCCTTTTCAGCAAGTATTTTATCTTGAAGGTTCAGCTGCTGTAACAGGTTTTCTTCAACCTGAATTTCCCGCGTCAACTCGGACTCCAAGACCTCATGAGCATCATTGGCCATTGCAAGTTCCTCCTCTAAGCGAGCAATTTTCGCTCGACTCGATTCTAAATTCCGGCGTAGATTAACCTTGGCTTGTGTTCTTCTGCCAACGCTCACCCTAAGTTGATCGCTTTGGGCTCTTAACTTTTGAAGTTCCAGATTAGCTGATTTTTGGGAATCACGCCACGCCTGCAATTTGGATTCCATGTGGGAAGCGATATAAGAGGGTATGCCTTTGGTGCGAAGAGTCTGAAGGAGTTCAACATGTCGCCTCAAGTCAACCAAATAAGCGTTGGTTGAATCAGCTAACTCATTATACCATTCTTCTCTGAACCCTGATATAAAACGCTCAAAATATTTGTTATAACTCTCAAAGTACGATCCTTTGAAGAGAATACGATCGACCATAGAGTTCAAAAAGGTAATGAAGCCTTGGAGATTAGAACAGATGACAGCTTTGTCCGGATCGTCATCGACCAATAACGCTTGGATATGGTCTGATAATGATGAAGAAGGAACTGTGATGAGGACAAATATATTAGTACAAAATACATGCGTGCATGCATAACGACGAGTTGAAGCATACCAAGTTGAACAGAAGAGCCTTCAGCACGATCTTGTTCACCCAATGGGGGTAGTTCGGCCTCCTGAGCAGCCAAAGTCGGTTCAGGAATGACAGCTTTTGACGCACCGGCTACGTCAGAAGATTTTTCAATTTCAACCTCAGAGAACTTTGGGTCTAAATTGAGAGGCTCCTTGGGAGAATATTCTGCAAACAAAAGAATCATAATAAGTATAATGGAATGATAATCCGAAATTTAAAACAAGTTATGGGTAAAACTTACCAGCTCTGGACACCACATCGGCTGATGTACCAACTTCTTCAGTTGGTCTCGCTTTTGTTGCAACCGGGCTAATTTGGGGAGTGACGGTGACTTCTATTATCATCGGATCTATAGGAGTAGAAGGTTGAGGTTCAAGAACTGATGATTGCAAATCAACCTCAGTTCCTGCCCATGGCACGAGTTCACTATCCCCCAGTCGATCAGACGTTCCAATGATTATAGTAGTATCAGTTCCAGCAACTGGTCCTATAATTCAAACACTTATATGATTAATCAAGTTAAAATATATATGTATGCATATATGGAGTTTACAGAATAGAGGTCTTACTTTCAGAAGGACCTGCTTCTGTTGAACCGACTCCAACGTTGGATTCTGTGGCTGCACCAGGAGTTTTCCCCGATAATAAGTCGGAGATATACTCATGGTCGCCTTCAGAGAGATCAAAATCGAGGTGATGCTCATTGAATTCCTCGACCTCTGTTGCATGCGTGGCCTCTCCTCCAACAGATTCACGGTCTGACTCATTCATTTCTCGGATTTCTCTTCCAAGGGGAGAAAGATCAGTACCTGTATCCGCAGCCGATGGATCGATGTCAGGAGTTGGTGGAACATCAGCTGGTCCTTCTTTCAGAGCATCTTGCATTTGCTGGACGAAGCTGGTCTCCTCAGTCTCCATACCTCCGGGAGAAACAGCATCAACTGGCAACTCTCCTTCTTCTCGACTCACTACAGAAGTTGAGCATGAAATAAGTTTGAGCATTAAAAAATGTAAAAGCGATAAAAAAAATAGTTACCTTGTTCATCAGAAGAAGCACCACGACCAGACGTCTCTTCTATAGCAGGAAGATGAACGCGTGGTTTGGAGACAGCTTTCTTTTGTCTCTTCGGTAGATGTGCTTCAGAACCTTCGTGATGACGTTTGGTGCGTAATTCAGTGCTGGGAGGGACTTGAGTCTGAGCTTGAGTGGAAGATTGAGATCTTTGCCTACGAACAAGAGGCACTGTATCCTCTTCATCCTCTTCATCTCCACTGAGAACGTCTACCGTCATCCGATTGAGATGGGTCATGACGACTCTCTCTCTCCGTTTTTTCGGAGCAGCTTGTGATTGGGCCGGAGCGACGGAAGGTCTTACAAGTCCCCTTTCAAAGAAAGAATCAGGGAGACCAACTCTTTCATCAGAACTCGAGCCAGTCTCACCCGCCTCTTCAGAAGTCTCCGTTTCCTCACTATCAAATTCCTCTTCACTACCAGCTGGAAGAACCGGTTCCTTTCCTTTTCTCGAGGATTCAGCAGCCTCTTTTCCTCGAGTCGACACCATAGCCTCATGAGTCGCCTCTGTCGCTTGCTGCGGAGCTGCCTCTTCCTCTGAGTCCGATACTCTCCCACGTCGAGTGACGATATTAGCGGCAATCAACCACTTACAAAAGAGGAAGGTCATCCGTAGAGGTGGCGCTTCTAAAGGGAGATCGAACTCAACATTTGTGCAGCCGGCAATACTCCAAAACTAAGCTCTCGCCCCGTCAATAAGTCCACCTCGAAAGCTAAGGTGACGATTCGGGTTGCCGATATAAATTTGGTCATAGCCGAATTGACGGGCAAATCGACATGGAAGATAGGGCTCAATGTGGCAAACGTCCCTTACCCTGAACAACAGATAGCCAGGTCGGATATTCATCAGCCATCTGAAGCATCCGACATCTAGAACGGTACGGTTCTGCCTCGGGTCTTCAGCATCCAATAAAGTTGTGTTGTAAGTGCCGGAGAACCGAGGGAAGCAAGGGAAGAATTCCCAACACTTATGAATTTTGAACTGCCTCGTTATGTCCGGCCATCGATGGTTGATCCATTTGCAACCCTCAAGGGTCTGTAAAAGAGGAAGACTAGGATCCACCGTCTCAGGAGCTTCCATTAAATCTGGCCGGTGCAGAACCAACCATGTCATCAAATAAGTGTAGGGTAATTCTAGCTTCGGAGCAGATATACTGGCGGAAGGTTTCTTTTTCTCTTGTGTGAATACGGAAACTAATTGCCGTAATCCACTGTGAATAGCCGCCACCATAGCCGGAAGCAAGGATAATCTGCGAGAAAACCCATCTTCTGAATGAGAAGTGTAAGATTGTGCGTTTGTTTTCTCCAACAGCCGATTGATGTCACCCGGGCTCAAAGGAGATAATCCACGTACCTCTTCTGATCGATCCTCCAGGTTCTTGAACAGATAATCGGCGAATTGCTTTAAGCTGACCTGGGGAGATTTCTTCCTAGCTTTGGTATCCATCTCAGCCATAGCTATATGATAATGACAAGTCAGCTCCCATAAAGTCTCGTGGATCACAGAGGACCGATCCTTCATCTTATTAAGCTGACTGGTGGTTGGGAAGAACTCTTGATATGGAACATCGCCTATGGGCAAGCCAGACACCTTCATCATTTCGTGCAATGGTAACCCGAGCTCCCCGTTCTTGGTGAAGAACGTATTAGTGTCAGGATTATAGATCTCGAACAGACGGAGGAAATGACCTACACTAATTTGCAGACCATGCATGCTGGCACGGATCGGGACTTCCAACCCTAGTTCTGCTAACTCTCGCCCCCAACGGTTCAACACATATCGAGTCATTCTGGTCCACCACCATTTATCCCCATAATAATGGACCCATCCATAACATCTGAAACTCTCGTGGGGTAATTTCTTCTTCATTGCAGCCAAACGATTCTTCACGGTGTTGGCCTGCGCTGTCTTTTCATTCTGAGGTATATTGTCTTGGCCTAAGACACCCGGATGAAGCCCTCGTATAGAAGCTCTTTCACTGGAACCTGGAGTAGCCTCTTTCCCGATGAAACCGCAATGAATACGTTCGTGGTTTTCGGTTAATCTCCAGAACATTTCACGTCCAACCGATAAATTCCTAAACTTTAACAATGAATGCTCTCGAGGGATAAAAGGTAAGTAAAGGAATGACGAACCATCCTCGTGTAACCACTGTGCAGGCTTGCAGAAAGCAATCGCCGGATCCTTTATGGAGTCACCAAACAAGAAGTCTGGTTTCCTTATACACTGATTCAAATCCCGCTCCGAAATTAAAGTAGCATCCGTAATTAATCGTCGCAGAATACGGCAACTACCTTGTTGAATCAACTCTCGGGCCTCTTCGTTGTAATCTGACTTGAATTGGGGAGATGATTCGATTAATGGTAGCCCCTCATAATAAGAGTGAGTGGCGCTACTCCGGCCCGTAACGGCATCAGCAGTAAAGATGGTAGAAGGAAATCGGACTGATAAAAGAAACATACACAATAGTCCTAAAATTTTAGAGAAAACGGTATATCTTACTCCATAAGATATAGTCGCTATCTCATAACAGGTGTGACGATTTTCCATCTACCATATGTATAAAGGAGATATGCGTTACTATGCACGGGCATTATAACGGCATACCAAAACCTTTCAATACACGTGGGATGATATGAAATCGCCCCTGTGCATTCTGAAGTGTGTTTTGTCAAAGCAAAACAAACACTTTTAAGCGTCGATCCCCTCAAAGGAGGATACCGGCTCTTCTCGAGGGTATCTCAAAGGATACAAACGAGGATCTGCATGCAAACATAAATATTGACGCATGAAATTGAAGAAATACAGTGTTTAAAATCGCGAAAGGGTGAGAGAAATGTACCTCCATGCGAAGCGGCGACAGGGGCAGCCGCCTCAGGGCTCTGAACAGTCGGATGGCCCCGAGTCCCTCGAGCTCTACGTGGTGACATGACGAAAATACGATCTACATTGGAACCCAAGAGGAAAGTCAGGATTTTAAGCATGAAATCAACTAAAATATCACGAAGTATGGCCGAAACAATGCATGCACAGTCACAGTTGAAGAAAATCAAGATTTAAAAGAAAAGAGGGAAATCAAACCTGTCAAATCCGAGTAGAATCACCACCAAACAACAACTCCCCACGAATCAGAAATGAGGAGAAGGAGAAAAGACAAATAACTGCAGAAAATCGCCCAAGAAATCGCCTGAAAATCGCCCAGAAATTGACGTGAAAAAGCCCTAAAAAACCCTAAGTTCGAGTTTTATACTCGCTGGCTCGCATCGCGAGACAGAAAACTCTGTCTCGCTAAGCGAGACAGAAAACACTGTCTCGGTCAGCGAGACAGAAAACACTGTCTCGCCGAGCGAGACAGCATAATCTGTTTCGACTGAGCAAGACAGCATAATCTGTCTCACTGAGCGAGACAACGAACCCTATCTGTCTCGCTGAGCGAGACAGCATAATCTGTCTCGTTGAGCGAGACAGCATACTCTGTCTCGCTGAACGAGACAACGAACCCTCTCTGTCTCGCATTGCGATGCAGATGAATACTCCAATGGGTACACGAGTCTAAACTGTATTCCTTCCCTCAACAGGAAGTTTCTGGAGAATATTAATCTGAATATTCTTAAGGATAACCTGATGAGCTCTCAATGGATATATCAATTCAATAATAAAAGCTGAACCCACAAGAACAAGTACCAACTTCAATTCGAGATCTCGACAACGGTTAAGCGATAAACGCGATGCCTGGAAAACATTAGCTATTCTACAAAGAACTGAATAGACTAAAAGCAGAAGAGATCAAGCATTGAAGCCAATCACAAGTCTTTTCACACGATCTGCTCAACCAAGCATTGAAGGGATCGTAAGTAAAATCTATCTTATCCAAAGTATCCCATGCTCCTCTATAAAAGAATGAGTCTGGAATACTTTGGAGGGGGTATCTGTAGGCGTCAAAAAATGCTAATGGATATCCCAAACATAAAGAAGATCACTCAAAGGGATCTCATACTGTTTTTGGAAAATCAAGACATGTATGAATTGTCTCGCCAGTGAGACAGGCTTTGCTGTCTCGCCAGCAAGACATGCTTGAAATGGTCAAAAACCCACCTTGGTAACTGCCCTACACGTGTCCATTAACTGCCAAGGGATGTGGGAAACATCGTGGGTGAAAATCACGTGAATAACTGCCAAAATAACGGAGTTTGAAACGTGGGAAGGCAGTTACAGCGAGAAACTGCCATTTTCCGAGACAGCATTTACTGTCTCGCTGAGCGAGACAGCAAATTTACTGTCTCGCGGGTCGAGACAGCAAACGCTGTCTCGCCCAGCGAGACAGTAAACACTGTCTCGCCGTACTGACTTCTTCGATTGTTAAGTTTTTGCAGTTACAGACCCTTGAGGCTATAAATACCCCCCTAGGGTCACTTCTGACGAGGATCGAGCATATCTACGAGCATTCCAGAGCAGAGAGAGCATATTTGAGTTTTCATACAACGCCTTGAAATTAAGCTTTGACTTGATTTTAAGAAGAACGACTATCTTACTTCGATAAGATATCGTTTCAATTTCTACTTCGATAACGAAGTTAGAATCATAAGCCCCCTCTTCACGACATTGTAATTCGTTGTAAACGACTGAAGTTTAATAGAATTATCAATGGAAGCAACTTTTGATGCAAACACCCGATTGCCAAACGGCTTCGCATTTCCCGTCATGTTACATTCTGGGAACATAAACCATATTACACCCTGTCCAAAGATCACCCTGTCCAAAGATCCCCTCACAAATACTGTGACCTCTCTTCCTGTCGATCCATTCCCACAGCCTCTGGTGTCAGATCCTATGCCATCTGTCACTGCTCCTATAGTTGATCCTGTGATATCACCTCCCACTTATCCTGTCGCCACTCCTATGCCACCACCTGACTTTCCCCCTACACCTGTGACTGTCTGCCCACCTGCTGACAACTCTACACCTTGTCCTGAGTCTGTATCTCCCATCGACGGACCTTCAATGCGCCCAATCCGAGACCGACATCCACCAGTCTGGCATTCCGATTACGAATGCTACCTCTCTGCCCTACTGTCTCTCCATGAGCCATCGTCATATCATGAGGCTTCTGCCGATCCTCAATGGCAGAAGGCTATGTCTGAGGAACTTGCTGCTCTTCAGAAAACAGAAACTTGGGTTCTCACGGATTTACCCACTGGAAAATCTGTTGTTGGATGCAGATGGATTTACAAAATAAAAACAAAGGCTGATGGGTCTATTGACAGATACAAAGCCCGTCTTGTTGCAAAAGGATATACTCAAGAGTATGGAATCGATTATGAAGAAACATTTGTCCCGGTCGCTCGTATGACAACCGTTCGCACTCTTATCTCAGTTGCCTCCATCCGCAATTGGACTCTTCATCAGATGGATGTTAAGAATGCCTTTCTTCATGGCGATCTAAATGAAGAAGTCTACATGCAACCTCCCACTGGGCTTCCTCATTCCCCTGGATAGGTTTGCAAACTTCGACAGGCTCTCTATGGTCTCAAACAAGCGCCTCGGGCTTGGTTTGAGAAATTCTCCACAGCTATTCTGCAGCACGATTTTTCTCAGAGCACTCATGACCCAGCAATGTTTACTTGCTCCTCTCCGCATGGCATTGTTATTCTACTGCTTTATGTCGACGATATGGTTATCACTGGGGATGACCTCAATGGTATATCCAGGCTCAAAGCTTATCTAAGTTCGTGTTTTGAAATGAAAGATCTGGGTGTCATTCGCTACTTCCTTGGTATTGAGGTTGTTCACTCCTCTACAGGCTATTTCCTCTCCCAAGTAAAATATGCCTCTGATATTCTAGCCCGAGCGGGCCTTACTGACAACAAGACTGCTAATACTCCTCTTGAGATGAATGTCAAACTCTCCCCTTCTGATGGCACCCCACTACCCAATCTTACATTATATCAGCAACTTGTGGGAAGTCTCAATTACCTCACTATCACTAGACCTGACATCAGTCATGCTATCCATATTGTGAGCCAATTCATGTCTGCTCCCCGTTCTGTTCATTTTGTTGCCGTTCTCCGTATAATACGCTACATCAAAGGGACCTTGCACCAGGGCATGCATCTTGCTTCTACATCTCGTCCTATGTTACAAGGATACTCTGACTCAGACTGGGCTGGTGATATTACTGATCGACGTTCCACGACTGGGTAATGTATTTTCCTTGGTGATTCTCTTATCTCGTGGAAAAGCAAGAAACAAACTGTCGTTGCTCGCTCCAGTGCCGAAGCTGAATATCGTGCTCTCGCTCATGCTTCTGCTGAAATTGTTTGGCTTCACTGGCTGCTTCAAGATATGGGTATTGACCATCTTGACCCCACGCCCTTATACTGTGATAACAAAAGTGCCATCCAAATAGCTCACAATGACGTCTTTCATGAGCGCACTAAGCATATTGAAGTGGATTGTCATTTTGTTCGTCAACACTTTCTTAAAGGGCATATTCTGCTACCACACATATCTTCCGAGTTTCAGACAGCAGACTTGTTCACTAAACCTCATGTGGTTGCCAGGTTCCAGTTCCTCGTATCCAAGCTCCGGATGCTCTTCAAGCCTCCATAAGCTTGAGGGGGGGTGTTAGAATATTCTACATATGCCTAGAATATTTACTCCTTGATTTGAGCCTTGATTTGAGAGATTGCATATATTTAGGAGATTTTGCTTGATTCATTCCTTGATTGTAATTACCATGTATAACTCTTTCCTCATCCCTATATAAAGGGACCATGATTCATTGTAGTTCGGTCCAAACCGAAAAAACCGACCGAACCGATCCGAACCGACCCAAAAAAATCGGTTTTATGAGTAGGTCGGTTCGGGTCGGTTTGAAAATTTTTCAACCCGAACCGACCCGAACTGACCGAATATAGTGCAATACTACCCATTCTGATCTCAAACCCTACCCGACTCGACCCCAAAGAGTCAAAGACTCAAACCCTAAACTCATTTTCTGAATCATTATGGGTTAAAAATAATATCATTATATCAATGTTTAATGCTTCATAATCTCCTACTTTGTTGATATCTTTTTTCCTTTAACACAGTTTGTTGTTTGATAAGTAGTTTGATGAAGTTAGAACCGAACCGAACCGCACCGAACCGACTTGCAACAGTTCGGTTCGCAAGAACGGCAAAAAATAGCTTAAACCCTAAAAAGTTTGAGAATCTAGGGTTTTGAGAAGAAAGAAGAGAGGAGGAGTTCGAGAGAAAGAGAGGGAGAATTTGAGGACTTACTTTGGTGGAGGGAAGAAGAAGTTGGCTATCGGATTCGGGTAGAGGGGTTGTCGCTGGAACCGACCGCTAAGGGATCCGCCGTCACCGTTGGGTTGGATGAAGAGGATAAAGGTTTGCGTTTACCCGATCCGACTCTTTACCCAGATATATCAAGGGTTGCGGTTCGTGAGGAGAGGTTATTTTTGTGTGGCAAGTATCTGAGCAAAAAATAATAAACTAATTAATTATTAAACTCTCTTTTCTCTTTCAATGGCGTCTTCCTCTTCTCCGAACCGTAACCCTACCCCCAATCCAATCGCCCGCGCATCCTTCTCAAGCGCCATCGCCGCCCTCCTCAAATGGATCAAATCCCAATCGAGCCACCAAAAAGCCCAGCTTTTCGAACACGACGACCTCCTCTACCTGATCCTCACCCTCGCCAAAATCCCAAACAAGGCCCGCACAAACCCTTATCGGATCCCAATCCCCCACCCTCTCCACCCGTTCAACCCTCAATCCACCTCCATCTGCATCATCCTCGACGACAGCCCATC
>NC_033798.1:110524886-110526645 GCF_001876935.1 Asparagus officinalis | reverse complement strand
CCTAAGCCTGCCGATCTCCTCCGTTATCGGGTTGTCGGAGCTCCAGTCCGATTACAAACCCTTTGAGTCCCGCCGCAAGCTCTGCGATTCATACGACCTCTTCTTCGCCGAACGAAAGCTCCTGCCTTTGCTGCCGAGGCTATTGGGTAAGCACTTCTTTAAACGAAAGAAGACTCCTTTGGCTGTGGATTTTAGTAGGGTTGGCTGGGTTGAGCAAATTAAGAGCTGGTGCGGTTCGAGCTTGTTGTATTTGAGGTCTGGGAGCTGTAGCGGGTTGAAGATTGGGAGGGTGAATCAGAGTTTGGATGAGATTGTGGAGAATGCGATGGCCGCGGTTGAAGGGGCGATGGAGGCTGTGCCAAGGGGGTGGAAGAATTTGAGGTCGGTGCACGTTAAGACGGCGGATTCGGTGGCTTTGCCGGTTTATCAGAAGGTTCCGGAGATTGGGATGAAGATTGAGGGGGTTTGGGATGAGAAGGAAGGGGAGAAGAAGAGGAAGAGAGAGAAGGTGAAGAAGGGGAAGATTGATGAAGATGTGGGTGTTGAGAAAAGGGTGAAGAAGAAGTTGAAGAAGGACGAGGATAAGAAGAGGGTGAAGGGGTCGGAGATTAAAGGCGACCGATTAATGGTGACTGAAGATGAGGAGGGTAGTGCTTTGCTGAATGGTGATGAAGAGAGGCATGCTGACAATCAATTGAGTGAGAATAAGGTTAAGAATAAGAAGAAGAAGAAGAAGATGGAAGTGGATTCTATTGTAGCATCAGAGGGAACGAAGAAGAGGAAACTAAAGAAGATGAGAGATGATGTTGACGTGGCCTTGAATGATGAATTGGGGACGAAGAATAAAGCAAGGAAGGGTGGTAAAGCGAAGGAAGTGAAAGATTTGGGTGATGAAGATGTCGAAGAGGGGAACGTAGTCAATGAATTGTCTGAGAAGAGGATAAAGAAGAAGAAGAAGGTGGAGGGTTCTGCTGGAATGAAGAAGAGCAAACCCAAGATGCCGAGGACATAGATCTGAAAAGGAGCAATGATCGTGTGTTATCTGTCTTGGTATTTTTGATGGTTGGTTGAGCGGAGAAGCTGATCACAGACTTATTTTTTTTTCACTCATCTGCAGGTTTTGATCTTTGATCTTTTCTATTATTTATGCTTTATATTAACTAGTTCAGTTTTGCACTCATCTGCAGGTTTTGATCTTTGATCTTTTCTATTATTTATGCTTTATATTAACTAGTTCAGTTTTGTTCCATCACTAAAGAAGTAGATCTTGATCTTTTCTATTATTTATGCTTTATATTAACTAGTTCAGTTTTGTTCCATCACTAAAGAAGTAGATTTCGTTATTTTTCTTGATTATTAGTTGATACCTTGAAATGGGCAAGCTGCGTTGTTGTAACTTTTCAAGCTAGCAGTGCCTATTGATACAGGCTTCAAGCAATAGATGATCATGGAGAATGGAAATTTATGATGTATGCTTTTTTGAGTATTGTATTCATAATCTAAATGCAATCCACCACTAGAATATAACGATCAGACTAATCATGCAAATAACTAGGGTCATACAACTAGATGGAATTAATACTTAAAAATCTGTAACACGAGACATAGTACGTCGAGCGAAATAATCCAAACAAGAAAACCCTCATATATATACCATATGTCTACTTATTTTTGTTAGAGGGTAAAAGAGTCTTTTAACATGAATGAGTAAGCTTACTTGTATGTGCCCAACAAATAAGTTGGGGAAGTTGGGAAATCC
>NC_033798.1:110492302-110524872 GCF_001876935.1 Asparagus officinalis | reverse complement strand
TAAGGTTTACCAATCATGGTTTTTAATCCTATTGGCCCCGTTTGGCAAAGGGTTAAGGAAGAGAGATTAAGGAGAATGATTAACATAGTTAGCTCATTCGATAATCTGAAGGACTAAATTATTAACCTGTTATAAAAGTTTTATTTTAATCCTTATGATCATTTGTAGTGTTTGGGAATAACAAGGATTTTGACTATTTTCTTTATAATTAGAATGATTAACTCTTAATCCTTCTAAATATGAGTATTAGCAAACCCCTTATTTTAAGGAGTTAACTCATTTTAATCCCTCTAGAGGGGTTAGCTTAACCTTTATATATTTTTTATGTTTAGCAAATTATGGAGGGTTAACTCACTTTAACATTTGTATAATTTTTTTGTGTTTCACTTGTTAAGAATGTGTTAAGTCCCCTTAACCCCTCACTTAACCCTTTGCCAAACAGTACCTATAAGTAAAAACATAATTATAAGTTAAAAGTAAGTAACTTGCCAAACATGCTCTTTTAATTCCTCACTTTTGTTAAAAAAAATGTACGGTATTAAAGAATCAACTGTGTGTAGAACCTGCCTTGTTTGCTGGTGAGTGATCGATTAGAAGTGTTACCAACTTTTTGATATTTAAGTTTCATGTATAATGTCGTCACGGACTATCCTGTGCATACTGTGTTACATGAAAACATTGAAGGAGGGAGGAAATATTTGTTGTTTTAAGCTGATCGTCTCTTTTATCTTGAGGGAAGCCTACGAATTCAGGAGTTTCTTTTTTATTCTTCATTTCGGATTTTTCTCTCCTCTTCATGACAGTTGTTGTCTAATACATTATACATCAAAACTGTCTTAGACAGAATTTTCAGAGTATTGGTTGCTGCGATCTTGTAGTCTATTAGCCGGTGCGAATCGTTAAGACTGTGTAGTCTTTTGCTTGGAATTATGATGGAAACGGTTATGATACTTGTATGTCCATTACACAACAACAAGTACTGCTAGAAAATTTAAAAATTTACATTGGACTGAAGAGTATGCAGCATTACCAGATGAAATGCACCCTGCTTCGCTGCTTAAGTACGTGAAGAACTAGGTTCTAACCTCATTTATGGCTTCTTTTTGACTGCTGCTCTTTCTGTTCTTCATTATAAGCACCGATCAACATCATGTTGCAGAATCTTGGATCGTTCGGATGAAGCTTCAACAAGGCTCTTCAGCATTTTAAACCTCTTCTTGCTATAGTGCAGCTCAAATTCCTTGAGCGAGACCAAGGTTTTCAATTCCCAAATTAGGATCTTCTCCTTGAGAGAACACGGGTATATTCAATTTCTCAACTTTAGGCATGGCTACTTTTTCAAACCTAAAGGACTTTGAACTCCTTAGATACAGATGCAATACTTTGAGATTTTGGAATCCCATGCTTTCAAATGATACATTATTATTTTTTAAAGAATTATTCTCAAGTGAATGTTTCACTAGATTTGGCAGAACTTGAAGAACTTGTATCGCATCGTCCTCTAATCAGTGTTACGAGAGCCGACCTTTACCAAAATTTTGAGTGAACCGACCCACCAAGGTAGTGTCGCGATAGGACCATACAGGCTCATGCTTTCATGGAGGGAAGGGGTTGAAGATGAAGAATTTAGTTGATTTAGGCACGCGCGTCCAGAGCGTGAGGACATTTGCTCAATTTCGACAGAAGCCCCTTCCTGTTTAGCCTTCTCAGTTTGGTCAGTTCACCAAGCTTTTTCACCACGCCCTCGGTTTCTTCCAAGCCTCTCAATTCCTTTTGCAAGTCTTGTACCCATTCCCCTCAGGAACCTCACATGCACAAGAGGGGGAAGAAGAAAAAAAAGGAACCAAAGACAATGTAACGCAACTTTTGGAGATTGGTTCTCTCTCTTATATCACCACAATGACTTAAGTCTAGAGTTTCAAGATTCTGATGTTTTCCAATGGACTCTGGAAGTTTGCCGATCAACTTGTCCTTTAGGCTCTGTTTGGTTTGATAGAAAGTGAGAGAAAAGAAAGTAAAATAAAAGAGAAAGTGAGTTTCTGCTGTTTGGTTTGAAAGAAAACAAAAAGAAAAAAGAAAATCATTTTCACTGCAGAAAAATCGATAGCTATTTTTTCTTTTTCCCTTTCTCTCCGCTGCCCAGGTGAAAACGAGGGAGAGAGACAGAATCGGTCGCTCGAGCCTCTGACTTTACCCAATCGATCAATCTCCACTCTCTCCAAAACTCCGACCGATCAATCTCCTCTCTCTCTTCCCTCATTCTCTCTCCAAAGCTCCGACCAATCAGTCTCCAAAACCCTAGTTTAACTTTGCCTAAACCCTAGTTCGACGGCGACCGAAGCTTTAACGCCAATCAAATCCTAGTTCGACGCCAATCAAACAGAGACTGTAGCTCTCCAAAACTTCGCTGTTTTCTACAAAAAACCGAGACTGTAGCTCTCCGATCTGGTTCGACTTTATCAGATTTTCTGAATATTAGAGTTCTCCTCTCAGATCTCTCTCCTGTGGAAATGAATATAGCAAAGAAAAAAACTCATCGATTCATCAGTTGAGGTAAAAAAAAATTACAATTTTCATAGCATTATACATTATAGTTGCAACTAGCTTTTGGTCTACAGTTTATTTTTTTAATTTGTCTTTGAGATTTGTGTTCATAGCTAAGGGAGATTATACTAGTTCTTTTAAATTTGTTTTTGAGGTGAATTAGTTTAAATAATAGATTGTTGTGCGATTGTGTTCGAGGGCTTTTATTCTGACTAAATTTATCTCTGGGGATAAATTTTTTGAAAGACGCTGAGTTGTGTTTTGTTGTGTAGGAATTGAATTTGTTGCAGGATGGAAGTTCCAGAAGTTTGGAAATAGCATCACATGCAGAATCTTTAATGCATTCTTCAATTTTCTTTATCTGCTAGAATTGAATGTGTACATGTCGAATTACCTTGTTCTGGAGTCAATTTCTTTAAAAATTAATCTAAAAACAAATTCTTTTCGAGTAATGTCTTGTTCTGACATCAACATGTGCTTTAAAAATCATTGCTTTGGTGTGTTGTTAAACATTGCTGTGATTGCTATGAGGCTTATAGCATAAAACTCTACACTGCTAAGCTTAGACATTGGATATGCTATTTGGATTGGGTCATGTTTTTGTTCTTTGTGCATGAAGCATATATTTTAAAATAATTATCTTGTAACTTATATCTTCTTTTGTTCCTCATCTTCCTTCAATTGATAAGAGGAGCTTTACCTCTTCACTTCCTAGCACTTCTATCACTATCAGCCTCTTCATTACTAATCTTGGTCTTGATACTAAGACATCACTTCATCATGTACGAAAAACATCAGTTACAACAAAATGTTCTAGTACTGACAATCATTAATCTTATTATCTCCAACATCTGGCAGCTTGTTATTTGATATAGGATGAATATGCATACACATCACCAATGCTTATTGGCGACGGGAAGCCCCACGTCGCCAATAAGCTTTGGTGACAGATAGATTGTCATCACCAAAATGCATTGGCGACGGCGTAGGACCCGTCGCCATTGTTTGTCGCCATTGTTTTCCGTCACCAATGCCTCTCTGTCGTCAATGAACATTGGCGACGGATGTCCCTGTCGCCAATGTGCATTGGCGAGGGGATTATTGGCAACGGACTATTGGGCGTCACGAATGTTCATTCTCCGTCGTCAATGCCTTGTATTCTACTAGTGTTTCCTGTAGAGCAAATCCCTTGATTGCTTAAAGGAGAGAGGTTCGAGTTTGTAGACGTGTTTATGATTGAGGAAGGCACAAGTGTAAGCCACATTTTCATTCCTTGCGGTGACCATTACTCTTCTTCCTATGCTGTTATCAGGAAATACAAACTTTATGCTTCTCCCATGCCTCTGCGGTCTAAACATCATCAAGAACAATCACGTGCCTCTTTTATCTTTCAGATGGTCTGTGATCTTCTCTGCAAGTTCTAATACATCTATTTGATCTTGCAATCGATTAGAATTGGTAAAAATTTTCATAAACATTTTTCTTAAAACCTGCTTCTTGTTGAAGGATTCTGAAACAACGATCCAAGCATGACAATCAAAGTTGCCATTGTTCATCCTTGAGCTTTCGAGTGACTATGTACAAGGATATTTACTTCAATTATGCCAAGGCACCAATAATGCAATGAGGAAATTGAACTAGATATAGTGATCACAGTGAAGAAGCATCTACAACAACACCGATCAAATCTTTATCTCAAATGTTTAGGGTCGGCCACATGAATTCTATTTTTGCATTCCATTCTGTTATGGATCATCTCTTCCGTTAAGTTAGTCCTAATCATATTCTTCTTAATTGCTTCTAACCAAGTCATTCTAGGTCTACCTCTAGATCTCCTAGCCTTATTAGCTCTAATATTATCGTTTTCCTTAATCGGTGCACTAGGGGGTCTCCATTGTACATGACCAAACCATTTTAATATATTCTCTCATTTTATCCTCAATAGGAGCAACCTCTAATTTACTACTGATGCACCGGTGGAGAAACATCTAGGTCATAATTTTCTATATTAGCATATATGAAAGAGAACTGTCCTATGAACTAAAAAAAATAAAACGGAAACTTCACAGAAAAATTGGTTTTGATATATGATTTTGATCTATTGCATTAATGTTACACCGAGAGATTATTTATATTAGATCTGGTGCATACAAGTTGACTTGAAAATAGAGCACTGATTCAAAAATTGTTCTCTCCTCGATGCATTGTTAATGAAGTAATCCGGAATCAGCTGGCACTTCTCCACCTTCTTGTTGTTTGATTCGTAATTCGATATTTATCTGCGAAGATGGGATTAGTTTCAAAAATTATTTGAAAAAGGACAACATATATGTTGTAGATAACCTTCTTTAATCAAGTAAAAGATAGGGTAATTATAATGAAATTACCACAAGGAAGGCATAATACGTATGACCCATTTCTCCCCTACAGCAGAACTCATGAGATGTGAACATAAACGACTGGCGAAAGCTCATCTTGCTCAACTATCAAACATTTTCTTTCAGAACTTTCAGCATGCGACCGTGCAGCTATGTTCAAAGCAGTTATGTTCGACAATAGTACGATTTGCAGCGCTCTTAAATTGTTTCGCTCCGTACTTGTTGCTTCAAGAGTAATACAAGCAATAAGTCAGGTATTATCAAGTGATATCTTAAAATCCGTTTGAAGTCGCCCAGCATCGCAAGGCAAGTCACCGCTTCACAGACAGCCACTCTAGTATAAATTCTGCAATTCGTGAACTTCTGAATGCGCAAGCCTCAGAACTTTCCCAACCCAACAATATTAATAGAGCATAACATTCGTGAAATACACCATGTTCCACTGTCAAAATACATGAAGTTAAAGAGCAAAGAATCAATAACTTAGGGAAGGACTGAGGTGGAATACATCAATATTTTATCCTATTAACTACTGCTATACAGAGCACAATAAAAACCCTTGAGAAATCAATTAGAGGACGAATTCTCCATGGATACCACATGAAAGATGGAAGACATCTCAATTAGAAATCCAGATGCTGGCGATGGACGCACAACCAGAAAGGCTATTCCCTGCAGAGCCAAGAAGATAGTATCAGCAAATGAATTTAGGACCAACAAAGTCAAATTTTTGCAAAGTTACACCTTAGAAGAGATTAGCCAAATAAACTACAATGCAGATGGATGTGAACCAAGTTGACTTAAAAGACGTTAGTGGAACCCGTCCCTAAAACCATGAAGACTATTGTGAATGGCTCTTCAGTACAATAGCCTACAGTTTAATTAACATGTCAACATTTTTTCACCAAAATAAAAATAAAAAAAACAAAGCAAATACAGCAAGATGTCATTTTTAAATGTAATAACCTCTTGAACAGCTCTAAACAAGGAAATTAAGGAACACAAGGTCATGTTCCTGAAGATTATTTAGAATTTCAACATTAGCTGTAGATTCAACTGATGCATGGTCCAAAGTTCAATGATGGGATCACCTTTGCTTATGACTCTTGCAGATTCTATATCTATCTAACAGATTCACTAATTGCTAATAAGCAAAAAGATCTTAAGGACACATCCTTAACGAGATTAACTTGCACAATGTCCTTGAATAAGAGTTTGGCAATAACAACAAGACCACCACCCATAGCATTTCAACATGAGCAACACTTCTCTAGAAATCTTGTTAAAGATGATTCCTCATCCTGGAAACACTTCTCTAGAAATCATTGATAAACATGATTCCTCGTCCTGGCACGGAATCATATGCTCTCATCCTCTATCGAAATTGGAGACTTGGGAGTCACCAAAGGAGCAAGATTCTAAACTGAAAGGCGCCAAACTAAGTGGAATGGGTATGGGTACAAGTACTGATATAGAACACAACAATTTTATAAAAGATAGGGTACGGGGACACAACTATATACATAATGTATGTTATACATATTTATGCATTAAAATTAATAATTTACATAAGATTAATATTGTTTTTTCGTTACATAAGACCAATATATAAGGAATAGATGTGAAGTGTAATATAAACGTCCATGAAGTGTAAAAGGAGTGTTTTAATTTAAAACAAATATTATATAGTTGAGTATATGCCTGAACAAACATGTGTGTATATTTAAGAAGTATCCAATAAGTTTTGGTACAGGTACTGGTACGAGTTCGATAAGGGTACAACTTCCAAGAAGTACCCAGATAACATAGGGCACCAATTTTTCAAAACATTTAACAGATTCATCGCTGCTATCCACCTCATGTCAACCTCTGAATTAGTGCCAAGTTTCATGAGCAATGGGAACATTAATTACTGAAGAATTGGTCTCATTAAACAAGAGATCCAAATTGCACAATCATACTTTGAGTTCATGTTACCAAGAATCCTCCAAATTTATTCTTCTTGAAGAGTCTGCATGTAGGAGCATAGTGATAATAAGCATAAGGGAAACTGCATTTATCTTGTGTACTGAACAAGTCAAAAACCAAATCCAAGCATGTTCTCATAAGTTTGAAGTAATATGTGCTAATACCTTCCTCAGTCTGTCCAGAATAGGCCAGGATAGTTTTTTTTTTCAGCATACCATGGGGCAATCGTATGAGTAGCTATACAAAAATGTTTCATAATGTACAGTATGACGTGAAAGTGTAAGATCATTAAGCAGCATGTAAATTGTAAGAAACTAAATTTTCTGCCTTTGTTATCTTCATTGATGCCTCCAAGCTTCAGCTCTCCTTCAAAGTATGGCATAAACAAATCCGGCCTAAAATGACAATATTATAGAAGATTTTTTTCCACAAAATACTGGCCACTACTTTGAAGATAATTCTCAATTTAAAACAACAGCCAGATATTTGCTCAAGAAATGATCCCACTTCCTAGGCAACTTTGGTTCCAAGTCAATTTACCTAACATATCCACAGTCTCAAGGCCAACAAAATACACTAATATATTTTATAAGTGTTAAGTCAGAATAACACCTCAAAAGGTAGAAAAGAAAAGAAAAAAAATATAGGCAAACCAGGAAGAAAGCAACTTCAACAGTTTCTATCAACCACCACAACCTCCTTCCACGCACAAGGTTAATAGATTCAATACCAATATGTATCCCTGTGGCAAATTTTTAGTTCTAAACCACAAAGGTAATTGTGAGGATAAAAAAGCCATATAAAACTACAATCACTATCCAATTAAAAAATATTAATAAAACTATAAGCTTCAAGCATATTAACGTACAATGACTTATGATGAGAAACCTTAACCTAGATCATATGCTTGATATCTGACCTAAACAAAAGTCCATTAGTCAAATCATCACAAAAGACATAATCTCGCCAGCATTAAGAGTCAACCAGAAAATGTGACATGAGCATACAACTGTTAAACCATTGGTTTACTTAAACTTCCCAGTCATGTTTTCCATGTGAGTCATACGAATCCTGGACCACCATCATCTATATATCATCCTCTATATATGAACATATGGTGTAAAATATCAATCAATTTGTACTAACTGAATTAATGGTTTTAAAGTGTGAGGCAAACTTTATATACTATCCACGTGATCATGAAATTGATGCTTTCCTTCCACATTCTGCGGATACTACAACCCATGCTTTTCCTTCAAGGTTCTCAACAAAATGACCAAAATGTCCAGATCATGCAGTTACATCTTGTCATAAACCAGTTATCTATGTCAGAAATGCAAGCCATGATAATATGATGTGGTGTTCGTATATAGTATGTTTAAGTGGTGCCACATTCCACATGTTAGGAGACTGACATGCATGCTGCTTTTCCTAACAGTAAACTGTCTGCAAGTGTCGAAGAATTTATAAGCGCTTCAGTCATAATGACAGTTGAAAATCTACAATATGATGTGTCGCTAAAGAGGTAGTTGAGTACAGTTGATGAAGGCATTTGCATGAGAAAACTAAGGCCACAAGTTTGAACATGCTCCCAATTAACTAATTAGAAGAGCTTATCCTGTAGTTCTTCTATTGGAAGAGAAACAATGAAACAGGTGCTTAGAAGTTGCAGAAATCAATACATGGCACAATGAGTTATTAAAGTCACCTTCTAATTGCATAGCTCAGACAGCTAAAGAAAACCATCAAGAGTAGCTCGAGATCCACATCCATTAAAAGGGAGGGAATATATTATCCCAAAAAGGGTTATCTAAACCAGTCCATTGTCCATACAAGATCTTCATACAACTAAACAGTAAATAACAAGAATAAAAACAATAATAATGTCAGACATTGTCAAAAAAAGGGTCTTGGACCATCCGGAAATGGGTAGTGTTCTATGGAATTCAAGTGGGGTCTCAATGCCCTAGGCCTTAACACAGAATTGTTCTCAAACTTCATTTATAATAAATTAATGTTTGAATGGCTCTGCATGTACTCATTTACAAATACAACCAGTAAAAAGGACAGTGGAAAGAAAACAAGCACCAGAAGTTGCAGGGAACACATGCATAACGAACTAGATGGAAAATCTCTGTAACCTGTGCATGTGTACTTGTGTTTTGCACATATCTAAATAACAAGGAATGCCCAAGTGGCTGTCACTAAAAACTAATCTCTGAAAAAAATATTCGTACAATATAGAAATCAGTGAAGAGAAGTATTGACACAAATAGAGCTAAATATGTTCTCAACACAGTGACTTACCTATTGGTGGTGGGAGAATTCATCTCCATTTGCTGGTATCATGCACTCATCAACGTCATGTTCAATTTTAGCAGGTAACGGAACAATGGCGACATCATCTACGGCTATTGGAGGTTCTACTTGAACTAGAAAACCATAGTAAAGTAAGCAAAAAAAAAAAATGAAAGAAAAAAATAAAATAAAAATAAGCTATAAAATCAAATCTAAACATCGCTTTACCTTCAAATTCTTCTCTTAGCCAATCCTGTCCACAGATCAGTCCTTGGACAGTCACTGGGTCAAGGGAACTCAAGTACTGATTGAGCACTCTACTTTCACTGTCTATTGCAACAACTGATAAAGGAATCCCCAAAATATCACGAGCCATTATCGAAAGAACAGGATATTTTGCTGCATGAAATTTCCACCAAGCTAAGATGTTAAAGTTGTCCTCAGAGCCTTTGCATGGATAAACAGCTTCATCCAAATACAACTCCAGATCTGATTTATGCTGTTGACTTGATGAGGTCTCTTGAAGATATTGATCAAGTCCCCGTCGTGCATCAAATAACGTGCGGGAAGAAGGCTTAGATTCTGTACCAGCTTTCAGTTCAGCACTGCAACCACTATTATTATTTTCATCGTAGCAAAGAAATGCTTGGGTATTGGACATGTTATTTGAATGCTCCACATATTCATCATGGAGCTTCCCTAGATATTGCCTGATCTTTTCAATCTTCTCATTAGCTTTATGCTCATCATCGTAAATCTTATTGAAAAAATACTCAATTGACTTTAATTTATATCGAGGATCAAGAATTGAAGAAATTGACATAAGAAGTAATGTTGCCTCCCAGCTCTTTTCAAATTTCTCAAGAACTTGAGTAGCCATCGCTGAAATAGCAGGAAATTCACTGACTTTCCAAGTCTTTAGCAGCATATGGATACCACATATATCATTGAAATAAAGGTTTGATGTTGGAATTTTTGCCCCAGAAAATTTCTCTATGGCATGATAGAACACATATAAGCACTCGGTAACAGCTTTAACAAGATCCCACTCCTCAGAAGATAACGAATTTGTGTACTCACTATCACTTTCAGCAAAACAAGTGAAGGCACCTTGAAACTCACATGCAGCTTCAAGCATCAAGTATGTTGTTATCCAGTTATTCTGATCATCGCAAACTAATGCTTTTTGTGGGGCTCCAACTTTACCCGCTGCAATCTGGAACCCGTTTAGTGTAGCTTGTGAAGTCCTCACATATTGCACACTATCCCGAACTTTACTTATTATATCATGCAAAAACCCCGTAACATCTTGTGCAGTTGCATACAAAATCGATGCAGCAGTCTGCACATGGAAAAACTCACCATTTAAAGGGAAAGCCCCCTTCAACAGAACGAATTCACGAAGATCTTTGGCCACAATATCATTCTCATTACAATTATCCAAAATAACACTAAACAACTTTCCATGTAAATTCCAATCAAGCAACTTCTCAGCAACAATCTTACTCATCTCCTCACCTGCAGTCTGACTTTCAACATGCAAAAAGTTCAGAATCTTCTTCTTAAGCTTCCAATCATCATCAACATAATGGCAAGACAAACACACATACTCAACATCTTCACTTGATCTCCACATATCAACGCTGAGGCTAACTCTACAAGGAAGTCTCCCAAGCAATTCCTTCAACTTAACTTTCCCACTCTCATAAATATTCATACAGTCAGCCCTAACAACATCATCAGATGTCAACTTGAACTGTGGCTGAAGATTCTTAACAAATGCCTTGAACCCGACATGATGAACTATAGTAAAAGGATACCCATGCAAGATCACCATACGGGCAAGATCCTGTCTACTCAATTCCTGATCAAAATGAGATAGATCCATACTTGACCCATCATTTCTCACAACTAATCTCCTAACAAGCAATTTCTTCCTCTTTCGAACTTTTGTGTTGGTACAAGTCGCAAGGTGGTTCTTTAAGTGGGTAGTGCCACTTCGGCTGCTAGCTGAAAGCTCTTTCTTGCAATGGTTACAGATTGCTACAAAATTTCCATCGGCTTTCCGTTCTTTTGTGAAATCATTCCAGACTAAAGATCTCAATCTTCTTCTTGAGGCCGGCTCATTACCGCCCATTTGGATTGCAATTGCATTGTCAGTGCCGTTTGCATCCATATTGACAGTTTCCGTCATGATATTTCCAGAATAATTCAAGCAATACCTAGCGAGACATCAAACAACTTGCATAAAAAAGAGGTTATCATTGTCAAGAAAGATAAACCAGTGTTGAATCCAAGTGTTAAGCTAAGAAAAAGGCGATCGTTCTTGTTAATTTTAGGAGCAACACCAGCGGTAAACCCTATGATTTTGAAAAGAAACAAACAAATACAGTTTCCATCCATGCAGACAGCTTCAGTCATGTTGTTTGTAGAACAATTCAAGCAAAACCTAGCAAAACTAACCAATTGCCTTGACAAAAGCAATTATTATTATCAAGAACGAAATTTTATAATTTTATGAGCAACCAGCGTTGAATCCCAGGATTTTCCAGCAATTTTGACAGTTTTAGATTGTTTTTTTTTAAATAATTCAAGAAATACCAAGCAGAAAAATCAACCAATTTCCATCAAAAAAGAAATTTTAATTGCTAAGAATGATAAATCAGCTTGGAATCCAAGTTTTAATTCTTGATTTCATGAACAAACAGCTTTAAACCCTAGAGTTTATCAAGAACGGCTGGAATCCAAGTTTTAATTCTTGATTTCATGAACAAACAGCTTTAAACCCTAGAGTTTATCAAGAACGGCAAAAAATAGCTTAAACCCTAAAAAGTTTTTGAACAAACAGCTTTAAACCCTAGAGTTTATCAAGAACGGCAAAAAATAGCTTAAACCCTAAAAAGTTTGAGAATCTAGGGTTTTGAGAAGAAAGAAGAGAGGAGGAGTTCGAGAGAAAGAGAGGGAGAATTTGAGGACTTACTTTGGTGGAGGGAAGAAGAAGTTGGCTATCGGATTCGGGTAGAGGGGTTGTCGCTGGAACCGACCGCTAAGGGATCCGCCGTCACCGTTGGGTTGGAGGAAGAGGATAAAGGTTTGCGTTTACCCGATCCGAATCTTTACCCAGATATGTCAAGGGTTGCGGTTCGCGAGGAGAGGTTATTTTTGTGTGGCAAGTATCTGAGCGAAAATAATAAACTAATTAATTAATATTTCCTTACTATGCTAGGAATTAGGATTGTCTTGTTCTTATAAAGTTTTTTTTTTTTATTAAATCTGTTCGTCAAGTACGAAATTAGTGTATGTAATGTAACAGAGTTTTATAATGTTTCAAGTAGCATTTTATGAGATAAGTACATCACATTACTTAACATTTACGTATTTACACATGACATATTATTGAAGAATTTTAAAGAAAAGCGAGTAATAATTTTGTTTCTTACTTGTTTGTAATTCGGATCTTTTAACAAAATCTTTTAGGGGCTGTTTATGTTTTCTTTTCTTTTCTTTTTTTTAAATTCTTAGCTTGAAAGATTACTCTCCACTGGAACTGATAGCTACAACCGCCTAAATTAGCGAGAAGCTTAAACATGGAGGGAATTGGATAGAGCTTGACTACTTATGATTTTTTTTGGTCACCTTAGCCTTCTATTTGTCCAAACAAATAATATAGCATTTTGAAAGTTCATGTAACCCATTAGCCATAGTAATTTAAAGAAGAAACAAAAGCCAACCTAGACATGTTCTTAGTAGAACAATGTTTATTGGACATGTCTTAGTAGAACAAAGTTTATTGGGTACTTTACTAACGTGCCCAAAATGATCTAAACTAGATTGGCTACGGTTTTGACAAGACAAAGCCAATGTCCGAAGTAGAGATTCTAACCACCCAAAACCAAATAATAATAATAATAATAATATACCAACCAATGACATTCATGGGTGGACAGAGGATTAATTTATAAGGGAAAAATATTTCCAGCCCCCAAAAGCCAAGAGAACTTGCTTCCCACCCTCAAGACTTTGTCAACGGGTGTTTTGCCCCTAAAAATAAAGATTCTGTTCTCTGAGCCCCAAAACACAAAACCCAAGAGATTAAAATATGTGAAGACCATAATACCCTTCTCTCTCTCTCTTTTTTTTATTAAAATATGATGAGTATTATTTTATTATTTTTATTTTCTCTCTCTCTTTATCATGATGTACTGAGATGATAGTTGAAATGATTGATGATGATTATTTTATTATTTTTGTTTTTTATTATTTTCGTTGTTTGTATTGGGAGATTGTTAAAGTTACGGGTTAATTGTTAAGGTTACGAGTTAATTGTTAATGTTACGGGTCAATTGTTAAGGTTATGGATCTCTCTCTCTCTCTCTATCATGATGTTACTTTGATGATATTAAAATGATTGAAGATGATTATTATTTTATTATTTTCATTTTTTATTCTTTTCGTATTTTTAGAATACTAGTTGGATTGCACGTGCAATGCACGTGGTAAATTTTTAATTTATTCTTTTATTATTGATTCATTTCATTAAGATTTATTTAATTTAAACAATGTGTCAAACGTATGGATAGAATTTAAAAATTCAAAAGGATTGAATAATGAAATTATATTTATGTATCAACTGGGTGATAATAGATTCTTTGCATCATTAACAATAGAAAACAATGAATAATTTTATAAAAGAATTTTATTTGATATACAACATTGAGTTTCAATCAACCAATGCTACCTATATACAGATGACAGTAGACGACCTATTTAATCATAATAATCCAATATAAATGTTACTAAAATAGTAGCATCAATTTTTTGCTTTAGTCCTACTTGTTTCTATCTACTCAAAAGAAATAATAGTCATGCAACAAACAGTAGAGATACTATAAATATCTCTCTTTATCATTGGATATTTTGAGCTTTAATGGTTCTAATTTTTTTTGAGCGGTAAGCTACTTATGCCTATTAGGGGCGTGAGATTTTCTGATTACATGTCTATGAAATTCATCGAATCAAAGTAAATTGTAAGATGCTAAAAAACTACGAAGATAGTATAAAGCAAGAATTTTTGAGAAAGCAAAGAACCAAAGATTCATACTCTTAAGATAACACTTCTATCATTGATAAAATCAATTGCAGATGAAACCAAAGGAGAAAAACCATGATACTATAACTAAAAAGAATTTCAGATTTGTTTTTACAGATATGGATCAACTTTAATTAATATTTCTCCTGTAGAGTTCACTCTCAAATTGGGCTCCAATAAGTTTCTTATTAGAATAAAATTTAGATGTTGCATAGATCCACTGAACATGTCTTATCATAGGTAAAAAACAATGACATATTAAACTATCGACCCACCAAAGCTTCTTTTGAATCATTTGCTACCCGTGTGTTTTTAGTAAGCTGCCTGCATTTTCGACTTGTCCCGATGCATGGCGACGAGAAGGGTATGCTAAGCAACCACTTGTTCTCCCTTCTTTACCATCTAAATTAAAGTTTTCAAGTACGAAGTTTAGTAATGACATACTCAACTACCAGATTGTCTTTTGACATTACCAAGAGCTGGTGCCTACCCAGGGCTAGGTCCTGCTCCAGAAAACTACCAGATTGTCTTTTGACATTACCAAGAGCTGGTGCCTACCCAGGGCTAGGTCCTGCTCCAGAACCCTATATAGAAGATAAAAAATGAGTACCCAGGGCTAGGTCCTGCTCCAGAACCCTATATAGAAGATAAAAAATGAGCAATGTGTTGTTATGATTGAGAAAAAGAAATCAAAACAAATGAAAATCTATCTACAAGAAATTAAGCCTATATGTGCAAGACTTACAAGAGGTCGTGGAGGAGTGCTAGCAATTTGTGATTGATGATACTTCAATATCATTCAACATCTTGCTTGAGAATTACAGATATCTAAACCTGTCATCAGCACAAAATTCCTCGTCAACAGGAACAATATGAGTTACCAACATACCTTATCCTCGCGAATAAAAAGGTCACAGAATATTCTTTTAAGTTATGAAAAATTAGGTTTGTCGTCAAAACGTAGTGAACGGCAGTAGTGGTAGTTGGATGCAAATTATGTAGGATATCCATGACATAATGCCTGAAGATAATATATCAATGTTGTCAAGATTATATATATATATATATATATATATATATATATATATATAGTCATTATTAAGAAAGGTAAGAAAAGATGTCGTCAAGGCTCCCAACTTCATTATGTGAATTAGATCTTATCTCAATAGAGGTAGTAACGTTTCTTTTACTAATTTTTTTCATATTTCTGCTTCTTTGTTCTTCTAGCAACCAAATGTAGTAAACACAAGCCACCTGAAAATCACTTGATGTTATTAATAAAAGAACTTCTCTACTATTTTCTCCCCATCCAACTTACAGTATCAACCCAGTTTCTAGGAGCTTGCTTCTCTTAGACAAAATTCCTAATAACCCTCCACAATTGGGAAGTGAAATCACAAACAAAACATAGATGATATTTATTTCCAGGATGCAAATTGCAGAAAGGAGATAAATTACAAAATTATTATCTAAAATGCCAAATTGTATTAGTTTTTCTCCTGTAGGCTGTAGGTAACTTATTCAAGCAACAACAAATTAACTATTACATCATGATGATACTAAAAACTTACCTTCACACTTTTAGTCTACTATGAACAAAAAGTTGAAAGGAATTTGAAATGGCAACAAAAAATGAGGGAGGGAGGGAGGGAGGGAGGGAAGGGGGGGGGGGGCTATGTGCAGTGAAATAATTGATTGCTAGCTATTAAGAACAGTCAACCTTCTATTTTAACATTAATCTCTAATTATAATTACAACCAGGCAATCTAATAGGAAAACATGGTATATTAGTATAAGAGAATATAAAACGTCAAATTTAATCCACTCTATAACCAACAACTCAACTATGTACAATTAAATAATTAAATACATATTTCTTCATGAATCATTCTTCTTAATAAAATAAATATTGTAAATTATCAAACTTGGGATGGGAAATATTAAATACAAATTTCTTCATGAATCATTCTTGTTAATAAAATAAATATTGCAAATTATCAAACATGGGATGGAAAATATGAATACTTAGAAGCGTAATAAAGGAAGTTAAAAGTTTTGACACTCATATCCTCTTTTATGAGTAGTATAGATATAGATATAAATGATGATTAGTGAGGTTGCCTCTCTTAGGAATTGTCAGTTCATTTCAGGTTTAACTCCTACACACATTGCAGTATTTGAGAGCATGAGTTCTCGAGCTAGTGATGTGCCAAGAGCATAAATAATACATCAGTGGCGAGAAAAGAAAGGTAGTATATATCAAATAATCGTGGCTTAAAAATATATTAAACGATATAGAGAGATAAAGCACTCCAGAGTGGAATAGCACAGGGGCTCAAAAGGAGTAGAAATACAAAAATAAAATATCGTCTTAAATAAATTCAATATAGATTCACTTTTTGCTTATCATCAGAGAACAAAGGTTATGAAAATGCTCAATTATTACCTTTTTCACTAAAATAGTACCCATAACAAAAAGATCAACTGATTTAATAACAAAAGTTTATGTAGCAATCAATATTCGATCATAAGCATAAAACTCTGTTTCATCCAAAAATTCGGCTCAACATTGCTGCTAAACGAACTCCAGCTTCAGCTAAGCTCAAGCTCACCACAGACATTCTACTTTCAAAATACTCATCTGTAATAAAAATTTGATTTAATTTACATATAGAAATAGAGAATTATATTATTAGTTAAGATTACTGTTCTGGGTTTTTATGCCCCATGTTTATGTTATGTAACATTTTTTTTTGGTGTTTTTACTCCTGCCACTTATTATATGGTTTCCACATAAAAAAATGAAAGATGGTTTTCATTGATTTGACCTATTTTAAAAGTGGTTTTCATGGGAAAAACTGTAATACTAAGTTCATATTTTACCACAAAGTGTTTTCCCTTTAAAAGGAAAGTGTCTACAAAGAGCACATCCTTAATAAGTATATACTACCTAAAATACATTTGTACAGTTCTATTTCAATATCATAGAAAACATCTACATGAGAAGGAAGCATTATTAGCACATAATTTTTTTTGAGACTATAAGATTAATGGTAATTGAAAAACACTCAAAGCAATAATTTAGTATATGTTGGAATTATAATTTTCTACTAATTACTAAAGCGATGAAAACATGTCTTTATTCAGAATATAATCAGAGTCATTAAGCAAAAATTGGATTACACAGCCATTAGCTATCCAATGAATAAAGAAATAATAAATAATCATATAGGAATTCAAGCTAACTTTTTGCATTAATCAAGTTGATTTATCCAGATTTTTAAGTGGAGTAGCAAGAGCTCTTTGGTTAATTGGATGACCCCTCATATACACCATAAGGGGTCTTAGAAGTGTTCTTTGCCTACCTTCACATACTGAAAGTAGAAAAATCCATATTATACTTTTGAAAACAAAAACTAACAACAAATATGAATGCGAAAGAGTGAAATGTGTGTTGTTAATAGTAAAAGTTGAGGAAAAAAGGATCAGGAATATTAAGCAAAAATAGTTTAAAAACAAACCATATGAGAGTCTCAATGAATCTTGAGCAGCTTGAAAATGACGATCAAAGACAATACCTGAAGTTATCTCTTCTCTGAGAGCAAGCATGCCTGCTTCAGTACATAAACCTTCTCGATCTGCACCTGTGAAGAGTTCGATGCACTTTGCTACTTGCATAAGCTCCACATCTTCCCCCAAACTCATTTTCATTATGTGGATAGAATTTCACAACGTTCTTCTTTGTCCAGTGGTGGCAGCGTACAACACCTAAGACATAATAAAAATGTATATCATCATAGGTTATTTGTTGAAAATACAAATTATTTGTACAGTCTAGACATCAACAATTTTATAGATTAAGCTTGCTAATGTTTAAATTGATTTAATTGTAGTTAGATCTCTTGTACTATTGCCTAATCGCAAATAAATCTCCTATAGTAAATTTTTGACTCTTTTACCACCTAAATATCTATTTGTCCAAAGAAAAATAAAAAATAAAAAATAAAAAATGCTTGTTTTTGAAGGTAAAAGAGTCAAAAATAGTTTTAGTTAGGTGGTCTACCTGCAGAAAGAAAAATTCTAAGGACATTCGCCTTTATGGATTGTCTTCGGACACTCACCCTAAAAGTAAAAGGGTAGAGTGTGGTTTAGTTTTCTAATAGGCTTACTTAAATTAGGGTTAGGTTGGGTTTTACCACACGTGGCGACCTAATGATGCAAGTGATATAGCAACACTCACATTACGCGAGTATCGTTAGAATTCCTACTACAACAATAGTCTACAAGGGGTCCATCCAAAATTTACTGATAATATATGGTGTATATCTGCAGGTAACCCTATCAAATTTGGAAAGAGATCATTGATCTTAGGAAATTAAATGGATGAAGTGCACACTTTATTGTGTTGTAAATAGGGGGCATATTCATAAAGAACCATGAGAGAGAGAGAGAGAGAGAGAGAGAGAGAGAGAGAGAGGAAATCAAAGGGAGACTCACTTGCTATTCTTTTTTCTATATCTCTCGTTACCTAATGAGTGCCCGTAGGCATTCGTTAAAAAAATTGATCCTGCTTTGATGAAAGCAAATAAACCAAGAACATTCTGAAACTTTTGAACTAAAAGGCTAAATTGCATAAGTCATACTTTTAGTTAACATTAATTCAACTATTAGCATGTGACCATGTAAGATGAATACATACCAAATCAAAGTGTCTAGGATGCTTGAATGCCTATGGATGATGTGCAGCAACCAATACAATAATTCCCTACATATCAACGGGGTCTTTAGAACAAAATTGGTCAAAGACAGTTCATAATTAACAATTTTCTTGCTTCCTAATTAAAAAAATAAATGAGATGAGGTTTACTGTTGCCTGCTCTAGGCCATCCATTTCAGCCAGCAGCGTTAACGATAGTCTCTCCCAAACATAAGTAATGCCACTTGAATCCCTACCATGACCCTATTTATAGGAAATATCAATAATGTTCAATAAATGTACAAATATGTCCTAGTCAATTAATGTACTATCACATTACCAAGAAACTTAACAGGAAAAAAAATCCACCTTGAAAGCCAAATAATACACTTGAAAGCCAACAATAGTACATTTATACTCGAGGAAAAACATAGATCCCTAAACATTTCTCCCCTTGGTGTTCATATAATAAACTTGAAACCAATAATAATACATTTATACTCCATAAAAAAAAATCTTCATTTCACCTAAAAAGTGAAGAAAGAAAATACATTAGGCAAAAAATCAAAACCTCACTCCGCTGTAGGCACTACAAATCAACTGATTCATGATAAGATGACAGCTTTTTCAATGTAATCTTGTGTTATACTTGGTCTGGAGGTGTTATTTCCACCCGTGTAAGGCAACTTCAACATAGGTTCAACACTTGCTACTATCAAGAAATGATTTGCAGTCAACAATGAAACTGTAGCAAAAAGAATTTCAGCAAGAAGATGAATGGAAATGGAAGGAGCGAAAAAGAACTCACCTTTTGAATGCTCTTTAAGAGAGAAAAGTCGGAAGCATGCATCAAACAATAGAGAATCTCAATTAAGTAAAAATGTTGGATTCACATTAAAATTTCAATCATCATACAAATCAAATTGTGAGTAATTGAAACTTAAAGTGTTTAAGAAAACTAAATTATTACAATCGAATAAAAACATATCTAAAGAACAACAAAAAATTTAAGATCAAATGAAATAGGAGATGGTCAATTACCTTATCACAGCTTTCAAATAGGGTTGATGCCGGGGCGCTTCTTCTCAAGAAATATGATTGTCGACAATGGCTTCGGACATAGTTTTATTATAGAAAAAGGAAGTGAGAGTTATGTTAATATTTTGAACAGAATTTGTAAGGTTGGAAATGATTTTCATTTGGAAGAGGAATTGAAGCGGCGGAATAAATAAAAAAAAAAGAAGAAAGAATGGAAAGCTCGTTGCGGAAAAAGAATTTGAAACGGTGACAAAAAATGAGAGGGGGAGCTAGGTGCAGTGAAAGAACTGATTGTTAGCTATTATGAACAGTCAACCTTCTATTTTAACATTAATCTCTAATTATGATTACAACCGGGCAATTTAATAAGAAAAGATGGTACATTAGTATATATAAGAGAAGGCAATTTAATAAGAAAAGATGGTACATTAGTATATATAAGAGAAGATAAATGGTCACATTTAATCCACCATATAACCAACAATTGTGTACAATTAATTTAATAATTAAATACATATTTCTTCATGAATTATTCTTCTTAATAAAATTAAATAAAGAAAGGATAACTTTGTTAAATTAATGAAAGATGAAGGGTATTTTGGGGTAGAGAAAGTTTTTCTAGTACTCCCTCTTTTAAAGGGAGAATGATTTTTAAGTTTGACATCCTAGAGTTTACACATTTTTCATTTTTATACCGGTTACGAGTTTATTGTTAAGGTTATGGGTTTGTTGTGTAGGTTACGGATTTATTGTTAAGGTTACGGGTTTAATTATTAAGATTACGGGTTTAACCTTAACAATCAATGCATAACCTTTACAACCAACCATTATTCTTAACAACGAATATTCTAAAAATACGAAAATAAAAAAAACAAAAATAATAAAATAATAATCCTCTTCAATCATTTCAATATTATCAAAGTAACATCATGATAGAGAGAGAGAGAGGATCCATAACCTTAACAATTGACCCGTAACATTAACAATTAACTCGTAACATTAATAATTAACCCGTAACTTTAACAAACTCCAAATACAAACAACAAAAATAATAAAAAAACAAAAATAATAAAATAGTCCTCATCAATCATTTCAACTATCATCTCAGTACATCATGATAAAGAGAGAGAGAGAGAGAAAACAAAAATAATAAGATAATCCTTATCATATTTTAATAAAAAAAGAAAGAGAAAGAGATGGATATTATGGTCTTCACATATTTTAATCTCTTGGGTTTTGTGTTTTTGGTGCTCAGAGAACAGAATCTTTATTTTTAGGGACAAAACACCCGTTGACAAAGTCTTGGGGGTGAGAAGCACGTTCTCTTGGCTTTTGGGGGCTGGAAGCATTTTCCCCTTATTATTGTAGTTATCTCATCTATGGCGGAAACAACCCTACTTCGTAGAGATGGTTCTGATAGACCCCTATTCCAAAGCCCCTACACAAATTGCAAATTTAATTTTTATAATTCCTTTTTTTGCGAGTTACAATATCTGCATTTATTCGCATCACCAAATTTAGAAAAATACATTAGGGACTCAAAAACATGGGACCCTATATGGAACAGGTGAGATGTCGGCTCCCTGTCCCATGATGTACTGTTCATAAATAGTGCATCATGAGATAGGGAGCCGCCACCTCACATATCTCATGTAAAGTCTGTGTAGCACCACCCCCAAAATTAAGAGATGGTACTACTTGATCCAGGTTCTTTGGGCTTGGATCAAAGAAGTACTAGTTAAAGATACAAGAAGTTTCTAGACTCAGCCAAGGTATCACATTCTCCTTCACCCCGTCCTTTCTTAAATAATAAATCTATTACTACTATTTAAAAAAGCCCTTATTTTGGTAATGGGTGTCAATTTTTTTAGAATACCAAAAAATACCCTCCACATTTTAATCCAATTCTTCTACATCTTAGGGTCAAATTAGTAATTAAAAAGAAAAAGTTGATTAAAAAATATTCAGAAAAAACCCCACGTTCCACTGTTTATGCAGTCACTCTTCCTTTATGTTTTTTAAATCAACTAGTACAGTGTACGTCTTCGCACGTGACCATACTTCTTTTGTTTCATGTTTTAAAAAAAAAATTGTTAGAATAAGATCATCTCCAACTCATCGCACCATAATGATGCAAGTTTCGCATCAAATAGTAATTCATCTCCAATCTACTGTACTATTTTTTGCATCAAAAAAGAATATTCTCAATATATTTCTTTTTATCTACTTTTATATTATTATTTTTATTCCCTATATTTTTAACTATTTCAACAATTAACCTCACATATCAATTTTTATTTTTTCACATATTTTCAAACGAAATGATTTATTATTTAAAAATTAAACTAATAAAACAATAAAATATCATTTTATTAATAAAAATAACTTGATTGCTAAAATATTATATTTTTTTATTGATATTGCCAAAATATTAAATTTATGAACACAACAGAAAATAAAATACGGTAAAAAATAACGTTGTGAACAGTAATAGCACGATGAACAGTGTGACGTCATATTTAGCGTCGCACTGTTCCTTTTCACCAAAATGGCGCGGGAAATGGGTCATGATTGGAGAAAGAATAGTCCCGTTGCACCAAAATGGCGCGGAAAATGGGGCATGGTTGGAGATGCCCTAACATGAGTATAACAATATAAATTTTGAATTGTTATAATTTTATTTAAATGAATAAATTGTATAATAAAACTATGTATAGAGAATTGCATGATTAATTATTATGGTTTAGATAATTATTATAATCTATTTATAATTTATTAAAATAATTATAATATATTAAATAATTTATTCTCTTTTAAATATAATAATAGTATAAATAACATAATTACAATACTATTAGTAGTTACATATTAATTAAATAATTAGTTTATTACACTATTGATAATAATCAAACAGGTAATAATATAGTGGGGGTGAGGTTGATTAAGGGCCACTCACTTCTCCGAATATCTGGTTTTGAGTTGAGTAGCTTCAGCCTGTACAAATAGCAATTCGTGAGAGGACGGGGACTAATTCCCCCGTGGTTCCTCCGATAATCAAGTCATTTTGTGAACTTGAGTGAGAAAATAAAGAATTATGTGAGTTCTTTAGTGTAGTGCAGTATAATTTGCAGATATTGCTTGGAAAAATAGTCTGGAAAAATTCCCCCAAAGTCCATCTCCTTTAATATTGAGAATAGTACATCTATTTATAATGATGGAAAATGGTAGAATGGTAATCTCGTCCGAGCATAGGATGACGGTCAAACAAGTATGGGCTAGTGGCTGCGTCAACACCTACTTTATAGGTGTCGGTTGATGAGTGGAGGAGAGGTGACCTCAGTATTTATGTGAAGTGATCGGTGGCATGGCGATGCCGATGTGATTCGATGAGTCATGAAGACTATCGAGGCTAGAGGCATGATGGCTCCTGCTAAACATTAAATGCGACGTCGACGTGTTGTCAGCGGGAGAGGCTCGAGGTTGAAGTCGTCCATTAGCGTTGTCGAGAAGTAACTCCTTTGCGATCGACCTCCGAGACATTAAATAACCGGTCAAGTGGGCTCGTAGCGAGTCATCTTTCGACGAGAGAATCGACAAGTACTGCTCTTCGAGTCAACCTAAGGAGATGTTGACTCGCCGAGTCGGCTAAGTCGGGATTCTTGGGCCTGACCATTGATCTGATTTGAGCGGTACATGTATGGGGACACTTATCCGTTGCTGGCAAAGGGTTGTACTTTGGCGGCTGAAAACACCATAACAACTATTAGTAAATAATTTACCTAAATTGTATAATTAATAAATTATAGTGTAATTTATTAATAAATTATAGTGTAATTTATTAATTAAAAAATACTATTAAAATAGTACTATTAATACTATTACAATTGTGATAAACATAAATTATTTTTCATACTATTATCATACTTTTGAAAAGCTAATAAGATGAAAGGTTAACAAGCAGTCCTCCATAAGAGGTGAAACCTAATCATATAAGGCATAAACCTAATGAATTTTTATCATTCTTAATTTTTTAGAATTTTAAATATTATATGAATATAAATTAGCGATACATTTTAAATTTTCTATTAAATAGCATAATAAACAATAAAATAATAGTATGACCAAAGGTTTTGAAACAATGAGGAAATGTATAATTAATGAGAGGTTATATATAATTGGTGAATGATTAATTATAATTAATGACATATTTGAGAATTATAAAATTCAACAGGGCAAAAATGAAAATAAAAAAGTTTAACAAGTCAATCCTCTTTTATATGTAGTATAAATATAGATTTGATAAATAATATTAACTATATTATTCTCAGCAAACCCACATTCCCCTTATTCCATAAAAAACTCTGACTAAATCTTTTTACCGTCTAAATTTGATTACATAATCCTAACAAAATCTTCCAAAAAAATCCCACGTTGTACTGTTGCCAAAACCACTCTGCCTATTCCTTTTTTTTGTAACTCTATTTGATAAAATAATTCTAACTAGATTTTCCTCAGAAAACCCACGTTACGCTTATTCCATAAAAAAATATATAACCAAATGTTTTTTCCGTCTAAATTTGATTACAAAATCCTAACAAAATCGCCTAAAAATATCACGTCCCACACCTAAGATTTTAAAAATCCTTCACATTCTTGCCTCGCGTGAGATACTTTTTTTGAGAGGGATGGTCTATTCTATTTCTTCTTCGTTCAATTTCCTTAAATTCTGTGCATAATTTTTGAAACTTATTGCCTGGTTATCTTGATAATCTTCCAAAGTTATTTGTGGTTTTCTGATGCTAAACCAATTTAATGATTAACAGTAGAGGTTTATCAAGGGTTACAAGATTGCCTACATGCTGGTGAACATATTGCAAGTAGAATATATTATGTTACTAAATTTAATTACTTATTTGTGAATGTAAAATTTTTAGCTAAGACATTCAATATTTTCAATGGGTAATGTTGGTCAAAGAACAATATTTACCATCACCATTTGCTGGAAGCCCAAGAGACATGTATCAGAGGTACCAAGATGCCATGGCTTTCGTACAGAAGTTTGGAAAACCACATTTATTTATAACTATGACATGTAATCCATCATGGAAGGAGATTCATGATGAACTACCTTTTGTTCAGCAACTGCAAGATCGTCCTGATTTGCTTACTCGGGTATTTCATTCCAAATATGAGGAGTTGAAGGAGGATATTTATGATAAAGCAGTGCTTGGAAGAACTGTTGCTCATGTACATGTTATTGAATTTCAAAAGAGAGGGCTTCCTCATTGTCATATGCTAATAATATTTGATGATCATGACAAACTGATATTATGAATCTTGATTTACCTCGTGGAGGTAAGGTGCTTATTCTTGGAGGAGACTTTCGACTAGGGCTGGGCATATTCGGTTCGGTTCGGTTTTATGCCCAATTCGCATCCAATCCGAATTTTTCGGATTCTCAAAACTCTCATCCAGATCCAGATTTTTCCCCTGCATCCGAATATTCGGTCCAACCGAAATTCGGTTCGGGCCAGATCGGTTTTGGTTTAAAACCGAATTAACTCCATTTCACAAAAATCTGGCCAAGTTATAGTTATATTCATCAAATCAAAACTGAAATTAGTAAAATGAGCGCAAACCATATCAACAAGTATATACCATACCACAATAATAAACTCATTAAATAGTTATTTAGTTACAAACCATGCAAATAGTCCAGAAATAATTAAAGGAACACCTACTTATGTTCTTAAGTTCAGTACATTGAAATTAAAATAAACATTAAACAAGCAGCAGCAAATCCCCACATAATTCAAAGCAGCGGCACGACAACTTCACACCAAATTCATTAATCCCAACCACCCTCCCATTTCCTCGACCTGATCCTTCATCCTTATCCACTCTGTATAAATAACAAGCTATATAAAATATTAACAAACCCAGAACCCTATTGAAACCCCCAAAAAAATTAAAAAAATTAAAAAAAAAATAGAAACTTTGACATGAACAAAGATGATGCGTCGGTCATCGTGGATGATGGGATCGCGGATGATGCAGTCGGTGGGGAGATCAGTTGTCGCCAGCGTGAAGGAGAAGTAGATCGAATTAGGGTTTTCTTGAGTTTCTACGGGTTTTCTTGAGTTTCTACAAGAATCTTAAGGAGAGAGAAGAGGAGAAGAATTACCTTCGAGTATCTGGGATCACGGATGCTTCGACTTCGATTTCTTGCAATTTTAGGCAGCAAAATTTGTATGTACTTTGGAGATTAAAAGGGCAGAGAGAACCCTAAAACATATTTTGAGAAGGAGAGGCGAGAGGGGAGAGGCGGTGTTGTGGGAGTCTAGGAGAAATGGAGGTAGGGTTAGGGATTTTTAAGTATTTATAGTAGTAGAGAATTCGGGTCGGTTTTTTTGGATGGTTCAGGGGTTCAAACCAGATCCAGACCGGTGTAATTCGGTTCGGGCAGTTTAGAGACTTCTTCTCATCCATTTAATTCGGTTCGGTTAACCGATCTACTTTTTCAAGCGGTTTTTTCAGTTGAACCGATTTTTTTCGGTTTTTGCCCACCCCTACTTTCGACAAGTCCTTTTAGTTGACAGCCTGGAACTAAAGCTGAGACTATAAACTCCTCTATAGTAAGATCAAGTTTATGGCATCATGTGCAGGTTTTGCACTTGAGACAAAATATGAGAGCACAAAATGATCACACATTCACTAAGCTCCTATCACGTGTTGGAAATGGAGAAGAAGAATCTATAAATGATGACATGATCGAAATCCTAGCTAGCATCAATGGTGATACCGTGGTGATACAGGTGTATCTTCTCTTCGAAAAAACAATCCTCATGGGAGCTTGAGGATAGGTGATTCTCATGATATCTTGAGAATAGAGGCGTGGTTGGAGCCATAGAGGACGGCGAAAGAAGTCAGAAGGAGTGAAACACAGAAGATCAGGAAAACAGGGTCGGGTTCTGGCCGGTCGACCGCGGCACCCATGCCGATCGACCGGAAAACCTGCACAAGGCAGGGTTTGCAGAAGCGCTCTGGCCGGTCGACCGGACCATGCTTGGCGGTCGAACGGATCGCGATATTTGGCTTTTCCTGGTTCGTTTTGGATTCTGTTTTGACAGGGGTTCCAGATCCTTTTGGACTTGTTTATTTACAAGATTACCACCACGTTGTAAATTCTATAAATAGGGATTGTTTAGGGTTCTAAACAAGGAGGTTAGAGGCCAAGATGTAGTCCTAAATGGTTTTAGGTCTAAGTGAAATCCTGATCAAAAGGATTAGGGTTTAGATTGTAATCAGATCTCAGAGAGAAGGGATCAAGAGAAATTCTAATAATTGTATTAGGGTTTAGAGAGAGAGTTGAGAGGTTGTTCTCGATTCTAGTGAGATTGTGAGGGAGAGATTGTAATCTTTTGTTCTTCATAATCTAGAGAAGATATTTTCCTTCGCCATACTGAATTGTTCTTGTGTTTTGGTCATCCTCTTCTCAACCCACCTTTTGGTAATTCCGTGACCAAAGGGTGCTCGCACGGCGACTCGTATCAAGTTGGTATCAGAGCATCAGATCCGGTGAAGGGGCATCCTGTGTATGGTACTTACTCGATCGCAATACAAGAAGCTTGGCGAGATCCTTTTTCTTTGGAAAGAGTTCAGAGACTAAGGAATAAGAAGATGACTGAAGGCAACAAAGATAGAGGGGCTCGAGAGTTTCCTCAGCTGAAGTTCTAACTTGAAAGAGACCTTAAGTTTCTAAAGGGGGGACCCATGATACGGGTGTATCTTCTCTTCGGAAAAACAATCCTCATGGGAGCTTGAGGATATGTGATTCTCATGATATCTTGAGAATAGAGGCGTGGTTGGAGCCATAGAGGACGGCGAAAGAAGTCAAAAGGAGTGAAACACAGAAGATCAGGAAAACAGGGTCGGGTTCTGGCCGATCGACCGCGGCACCCATGCCGGTCGACCGGAAAACCTGCACAAGGCAGGGTTTGCAGAAGCGCTCTGGCCGGTCGACCGGACTAGGATTGGCGGTCGACCGGATCGCGATATTTGGCTTTTCCTGGTTCGTTTTGGATTCTGTTTTGACAGGGATTCCTGATCCTTTTGGACTTGTTTATTTACAAGATTACCACCACGTTCTAAACCCTATAAATAGGGATTGTTTAGGGTTCTAAACAAGAAGGTTAGAGGCCAAGATGTAGTCCTAAATGGTTTTAGGTCTAAGTGAAATCTTGATCAAAAGGATTAGGGTTTAGATGAATCAGATCTCAGAGAGAAGTGATCAAGAGAGATTCTAATCAAGAGAGATTAGGGTTTAAAGAGGATTGAGAGGTTGTTCTCGATTCTAGTGAGATTGTGAGGGAGAGATTGTAATCTTTTGTTCTTCATAATCTAGAGAAGGTATTTTCCTTCGCCATACTGAATTGTTTTTGTGTTTTGGTCATCCTCTTCTCAACCCGCCTTTTGGTAATTCCACGATCAAAGGGTGCTCTCACGGCGACTCGTATCACTAAGTTCCTATTACGTGTTAGAAATGGAGAAGAAGAATCTATAAATGATGACATGATCGAAATCCTAGCTAGCATCAATGGTGATACCGTGGACAGGAGATCAATCTGTTAAATCCTTGATCGGTGCCATAATTCCACATATGAGTACAATTATTGGCAATGCACACTGCATGACTGAGAGAGATCTGCTAACATGTTATGCGCAGAAGCCAATTGTTGTGCTTCAAGGAACCAAACCAAACGTCGAGAGAGAAGACCAAACAAACCAAAACAACAACACAAACACAAACACACCAATTTTACGTGGTTCGGCAAGTTGCCTACGTCCACGGGGCAAGAAGAGGATGAAATTTTCACTAATAGAGAAGAAGAGTACAAACTGAGATTACAAATCACTCAAACTCACAAATTAATCTCACCAACAAAGCTCTTAATCTCTCAAACAAAACCCTAACCAATAGCTCCAGAAAATAGCTCTTATCTGTGCTCCAAATATCCCCACAACAGCTCCACAGAAACCGTAAAACGTGTTGTTATTTATACTAAACACCAAACCAATTCAAAACAGGAAACTACAAATTTGGGTCTGACCCGATACGCGGTCGACCGCGACAAATGATAGAGCCCAAAAAACAACTGCAAGCTTCGACGATCGATCACGACAGTCGAAGACACCCAACTCCAGACTCTTCGGTTTGGATTACAAGGTCTAGCGGTTGACCATGATGGTCGACCGCACCAAGACCTGAATCAAGCCCAGGGTCCGTGCACGAATACGGTCGACCGACCTTGCACCGCGGTCGACTGCACACCGCCAAAAACCAATTCCTACTTCCAAAACTTGTTCTAAACCAACTCCTTCGCCAAATCTACATAACACCTAGAAATGAAGATGTTGATTGTTTAAATGACATGGTGATAAGAAATTTCCCTGGAGAAGAGCATATTTATTATTCGTTTGATGAAGTACAAGATGACACCCGTAATTTATATCAACAAGATTTTTTAAAATTCCATATCTCTAGGCGGTCTGCCTCCTCACAAATTAATACTTAGAGTTGGGGCCTCAGTTATGCTGTAGCGTAATCTTGATCTAATAATAGGATTATGTAATAGTACAAGGTTGATATGCCATGCTTTTCACCGAAACCTTATTGACGTTGAGGTTATGACGAGTCAATCTAAGGGCACAAGAGTTTTCTTACCTAGAATCCCACTTAAGCCTTTTGAAGATATTGAGCTCCCATTTGGAATGATGATACGGAGACAGTTTCCGACTCGTTTAAGCTTTGCTTTAACAATCGATAAGTTACAAGGACATATAATACCTCGTGTTGGAATATATCTGCCACATCATGTATTCAATCATGGTCAACTTTATGTGGCATCGTCCAGAGGCATTTCAAAGGAAATAACAAAATTTTTTAGTAAAAGATGCAACATAAAAGGATGAAACATACACAAAAAATATCGTGTACAAAGATGTTTCGAGTACTGCATGATTTTTGGTGTGTAATATGATTTCTCTATATAATTTTATTTTAACCAATGAGTTTTTTATATTTTACATGACAAAATGAGATAGTGTACATAATTGATATCTTCCGTTACCTATGAAGATCGAGATTACATGTCAATATATGTAAAAACGATAAAAAAAAATAAATTGCAAGGCACAGCCCGCATTTCAAGACTCTTCATTTTTTCATGAGAAAGATCATCAAATTAGATTTTTTGACATGATGAGATAAGTAATTATCAAAAATATATGAAACTCAACTGGATACAATGTTTAATACTAAGTTTGCCTATATTGTTTTAAGCTATTCAATGTTTAAAACCTTTTAAATTTTATATGACAATAAATGTCATTGTAGAGTATTTTTTATGCATAGTGGACGGGATATGCACACATTGCGTGCTAAAGTCCTGAGTAGAGATTCTAACCAGTAACCACTCAAAATCAAAAAAAAAAAAAAGAAAAAGAAAAAAGAAAACATAAATTATACCGATCAATAATATTCATGGGCGAGCAGAGGATTAGTTTGGAATTGTAGTTATCTTATCTATTTCGAAAACCGCCCTACTTCATAGACATGTTCTAATAGACCCCTATTCCAAATCCCCCACACAAATTACGAATTTAATTTCTATAATCCCTTTTTTTTCGAGTTAAAATATTTGCATTTACTTAAACCCCCAAAATAAAGAGACTGTAATGCTTGGGCCAGGTTCTTTGGGCTTGGATCAAAGAATTACTAGTTAAGGATGAGACAAGAAGTTTCTAGACTCGGCCCAAGGAACCCATTCTTTCTTCAACCTGTCCTTTTTATTAAATAATAAATAACTATAAAAGCGACATCTCAACGTAATCGGGAAATGGCCAGCGTGCTCATTAAAGGAGCGGCATCAGTCCTCTCATCTTCTAAATCCGCTGCTCATTCTCGCCGCACTCTCTCTCGTCTCTCTGCTTCCTTCGTCTCCTCACGGTCCATGGCCGCCACCGCCTCCGATGGCTTTCAGAAAGTTCAGATCACCAGAGACGACACCGTGAGCTGCTCTTCCTTTCTCGGTTTATTTTTTCTTGATCTCTAATTTGATCTTCAAAGCACTAACATCTCTGAGAAACCCTAGTTTTGTTTGCTAATTTATGGATAAATTGGATAAATTTCACAATTTTTTTTGTGAAACTTCCATAAGCTACTTTTATTAGCGGGGGGAAAATATCATTTAAGTTTTAAACCTACAGAAAAATAGTCTTAATAGCCCTAGCAGTTAAGGAAATGGGATCAAAGAAAAATTATCATAGAAAGAAGTAAAGATAAATATGTTGAGACTACTGTACGTGCGACACTTTTTACGAATGTCTCACTTATAACAATTTACTGAAAAAAAAAGATATTTGTTCAACCAAAATAGCTAGGAACTCTCTATAATTTGTCAAATGCAAAAAATACATAATGGTTGAACTAACCCCTCTAGAGTGATTAAAATGAGTTAACCCCTCATTTTGAGGTGGAGTTTACGAATACTCCTATTTTGAAGGATTAAAAGGTAACCCCTCTATTTATAATAAAAATAGTCCAAATCCTCGTTATTCCCAAACACTAAAACTGATGGCTAAAATAAAACTTATTTAATGAGTTAATAATTTAGTCCTTCGGTTATCGAATGGGCTAACTACATTAATTCTTTTCCTTAATCCCTCTTCCTTAACACTTTACCATACAGAGCCTAGTTCATGGTAGTTTTGTGAAATTTACCCTTCTTTTATTGTTGTTTTGGTCTGTACTGCAAGCAGCTTCATGAGATTGTTACCCGCAGCAAACATAGTGGCTTCCTGTCACTTCTTTATTTTTTGGGAAAAAAGTTAGTTAATGGATGTATTGTGAAATATTGGCTTGTTGTATGCAGACTTTTGATGCTTTTGTTGTGGGCAAAGAGAATGCTCCAGGGATAATTGTGTTGCAGGAATGGTGGGGTGTTGATTTTGAGGTCAAGAACCATGCTCAGAAAATTGCGAAACTTGGTTCAGGTTATAGAGCTCTGATCCCAGAGTAAGCCCCCATTTCTTTTAGAAATGATTTAGTTATGCCTTAACTTGTGTTGGGTTTTGAATTTTTGGGTCCTGGATCAGTTTGTACCGTGGGAAGGTTGGTCTAGATACTGCTGAGGCTCAGCATCTGATGGAGGGTCTTGACTGGCAAGGTGCTGTTAAGGATATCCAAGCTTCAGTTAACTGGCTCAAAGCTAATGGTTCGCAAAAGGTTATCATTTGATTGTTCTGTGTTGTCTAATGTTATCTCCTAGTTTAAATGCTTTTCAGTTTGATCTGTTGCATCATCTGTTTGGCTTTAATGTTAACGTGTTTTTTTTATAACCTTTTGGTTCAGTTTCTGTGTTATCAAATGACCAAACAAGTCGCCCCTAATTTGTATGTAATGCGCACGAAGCTTTTGTTGCCCCGGAAGACCTGAAATGAATTGCCACAAAGGAACATATGTTTTAAGTTTTCTATCTTAAAACAAGGGTTGTTCCTC
>NC_033798.1:110489029-110492291 GCF_001876935.1 Asparagus officinalis | reverse complement strand
AAGCAGTTGCCTTTTTTTTTTTATTTTATTAACCTTTTTCTTCTTTAAGTAGTGGTGGCGAACTTGTCTACTTGGACACCATATAACCTTCCTCGGGATGACTGTTGTATACTTAGGCTTTATCGAGATCCAGATTTTAGAAAGATCTTTGTGAGTGATGGGCAAGAAACCAGGAGTATTTAGAAAGGTCAAGGTGTTTGGTTCTGTTATGTTGCCTTACATTACTTTTGTTCACTCCAGTGTTCTTTCCGAGAAGCATGTCTTTATTTTTGTTACTTGAAGTGAGAATGCTCTACATGTATATGTCATGTTAAGGCACCTCATTTGGCTTAACTTGAATTTAGAAACTTAATGCAATTTCTTACAAAAAGTTATCATCTTTTCTCTAGACTTCGTATGAACGCTCTACAAGTTCTTTATTTGCATGGTAGCTTCGAAACGTAGAAAGTGATTGATGGTTATTATGCACACAAGCACATTAAGTAGGCTAAAAAACTAACCTTCTTGGTAAGTGAACCACAATTTGGAAGGCGCAAGTGCAACAACAAATGATGATTGTCATTCCTCAAAAAGTTTGGGAATTCACTAATGATCCAACTATGAAATTCCTAAGTGTTGTTTAGGCTAAAACCTAGGTTGCATGGGTACGGGTATGTTGCGGACATGACAAATTTGTAAGAGGTAGGGTATGGGGACACGGCTATTTATATGTATGTTATGCATATTTATATGCATTAAAATTAATAATTTACATAAGATCCGTATTATTTTTTTCATTTACATGAGATACTATATAAGAAGTAGATGTGAAGTGTAGAATATACGTCCAAGAAGTTCATGAGGAGTGTTTTAAGTTAGAACATGTATTATATGATTGAGTATACGCCTCAATAAACATATGCATATATTCAAGAAGTGTCCAAAAAATTTGGGTACGGATATGGGTATGGGTATGTGTTGGGTACGGGTATGGCTTCCGATTAAAAGTATCCAGGTATCATATGCTTAGTTTGTCAGCTATCATGTGTTGAACTATTTGTTTTTGGTTCTTAAAATGAGATAGATATTTCCCGTCCTTGACTGGGAACATTATTATTAGATAGGTCCTAAATATCCAATTTAGCACCAACCTGATGATCGAATCTATTTTGGCCTCTTGTATTACAACTTGAAAACAAAATTCACCATGCTTATAACATTGGTTGATTTGCCTTGTGGCCTAGAGGTCATGAATTCAAATCCTAGAAACGTTCTTCATAATTTTTTTGGGGGGTAGGGGGGGGGGGGGGGGCCTGCGTACATCTGACCCTCCCCAAAGCCCACAATGGTGGGAGCCTTGTGCACCGGGCTACCCTTTTATAGCATTGGTTGATGGTTATAAAGGTTCTTTCTCTTAAGAGAGGGCGAGTAGTTGAAGATACCTACTGTAGGATATGAGAAATAACAATGGAAATTAGAAAACATAGAAAACTTGAGAAACTTTCCCTTTCACTCAGTGACATTCTCGTTTCATATGTAGCTTTGTATCACTGGGTCATTTTGAAGGTCGTTGAACAAGAGTTAGGCAGTAGATTCTGAGGGAAGTAACTCGGAGACATGTTTTAGAATGCTTTATTAAACAATCTTTTTATCATAAAATATTTGTTTTTCTTGGTAGGCCGTATGGAGTTTATCAATTAGATCATGTATGAAGCCTTCTGAACTGTCTTTTGTTTTATATCTATCTTCAAATTCTTTTGTTTTTTATTTCTTGTTACATGAAGAGCTGAAAGGGGTTGAACCTGTAGATCTGTGCTGTTGATCTGAGCAAAGCCTGCATACAGACTTTCTAAAGTGGGTACAAAAGAAAATATACAGAAAATTTTCAGAGTACAACTATAAAACTACATATTTGGCACTTGGCCGAGTTTCAGGTTTTCGAATTAAATGAGATTCACATCTAATATTCTGGCCCGATCTGAAAATTCAGATCCGAATTCAATTTTATAACCAAAATTGGGTTTGGTCGCCCACTTTTTTGGTACCCTAGTTGTATATTTCGCGTTAAGTTTGCAGCACTGGGCATGGTTCACTGCCTTCAATACATTTTTGATGTCTTTGGTTTTATAAAGACCAACATGATTTGTTGCATCATATAATTCTTCAAAGCTTGTAACTTTGTTTTTATTATTGGAACAAGTTCATTGCTATTTCATGCTGGGATGATATTTCTGTTAAATAGGTTGGCGTGACTGGGTATTGCATGGGAGGTGCACTATCCATTGCAAGCGGTGTTTTGATCCCTGAAGTTGATGCTGTGGTTGCTTTCTATGGAGTTCCTTCATCAGAACTTGCTGATCCCACTCAGGTCAAGGCACCTGTACAGGCTCATTTTGGAGAGTTGGATACCTTCGTTGGGTTCTCAGACGTCACTGTATGCTCCTAACTCAACTTTCAAAGGTTTCATTATGTCAAGTATTGGCTAATTTTTTGCTATATTTTATCTGAACAACTTTATTTGGGATTTTATTGCTATATTTCTTCTTATTATTATTATTATTTTGATCTGGACGACAAGTAAATCTACCTGCCAACAGTCCTAGGATTTATTGCAAATCAACATCTTGTCTGTAGTTTTCTTGATCAGGGATGTGACTATAAGTAACCTACTTTACTGGAAATATGTTTAGATGATTGTGATCCATCCTGGAATAATTCTACTTGCCCATTAGCGTAAGGGTTTTGTATATGGATAGGAAGGAAAATTCTTTGTTTGCAACTGCTTGAGAGTCTTTTTTAGTCTGCTTGGAGATAAACTTGCTTCATTCTGTAGCTTTTTTCAGAATGCAATGTCGCTTGTTAGGTCTGTTTTGCTGTAGTACTGTTAACCAGGTTAAGGTTATTTACGAAACAACCAGGTCTTTCTCTAGGTATATATGATGCTGACCATCTCGATAGGTCATATCACAAATAAGAGCAATGAAACTGTTAGTCTTATCGCATCTTATACTTATAGTTATAGCCTTTTTTACCTCTATAGTTCGCTTTATTTTCTTTGTTATGCATTCTTTTGTAAGATCATAGCAATCTGTTTCAAATCTGGCATGATTCTTCAAGCAAAGTATGCATCTGTGAACAAAAAACACATCTATATACTGTCTTTTACCCGCATCACTTGCATCCAACATTTCAAATATGCTTTTGCATGATTAATTTGCCTGATGCCTGTGACATGGTTTAAACGAGTGCAAATGCTATAAGAATGTTCTGAACTGTTGAGACG
>NC_033798.1:110467086-110489020 GCF_001876935.1 Asparagus officinalis | reverse complement strand
CAATGGTTTGTTGTTCTGATGGAAAAAACACTCGATTTAAACAGGGGTCTGGCACAAAATTTCCTTCTTGTTTTCCTTGAAAAGTTTCTCCTCCGATGAGAAGTAATGTGATCCTTGCATTACTTCAAGAATCTTTTCAATCACAAACTGTGATGAACATTCTTGGGAAAGGTGAGGGTGGTATCAATTTGGGATATATGAGAATGGAGATTTGCATCCATCAGTGATGTTGTTGAACATACATTGTCAACCTTTTTAAAGTCCTGTAGCATGTATTTCGCCTATCTCAAGAGCTTGGTTTGCGGCGTGATTGCTGTATCTCATATATATCTTCTACTCTTTAGCTGATGTGGGGTTAAAGTATGTATCTGAACATTGTCGTATTCATCCTTCAACCCTGCACCAATTTATTTTTCAGGCAGCAAAAGCACTAGAAGAGAAGCTGAAATCTTCTGGCGTTCCGCACGAGGTTCACATCTATCCTGGCCGTGCACATGCTTTCATGAATGACTCACCAGACGGCATGAAGAGGAGGAAGGATATGGGATTGAACGACGAGGACCCTGCCACTGTTGAATTGGCTTGGTCCCGCTTTGCTTCATGGATGGGTAAATATCTGTCCTCTGCATAGGATCCCTTTCCAAATATGTTGTCCTTCTTAGATGAGTCTAGCTTTATGAATAAACTGGCAGATGTGTGATAAATGTTGTCATAATCTGAGCGAAAACTTCCATCCTCTATCACTATGCGCTATTTTGTATGCTAGTATCTTGTGTGTTTGTCGCATGATGTTGTTTTGTTTAGTGCTGGTTCTGTTCATGTCAAACTGTTTCTTCATATTCCGCGGCTCTGTTAAATAGTTGGTTGACGATGTTTACTTTGGCTCAGTCGAGTGTTATGAAGCCCGATATTTGAAGTGGCAGATAACAATTCGGTTTGCTTGTCTAACGCATGCTTGCGCGAAATTGTGTATTTACAAGCTTAGTCTTTTTCGCAGCGAGTCAGCAGGCGAACAAGCTTATCGCTGAAGTCCCGAATGGCTTCTGAGCTTTGTGTTGCGGAGGCTGCATTAAGTCCTAGTCTATCGGCATTAACGGCTGGTTCCAAATTTGCTTGCGAGAACTCGAAGTAAATAAAGCTAATTATTTTTGTAAATTAAGCTAAGAAGGAAGAAAGAGAGGTTTTTGCACCTTATATTGTTCCTTTAGATTATATTTGATTTGAATACATCTGAATATAATTTGCTTGCAAGCCCTATGGCCTGATAAACGTAGAACGTTTCTGTTAAATTTAATACGGGGAAAGCTGAGATTCTTTGTTCTCCATTGATTTTGAGGGAAAACAAATCCAAAGCAGGCAAACCAAATACATTTGAGCTTTTACTAGTTTTTTAAGATTTAAGATGAAGATTTAATTCTTACTCTCTAAGACTTGAACATGATTAAATTTATTGGATCCAGATTAATAACCCACAACCGTTAAGAGAGAATTTTGTCTCATCGGTGTCCTTATCCCTGCTTTATATATGAAGAGAAATTAGTGGTTAATATAAAGTCGTTACTTAACAATTAGTGGTCACCTTAAGCTGCCACGTGACAAATAGTTGTTATTTAGCGATTTGTATTCTATTTGCCAATTAAATTTTAATTGATTGTAAGTATATTTTAGAAAGAGATAAGTATTTTTAACCGCATATTCTTTTCCAAATAAATCTCTTTCTGCATAAGTTCACTATCATCTTATCCTATTTTATAATTTCAATTTTTATATCAACAAAATTTTATAATGACTAATATACACTTTCTTTATTTAAAGAGAAATTAGGGATTCTTCTAAAGTACGTAGCAATTAGTGGTTACATTAAGTCGCAGTGCGGCAATTAGTTGATATTTAGAGTTTCGTACTCTATTCTACAATCTAATTGATTCTTAAGCAATAGCGGTGATGATGATGAGAGCCAAATCTCATGTACAATGATTTAGGAATATATTTCATGCTATCAGATATAAAAGTAATTTTTTTAGGAGGCAACACGTTAAAATATATAATTGAATGTAGGAAAAAAATTACTCCTAATTTTCACTGTTCTCGACCTCCACAACCGCAATGGCCAAAGGAAATAGACTATCATATGCATCTACTCCTGTAGCAAAAAAAGTTATGGGCCAATTGCATATTATTTTTAGTCGGTACTCTCGTGGGTCAATTTTCGTAACTCAGTGTAATTTCTTAATCAAGTCATAGTAACTATATGATTCTGAGATCATTAACGGCGTCGTTACCCCTTCGACGTACATTAGCATATTATTCATTCCATAATTAATTTTTCCAACATAAGAGCAAGTAATAAAAATCATATTATTCAACCTATGCAAAATATGCAAAAGAAGATTATATTATTTAAATGCAAAAAAATTAAATTTTTTTTTATCAAGGCATTGAATAAGAGAGGAAAACCCAATATGCAAATAATCTCATATAATTTTGATCAAAAACCCTAAACCTCAAAATGAAAACCCTAAACCCTAGAAGTTTAATTTCATTTATAATAATCAACACACAAAGCATTTGAACCACCACAAAGATAGTGATTGATAATAAATTTTAAACTCTAGAAATTGGATTTTGATGGAACCCTACATTCAATCCTAGATTTTTACATGTTAAAAGAGGAGAGAAGGAAGAGAAATTACCCTAGAGATCTTAAGCAAACTTTCACGATGAATTTCGGCCACAAAATGTGGTTGGGAGAAGCGGGTAGTCGGCTGAACCGAGAGAGACCGGAATTGGAGAGAGAGAGAAAAATCGAGATTTTGGGGGAAGGGAGGGTTTCGGTCCGTATATATAAGCGAGAGGCGACCACTACAATGGTCAGGGTTAACAACCCCGACTATTTCGTGACTTAGCTGCTTCCCAAATTTGTGGTTGGGAAGTCTCTGCTAAATGGTCAGGGTTAGGAGCCCTGATCATTTCGATTTGGGGTGCCTTGCGGAATGTCTTCCTCTGCTAAATGGTCGGGGTTCCCAATCCCAACCATTTTGTGCGGCAACAAAATTAGTCGGGGTTCGCAACCCCGACTTGTTTAGTCCCCTAACCATGCATCTCGCGCTGGGGACGCCCTAATTAGTCGGAGTTGCCAACCCTGACTAATTAGGAAGGTGATTTTTTTTTATATCGACTTAGTTTCTGGCCTTGATGCTGACTCGTTTTTTGGAATTAAAATTGGAGTGAGTCGATTTTTTTTTAAAAAAAAATTATTTTGGCGCTCTTTTGAAAATTTCTTCTTATAAAATTAGCATATGAATGTCATGTGAGAACTTTCATATAAACATTTTCACGTTTGGATGATAAAGGGTACGGACATGCTGCTTATAAACAACTCATGAGATATTATATGCTATGAAAAACAGTTGAGGGTATATAAGTGCTAAGTGCATGAAACTATAATGTACTTTAATGTTATTTAACATTTATATATTCTACCCTTCTTGTAATCAACGCATAACAATTACTGCTTTGATTAAAGCATCTCGGAAATATGGGGTGCTTAGATTAAGCCCCTAGGAATTATATTACTTTTGAGGATTTCCGCGGAACCCCCTACACATTGGGGTGTATCACCCATGAATTTTACTAAACACCTAAAAGAGGAGAGAAGGAAGAGAAATTACCCTAGAGATCTTAAGCAAACTTTCACGATGAATTTCGGCCACAAAATGTGGTTGGGAGAAGCGGGTAGTCGGCTGAACCGAGAGAGACCGGAATTGGAGAGAGAGAGAAAAATCGAGATTTTGGGGGAAGGGAGGGTTTCGGTCCGTATATATAAGCGAGAGGCGACCACTACAATGGTCAGGGTTAACAACCCCGACTATTTCGTGACTTAGCTGCTTCCCAAATTTGTGGTTGGGAAGTCTCTGCTAAATGGTCAGGGTTAGGAGCCCTGATCATTTCGATTTGGGGTGCCTTGCGGAATGTCTTCCTCTGCTAAATGGTCGGGGTTCCCAATCCCAACCATTTTGTGCGGCAACAAAATTAGTCGGGGTTCGCAACCCCGACTTGTTTAGTCCCCTAACCATGCATCTCGCGCTGGGGACGCCCTAATTAGTCGGAGTTGCCAACCCTGACTAATTAGGAAGGTGATTTTTTTTTATATCGACTTAGTTTCTGGCCTTGATGCTGACTCGTTTTTTGGAATTAAAATTGGAGTGAGTCGATTTTTTTTTAAAAAAAAATTATTTTGGCGCTCTTTTGAAAATTTCTTCTTATAAAATTAGCATATGAATGTCATGTGAGAACTTTCATATAAACATTTTCACGTTTGGATGATAAAGGGTACGGACATGCTGCTTATAAACAACTCATGAGATATTATATGCTATGAAAAACAGTTGAGGGTATATAAGTGCTAAGTGCATGAAACTATAATGTACTTTAATGTTATTTAACATTTATATATTCTACCCTTCTTGTAATCAACGCATAACAATTACTGCTTTGATTAAAGCATCTCGGAAATATGGGGTGCTTAGATTAAGCCCCTAGGAATTATATTACTTTTGAGGATTTCCGCGGAACCCCCTACACATTGGGGTGTATCACCCATGAATTTTACTAAACACCCATGAATTATATAACTTTATAAATTTTAGTAAACACTCATGAATATTGAGGTGTCCCACAAAATCCTCTACACTTTTAAATTTTCCCAATGAACCTCCTAATGGTGTGCCAATGGCCATTAGGAAAAAATAGTCATTTGACATTAATTCCTAATTTTTAAATTAAATTAATGAATTGCTAACAGAAGTAATAAAATTCCTAACCAGTGGCGGATTTAAATGGGATGTAGGCGTGCAGTTGCACCCTGAAATTCTATAAATTGCGTATGAGACCTTGTAAACAATTTATAGTCCGCCTACCATAAATTTTAAAAATACATCTCAATCTATTTAGGAACACTAAATAAGTTAATGACAAATTAAATTAGCCCATTGGAAAGTAAAAGCACAATTAACTTCTCAAAATTAAAATCGAATAGGCTCAATAGAACTCATAAAGTGTATGGAGTGCATAATAATATTTATTTATATTTCTAGGTGAACACTACTTGTTTTCCGCATTCGCGAAGAAATTTTTTCTAGATCTGAATTACTAGATCAATTACGTTGGGTTGTGTTTGAGGACATTATTATGCATCCTGTGAAAACGGTGAAGGAATTGAGAAAAACGTGAAGAATAAGCAAAACAGACTTCACCACACCCTGGTGTGATTTCTGTCATGGGTGTGGCAGAATCTGCCCTGTATGCCATGGGTGTGGTGTCTGCCACACCCTGGTGTGACAGAATCTGCCCTGTTTGCCATGGGTGTGGTGTGTGCCATATCAGGATGTGGCAGACTCATTTTTAGAATCCTAATCTATTTGTGATTGTGTTTTGTTATAAATAGAACCACGTTTTTTAGGGTTTCTTAAGGAGAGAATTAACATTGTTTTGAGCACTTTGAGAGGGAGATATTGTGAGGGAGTTGAGAACTTTGGTTAGGGTTATATTTGAGTGATTTTGTGAGTTGTAACCCGTTGTATTTCTCCTCCATATAGTGAAATCTCCCCATCCTCTCCCCGTGGACGTATGCAATTGCCGAACCACGTAAATTCCTGTGTTTGTGTGTGATTTTGGTCGTTATTTTGTGAATTGCACTCGTGTTTGGTTTTGGTTTTCTTCTCTCATCGCTCACCGACTCATTTGGTTGTCGAGCACGCTTCCGCAAGGCGCGCGACAAGTGGTATCAGAGCTCAGATTTCAGATCTAGGGTTTTAGATTAGGCGGAGGAAGATTCAGTTGGAAGCTTAGTTCTTGGAGTTCTAGGCTTTGGTGGAGTTAGGGTTTGAAGTTGCCGTTGAAGATCTCGCTTTCCTCGTGTGGTTAGGAGTTCTATTTGGAATCCAATCTAGGGTTCAGTTGGGTAACTTCTAAATTCTATAAAGTTTGAATCTTTCTTTACAATTTAGAGTTTGTGATTATGGGTGAAGAAGTTGGTGAAAGCAGCAAGATGACGGGTACAGTTCAAGTGGGTTTTCAGAACACTAAGATTAGCGTAGTGAAATATGACGGCAAAATTAATTTTGGTTTTGTGGATGAGCGACGTACAGGATGCGTTCAATGCTCAAAATTTGGAGGAGACCATCATGGTCGATGTGAGGCCACCTAAATATAAAAAGGCAGTATGAGAAAAGATGAATAGGAACGCTTGTGGGGTGATCAGGTCCTGTTTGGAACAGGAGCTGAAATATGATGTGATTGGGGTGACGTCTGCGATGAAGATGTGAGAAATTCTCAACAATAAGTATCATGCGAAGAGTGTTGAGAACAGGTTACATTTGTTGCGTAGGTTATTCAGATTCCAGATATCCCAAGGTACCTCGCTTGCGGCTCATGTGAACAACTACACTAAGTTGTTGTCGGACTTGGCGAACGTGGGTGAGAAGATCACGGATGAGTACAAGGCTATTATTCTTTTGGACTCCTTACCGGATGAAGAGTATGATACCTTCATGCTTACTTTGCTGAACGAGAGATCTTCTATCACTTATAGTGAAGTGACTAACGCATTGACGAACTACGATTTGAGGAGGAAGGATAAGGAGACTTCCCGCGCTAGTACTTCAGGAGAGGCCTTGTCGACGAGAGGTAGAAGCCCATATCCGAAAGGTGGTAATCGAGGAAGGTCAAAGTCAAGAGGTCGTTACCAGCTAGCTAAGAACTAGTGTACGTTCTGCAAGGAACTAGGACATTGGAAGAGAGACTGCCCAAAGGTCAAGGAAAAGGAGAATAGCAAGAAAAAGGGCCCGAAGGTCAATGATGTGAATGTTGCGAAAGGCGATGATTCTGATGATTCGAGCTTTTATCTTTTGATTACTCCGGAGGTGAACCATTTGGATGCATCGGATTGGATGCTTGATTCTGGCGCTACTTATCATGTGACTCCTAGGCGAGATTGGTTTTCATCGTTTGAGAGACTCGACGGGGATGTTGTTGTCATGGGAAATGATCAATCCTGTGACATTTGTGGGATAAGTACTGTGAGGATTCAGATGCACGATGGAGTAGTCCGTGAGTTGAAGGAGGTGAGATTCGTTTCTCAACTAAAGAAGAATCTTATCTCAGTTGGAGCTTTGGAGGCTAAGGGATTCAGAGTGACCTTTGAGGATGCTGTAGCGAAGGTTACTAAGGGATCTTTGGTGGTGATGAAGGGAGTCCGCAGTTGAAATTTATACTATCTGAAGGGGAGCACCGAGATTGGCCAGGTTGCTTCGGCTACTTCAGAGGCGGACATGAGTAGACTTTGGCATTACAGGTTAGGACACACAAAAGAGAAGTCACTGCAGGCTTTGTGCAAGCAGGGGCTATTGAAGGGAGCCAAGAGTGGTAAAGTGGAATTCTGTGAGCACTGTGTTCTTGGCAAGAAGACGAAGGTGAAGTTCGAGACGGCCATTCATAGGACGAGGGGCATCTTGGACTACGTGGACACAGATGTTTGGGGTCCCACTAAGACTGCATCACTTGGTGGTCGACATTGGTTCGTCACGTTTGTTGATGACTATTCTAGGCGTTGTTGGGTGTACACCATGAAGCATAAGAATGAAGTCCTAGATTTATTTGTGAAGTGGAAGAAGAGATTAGAACTGCAGGCTAGGATAAAGATCAAGACATTACGATCCGACAACGGCGGCGAGTATACTTCAGACCCCTTTCAGCAACTATGTCGAGACGAAGGCATAGAGAGGCACTTCACAGTTAGTCATACACCGCAGCAAAATAGGATGGCAGAGAGGTTAAATCGGTCTTTGCTGGAGAAGATTCGATGTTTATTAGCGCATAGTGGTTTGGAGAAAATCTTTTGGGCTGAGGCACTTTCATATGCGAGCCACCTCATTAATAGGCTGCCTTCATCTGCGATTGAGGGAAAGACCCCTATGGATGTGTGGTCGGGAGAGACAACACATGACTATGACCAGCTTAAGGTATTTGGTTGTCCTGCATATTATCATGTTAGAACTGATAAGTTAGAACCTCGAGCTAGGAAGGCCATATTTATAGGATTCAAGCGTGGTGTCAAGGGATACAAGCTTTGGGATCCAGTTGATAAGAAGATTGTGCTGAGTAGGGACGTCACATTCGATGAGGCTTTTATCTTGAAGCTTCCCAACTCTCATCAGGTGGAGAGCGACCCGACAAAGGAGATATCGCAGGTGATGGAGATTGATGCAGCTCCACAGTGTCCAGATGGTGCAGTATCCATTAGAGTACCGACTGAGGTGACGTCAGGCGAGCACGACGGTGATGCGGAGGATATGGGTACTCATGTGGATCAGGGACCGACGCCTCAGGTTCAGGATTCTATTACGGTTCGGAGACAGAGGAGAGACATACGGGTGCCAGCACGGTATGCCGACACAGTTGCATATGCACTTCCGGTGGAGAGTATCGATGAGATGATACCTACTACTTTCAGAGAGGACGAGCAGAGTTCGGAGGCTGATTCGTGGCAGGTAGCTATGCAGGAGGAGATGTAGTCTCTTCATAAGAACGATACATGAGAGCATGTTGAGCTTCCAAAACGGCGAAAGACGATCGGGTGCAAGTGGGTGTACACGAAGAAGGAGGGCATTGAGGGCACTCCATTGAGGTTCAAAGCTAGGTTGGTTGCGAAGGGCTATGCACAGGAGGAATGTATTGACTATAATGAGGTTTTCTCTCCGGTGGTGAAGCATTCTTCGATTCGGATTCTGCTAGCTTTGGTGGCACAGTATGGATTAGAGTTAGATCAGTTGGATGTGAAGACGGCATTTCGTCATGGTGATATTGATAAAGAAATATATATGACTCAGCCATTGGGATTCCGAGCTACAGGGAAAGATAAGTTGGTTTGTAGGTTAAAGAAATCGTTATACGGTTTGAAGCAGTCTTCTCGACAATGGTATAAGCGATTTGATGGTTTTATGCTTGGTCATTCGTACACTCGGAGCCAGTTTGATCCTTACGTGTATTTTCGCAAGTTGAGAGGATGTGCGTACATTTATTTGTTGCTTTATGTCGATGACATGTTGGTTGCCTCTACTTTCAGGTCGGTTATAGATGAGTTGAAAGTTCAGCTTTCAAATGAGTTTGAGATGAAGGACTTGGGTAAGGCCAAACGCATTTTGGGAATGGAGATCGGCAGAGACAAGAAGAAGGGTAGAATTTGTTTGACACAGGTGGCTTATTTGAAGAAGGTTCTACAGTGATTTCATGTTAGCATGGATACGAAGCCAGTTAGTGTACCATTGGGAGCCCATTTTAAGCTTTCAGCTGGTCTTTCACCGAAGTCAGTTGAAGATCGAGAGTTGATGTCGAAGACTCCATATGCGAGTGCGGTTGGGAGCTTGATGTATGCGATGGTATGTACGAGGTCGGATTTGTCACAGGCGGTGAGCATGGTTTCGAGATACATGCACGATCCAGGAGTGGGTCATTGGGACGCCGTGAGATGGATTTTGAGGTACATTCGAGGTACGCTCAATGTTGGTTTGATTTATGAGCGGGACACTACACGTGGATAGTTGTGCATTGGATATGTGGATTCGGATTATGCCGGGAATTTGTATAAGCACCGGTCTACTACGGGGTATGTGTTTACTTTGACGCGTGTGCCGATGTGTTGGAGATGCACCTTACAGTCTACGGTGGCTTTGTCTACGACGGAGGCAGAGTATATGACGGTTACGGAGGCTGTGAAGTAGGCTATTTGGCTTCAAGGACTTTTGGAGGAACTTGGTATATCGCAGCGGTCCGTCACTATTCATTGTGATAGCATGAGTGCTATCTATTTGGCGAAGAATCAGGTTTTTCATGCGAGGACGAAGCACATTGACGTTCGTTATCACTTCGTTCGGGATGTTCTTGAAGATGGCAATGTGGAAATTATGAAGGTCCACACGAAGAATAATCCGGCGGATATGCTCACTAAGGTGGTTCCGAGCAACAAGTTTGATCATTGTCGAAACTTGTTGCATATTCGTGATTGTTGAGGCCGTTGCGGCCATTTGGATGAACTACGGGCGGCTTGATCCCTTGGGAGAGGGGGTACGTAGGCAACCACATTGGTGCAGCCGAGTTTAGAGAGACGACACATTGGTGCTCATGTTGGTGTCGGCTCAATGTTTGGAACACTTCGCCGAGGTGGAGAATTGTGAAAACGACGAAGGAATTGAGAAAAACGTGAAGAATAAGCAAAACAGACTCCACCACACCCTGGTGTGGTGTCTGCCATGGGTGTGGCAGAATCTGCCCTGTCTGCCATGGGTGTGGTGTCTGTCACACCCTGGTGTGGTAGAATCTGTCCTGTTTACCATGGGTGTGGTGTGTGCCACACCAGAGTGTGGCAGACTCGTTTTTAGAATCCTAATCTATTTGGGATTGTGTTTTGCTATAAATAGAACCACGTTTTTTAGGGTTTCTTAAGGAGAGAATTAGCATTGTTTTGAGCACTTTGAGAGGGAGATATTGTGAGGGAGTTGAGAGCTTTGGTTAGGGTTATATTTGAGTGATTTTGTGAGTTGTAACCCGTTATATTTCTCCTCCATATAGTAAAATCTCCCCATCCTCTCCTCGTGGACGTAATCAATTACCGAACCACGTAAATTCCTGTGTTTGTGTGTGATTTTGGTCGTTATTTTGTGAATTGCACTCGTGTTTGGTTTTGGTTTTCTTCTCTCATCGCTCACCGACTTGTTTGGTTGTCGAGCACGCTTCCGCACTCGTGTTTGGTTTTGGTTTTCTTCTCTCATCGCTCACCGACTTGTTTGGTTGTCGAGCACGCTTCCGCAAGGCGTGCGATACATCCTACGTCGAGTTAAGTTCATTTTCTGGAGGAAGGGATCAATAAAGTGAATCCTGCTGACCAAATTGATTTTGTTGGCGATGTAGTTTAGTCCGGGTACAAGAGAGAGTCGAATTAGGAAATACAAAAAAATAACTTTAAGCTTGCAGGAATTCCTGCGCAGCTGCACTAAAACAGCCAGAACTTGCAAGCCAGAGATCTGATCAATGTTCTGTTTGAGGCATCATCAAGTTAACTCACAGACTTGCACGTCGATATGTAATTTCAAGTGTTTTGCATTGATTTATTATGCCTGTAACAGTCATCCAAAGTGACTGAACAGGAAATTCCAGCGCCTAGTAAGAAGCTTGGGTTAGGCTCAACTCAACATTACTGAACTAGTTATAGTTCAACCTCAGTTTAGCTAATTTTTGGACGAGACTCTCTTTGAACAAGTTCTCTTTTAGACCAAGGGAGACATGGTTTATTTCTAGTCTAGCTAACGAGCAAAAGTTGGCCTCAAAAGAACTAATCTAGTTCATCTTTTTTGTTTACCAAACAAAGGCTAAGCGCATGGACTGATTTTGTCTCTACTAGAACCGTTTAACTAAGTTTGCCTTATCATAGTCAGTTATGGTCAGAGTTGAGGCCTATTTGTACGCATGCCGTATGAAGAGACATCCATGTATTTTAAGCCTGGCATGATTATTTGAGCAAAGTATGCAGTCTGCGAATAAAATCATCTCTTCACCCGCATCACTTGTATCTAACATGTCAAATATGGTTTTGCACGATGAGTATAATGTAATAAAGCTCCATTTTGCAGTGAAGGGCTTGATGCCTATGATCCTTACATTGCTTCAAGAATTTGTTGTGCTCTGATACCACTTGTTACGCGCCGTGCGGGAGCGTGCTCGACAACCAAACGAGCCGGTGAGCTATGAGAGAAGAAAATCAAAACCAAACACGAGTGTAATTCATAAAATTACGACCAAAATCACACACAAACACAGGAATTTACGTGGTTCGGCACAATTGCCTACATCCACGGGGAGAGGATGGGGAGATTTCACTATATGGAGGGGAAATACAACGTGTTACAACTCACAAAATCACTCAAATATAACCCTAACCAAAGCTCTCAACTCCCTCACAATATCTCCCTCTCAAAGTACTCAAAACAATGCTAATTCTTTCCTTTAGAAACCCTAAAAAACGTGGTTCTATTTATAACAAAACACAATCCCAAATAGATTAGGATTCTAAAAAACGAGTCTGCCACACCCTGGTGTGGCACACACCACACCCATAACAAACATGACAGATTCTACCATACCAGGATATGGCAGACACCACACCCATGACAAACATGACAGATTCTACCACCGGTGTGGCAGACACCACACCAGGGTGTGGTGGAGTCTGTTTTGCTTATTCTTCACGTTTTTCTTAATTCCTTCGCCGTTTTCATAATTCTCCACCTCGGCGAAGTGTTCCCAACACTGAGCCGATACTAACATGAGCATCAATGCGTCGTCTCTCCAAACTCGGTTACACCAATGTGGTTGCCTACCTACCCCCTCTCCCAAGGGATCAAGCCGCCCGTAGTTCATCCAAATGACCGTCAACGGCTTTAACAATCACGAATGTACAACAAATTTCGACAATGATCAAACTTATTGCTCAGAACTTCCTTAGTGAGCATATCCGTCGGATTATCCTTCGTGTGGACTTTCACAATCTCCACATCGCCATCTTCAAGAACATCCCGAATGAAGTGATAACGAACATCAATGTGCTTCGTCCTCGCATGAAAACCTGATTCTTCGCCAAATAGATAGCACTCATGATATCACAATGAATGGTGACGGACCGCTGCAATAAACCAAGTTCCTCTAAAAGTCCTCGAAGCCAAATAGTCTCCTTCACAGCCTCTGTAATCGCCATATATTCTGCCTCCATCGTAGACAGAGCCACCGTCAACTGTAAGATGCATCTTCAACACACCGGCGCATGGGTCAAAGTGAACACATACCCCGTTGTAGATCGGCGCTTATCCAAATCCTCGGCATAATCCGAATCAATATAGCCAATGCATATCTGCACACCTATAGTGTCCCGCTCATAAACCAAACCAACATTGAACGTACCTCTAATGTACCTCAAATTTCATCTCACGGTGTCCCAATGACCCACTCCTAGATCATGCAGGTATCTCGATTGCATAGTTGCATACCTATTGTGTCCCGCTCATAGAACCTTCTTCAAATAAGCTACCTGTGTCAAAAAAATTCTACCCTTCTTCTTGTCTCTGCCGATCTCCATCTCTAAAATACGTTTGGCCTCACCCAAGTCCTTCATCTCAAACTTATTTGAAAGTTAAACTTTCAACTCATCTATAGCCGACCTGGAAGTAGAGGCAACCAATATATCATCGATATAAAGTAACAAATAAATATACGCACCTCCTCTTAACTTGTAAAAATACATACAAGGATCAAACTGGCTCCGAGTGTACGAATGTCCAAGCATAAAACCATCAATTTGCCTATATCACTGTCGAGGAGACTGCTTCAAACCGTATAACGATTTCTTTAACCTGCAAACCAACTTATCTTTTCCTACAGCTTGGAATCTCAATGGCTGAGTCATATATATTTCTTCATCAAGATCACCATAAAAAAATATCGTCTTCACATCCAACTGATCTAACTCTAATCCATACTGTGCCACCAAAGCTAGCAAAATCCGAATCGAAGAGTGCTTCACCACCGGAGAGAAAACCTCATTATAGTCAATACCTTTCTCCTGTGCATAACCCTTCGCAACAAACCTAGCTTTAAACCCCAATGGAGTGCCCTCAATGCCCTCATTCTTCGTGTATACCCACTTGCAATCAATCACCTTCCGCTCCTTTGGAAGCTTAACAAGCTCCCATGTATCGTTCTTATGAAGAGACTCCATCTCCTCCTGCATAGCTACCTGTCACAAATCAGCCTTCGAACTCTGCTCGGCCTCTCTGAATGTAGTAGGAACCATCTCATCGATACTCTCCACCGAAAGTGCATACGCAACTGTGTCGACATACCGTACTGGCACCCGTATGTCTCTTCTTTGTCTCCAAACCGTAATAGAATCCTAAACCTGAGCCGTCGGTCCCTAATCCTGCACAGTAGTACACGTATCCTCCGTGTCACCTTCGTGCTCGCTGGCGTCACCTCAGTCGGCACTCTAATGGATACTGCACCATCTGGACACTGTGGAGCTGTCGATCTCCACCACCTGCGATATCTTCTCTGTCGGGTCGCTCACCACCTAATGAGAGCTGGGAAGCTTCAAGATAGAAGCTTCATCGAACGTGACGTCTCTACTCAATACAATCTTCTTATCAGTTGGATCCCAAAGCTTGTATCCCTTGACACCACGCTTGAATCCTACAAATATGGTCTTCCTAGCTCGAGTTTCCAACTTATCAGTTCTAACATGATAATATGCAGGGCAACCAAATACCTTGAGCTAGTCATAATCATGTGCTGTCTCTCCCGACCACATCTTTATAGGGGTTTCCCCCTCAATCGCAGATGAAGGCAGCCTATTAATGAGGTGACTCGCATATGAAAGTGCCTCAGCCCAAAAGATCTTCTCCAAACCACTATGCGCTAATAAGCATCGGACTTTTTCCAGTAAAGACCGATTCAGCCTTTCTATCACCCCATTCTGCTGCGGTGTATGACTAACTGTGAAGTGCCTCTCTATGCCCTCATCTCGACATAGCTGCTGAAAGGGGTCTGAAGTGTACTCGCCATCATTGTTGGATCGCAACGTCTTGATCTTTCTCTCAGTCTGCAGTTCTAATCTCTTCTTCCACTTCACAAACAAATCTAGGACTTCATTCTTATGCTTCATGGTGTACACCCAATAACTCCTAGAATAGTCATCAAAAAACATGACGAACCAATGTAGACCACCAAGTGATGCCGTCTTGGTGGGACCCCAAACATCTGTGTACACGTAGTCCAGGATACCCTCGTCCTATGAATAGTAGTCCCGAACTTTACCTTTGTTTTCTTGCCAAGAACACAGTGCTCACAGAAATCCACTTTTCCATTATTAGCTCCATTCAATAGCCCCTACTTGCACAAAGCCTGCAGTGATTTCTCTCCTGTATGCCCCAACCTGTAGTGTCAAAGCCTGCTCATGTTCACCTTTAAAATAGCTGAAGCAACCCGGCCAACCTCGGTGCTCCCCTTCAGATAATATAAGTTCCGTCTGCGGACTCCCTTCATCACCACTAAAGATCCCTTAGTAACTTTTGCCACAACGTCCTCAAAGGTCACATTGAATCTCTTCGCCTCCAAAGCTCCAACTGAGATAAGATTCTTCTTTAGCTGAGGAACGAATCTCACCTCCTTCAATTTGCAGACTACTCTGTTGTGCATTCGAATCTGCACGGTACCTATCCCACAAATACCACAGGATTGATCATTTTCCGTGATAACAACACCCCCATCAAGTCTCTCAAACGATACAAACCAATCTTGCCTAGGGGTCACATGATAAGTAGCGCCAGAATCAAGCATCCAATCCGATGCATCCAAATGGTTCACCTCTGGAGTAATCAAAAGAGAAAAGCTCGAATCATCGGAATCATCACCTTTCGCAACATTCACCTCATTGACCTTCGGACCCTTTTTCTTGTCATTCTCCTTCTCTTTGACCTTTGGACAATCTCTTTTCCAATGCCCTTATTCCTCGCAAAAAGCACATTGGTTCTTTCCTAGCTGGTGATGACTTCTTGATTTTGACCTTCCTCTATTTTCACCTTTCAGATATGGGCTTCTACCTCTCGTCGACAAGACCACTCCTGAAGTACTAGCGCGGGAAGTCTCCTTATCCTTCCTCCTCAAATCGTAGTTCGTCAATGCGTTAGTCACTTCACTATAAGTGATAGAAGATATCTCGTTCAACAAAGTAAGCACGATGGTATCATACTCCTCATCCGATAAGGAGCCCAAAAGAAAAATAGGCTTGTATTCATCCGTGATCTTCTTATCCACGTTCGCCAAGTCCGACAACAACTTAGTGTAGTTGTTCACATGAGTCTCAAGCGAGGTGCCTCTGGACATCTAAAATCTGAATAATCTTCGCAACAAGTACAAACGGTTCTCAACACTCTTCGTAAGGTACTTATTGTTGAAAATTTCCCACATCTTCATTATAGATGTTACCCCAATCACATCATATTTCAGCTCATGTTCCAAACAAGACCTGATCATCCCATAAGCGTTCATATTCATCTTTTTCCATATCGCCTCTTCATATTTAAGTGGCCTCTCATCGATCATGATGGTCTCCTCTAAATTTTGAGCATTAAGCGCATCCTGTACGTTGCTCATCCACAAACCAAAATTGATTTTGTCGTCATATTTCACCATACTAATCTTAGTGTTCTGAAAACAAACTTGAACTGTACCCGCCATCTTGCTGCTTTCACCAACTTCTTCACCCATAATCACAAACTCCAAATTACAAAGAAAGATTTAAACTTTATAGAATTTAGAAGTTACCCAAATAGAACTCCTAACCACACGAGGAAAGCGAGATCTTCAACGGCAACTTCAAACCCTAACTCCACCGAAGCTTAGAACTCCAAGAACCAAGCTTCCAATTGAATCTTCCTTCACCTAATCCAAAACCCTAGATCTGAAATCTAAGCTCTGATACCAATTGTTGTGCTCTGATACCACTTGTTGCGTGTCGTGCAGAAGCGTACTCGACAACCAAACGAGTCAGTGAGCGATGAGAGAAGAAAACCAAAACCAAACACGAGTGTAATTCACAAAATAACGACCAAAATCACACAGAAACATAGGAATTTACGTGGTTCGGCAATTGCCTACGTCCACGAGGAGAGGATGAGGAGATGTCACTATATGGAGGAGAAATACAATGAGTTACAACTCACAAAACCACTCAAATATAACCCTAACCAAAGCTCTCAACTCCCTCACAATATCTCCCTCTCAAAGTGCTCAAAACAATGCTAATTCTTTCTTTTAGAAACCCTAAAAAATATGGTTCTATTTATAACAAAACACAATCCCAAATAGATTAGGATTCTAAAAAATGAGTCTGCCACACCCTGGTGTGGCACACACCATACCCATAGCAAACAGGGCAGTTTCTGCCACACCAGGGTGTGGTAGACACCACACTCATGGCAAACATAACAGATTCTATACCACCGGTGTGGCAGACACCACACCAGGGTGTGGTGGAGTCTGTTTTGCTTATTCTTCACGTTTTTCTCAATTCATTTGCCGTTTTTACATGATTAACATCCACAAGTAAGGCGAGAGAGGGATCAAGTTTGGGGTACCTCGGAATGGAGATTTGCACCCACAAGTTTGATGCTGGTTAATTATCCACCTGAGCTATGTCAACATGATCTTTGAACAGCGCGTTGATTTATTTTTCAGGCAGCAAAATCACTGACATGCTTTCATGATCAGTGACTCGCCAGACGGCATGATGTGGAGAAAGGAAACAGGATTGAATGATGAGGGCCCTGCTACTGTTGAATTGGCTCGGTCTCGCTTCGCAATTGTGGATGAGTAAGTACTCGTTCCTCTGCGATGACTTCCGAACATGTTAGCAGATTAGTTTGACGAATAAACTGGCGGATATGTGATGACTACTGCCGGAATCTGATTGAAAACTGCCAACCTGTATCCTCGACGTTTGTGACATCATGCTCATTTATTCATATCGGCCGGCTCTTAAGCTAATGTTCGGTTGAAGATGATGCTGTGTTGTAGTAGCGGGCCTTATGGTTTGCTTGTCTAATCTATGTTTGCGTAATTGCGATTGAGTTCAAAGCTAAGTTCTTCAAGTTCGCGGAAACGGAGGCTTTCGTTATTGCTAACTTCAGCTCACAACAGCTCGAAGCGTAAATCAAAATTTGTGGCAGATTAAGCAAAGAACAAAGAAAGATTAAGCAAAGAACAAAGAAAGGTCGTTTGTTTAACCTTTGTGTTCAATTTGTTTAAGTCCAACAATCTGCTAAAAGGAAGATCGTTGAAACATTGGGTGTTTTTCCCCCCTTCATATTAGGGTATCACGTTTTCATATTTTGAAATTAGTCCCCCCATATCTCCATATTTTGAAATTGGTCCCTCTATTATGCCTACTATCGGAATTATTAACCACGGTTGGGTGAGTGGTTAACTACAGGTGGGCAACTAGATTACACTAAGGATTTCAAAATCAACACAAAAATCCACCAAAATCATGCTCAAAATCAGCAGATTCAATTAGACTCATAGTTTCTTCGCGGTATTTGTGCTCCTACGAATTTTTTTGTGCTTGGGTCTAAATGCGCGTAGAAAGATATAAGTGGTTATTGGCATGGCGTCAAAATGCATTTAATATGGTGGATGTTGCGCGCCTTTGCGGAAGCATGCTCGCATACCGAACGAGTCCGTAAGCACGGGAGAAGATTAACAAACCCAACTCGGGTACAATCCAACAAATATGACAAGCCAATCACAAACACAGATATTTTACGTGGTTCAGCAATTTACCTACGTCCACGGGAGAGGCACAAATAATATCTTATTAATCACAAGAAATTACAAATAAGAGAGAAGATCTCAAGCTTGAGATCTCTCAAAACAATAATAGTGTTTTTAACTTAAAACAGTGTTCAATCTCTCTCTTCAATAACCAAAGAAACCCCCTTTAAATACACCAACCCCTTCTCCACAATAAATGAGAACGGGACATCGCGCTCGAGAACGAGGGTTTCCCTTTTATAGGGAAACCCTAGGACGAGCCTCTCCTCCAGCTGGCGTCCACTATTGCAGGCGACCTCCGATCCAGCTGGCGTCCACTCGACGCCGAATCAGGCGAGCCTTGCGATCACCTCGAGCCCCGCGCACACGACAAGCGACTCCCTCGCCTACAGGCGAATTCGACCTCACCTGCACCTGCTCACCTAAAGGCGAGTTCGATCTCGCCTCCACGCCTTAGCCTGCAGGCAAGTTTGACCTTGCCAGCGCCTGCTCGCCCGCCAGGTGCGTTCTTCTGTGGAATGCTCCCTCAATTTCAATCAATCCCTGACCAGAAGGATGAGTTCAAATTACTTACAAAGATTTGGGCGGCCAATTTCAAAGTATGAAAAGTGGGGGGCTAATCTTGAAATTTTAAAGGGTTGGGGTTTAATATTGGAAGATATGTCAATAAGGAGAGAGAAAGGCGATCACAATGTGCAAGGAGTAAGGACCGTGACGAGTGTACTTTCCCCCTCTCAATCCCACATCGAAAAATCTTGTAGATGCGTGATGGAAAAAAGAATCCATGATCAATCCAAACCCGCTCCCAGTCATCTCTCATCTCCTCATCTCCGCCGCCGCCTCCTCTCTCTCCCCCCCTCTCCCCACCCCCATTCCTTCCCTCCTCTCCTCAAGCTCGCCGCCACCCTCAACCTCATCCCCCTCGGCCTCTCCCTCCACCAACTCTCCATCGCTCTCAAACTCGCCTCTGACCCCTACATCTCCTCCTCCCTCCTCAACTTCTACTCCAAAACCCACCGAATTCTCGACGCCAGCAACGTATTCAACACAATGCCCGATAGAAACATTGTCCCGTGGTCCTCCATCATTGCCGCATATTCCCTCTCTGGAGACCCCAACACTGCATTTTCAATGTGCAACAGAATGCTATACGAAGGAATCAGACCCAATTCAGTAACTTTGATTGGTTTCCTGTCTGGGTTATCGAAATTAGATCAGTTGGAGTGTGTCCACGGATGTGCAGTTAGATTTGGGTTTGATAAGGACTTGGTTCTTGCTAATTCGATGGTTAATGTTTATGGGAAGTTAGAAAGATTGGATCTTGCAAGGTTATTGTTCGATGAGATGGATTGTAAGGATGTTGTTTCGTGGAATTCTATGATTGTGGGGTACTCCAGAGTGGGAGAAGTGAGAGAATGTGCAAGTTTGTTCAAAGAGATGCGGGTGAAAGGGGAATGCCCGGATCATCAAACGTATGGGTCTTTACTATCTTCGATTGGTAATCATGGAGAAGGATTGAATAGATTAGGCAAGTCTATTCATGCATTGGTTATAAACTCGGGTTTGCAATTTGATACCCAGATTGAGACTGGGCTTATAAGCTTCTATCTCAAGTTTGGGAACCATAAGTATGCATTTCTTATCTTCGAAAATGCAGCAGATAGGGATGTTGTGTTATGGACTGCAATGATCTCGGGTTTGGTTCAGAATGATGGAGCTGATAAAGCTTTGGTTGTTTTTCAGAGGATGTTGAAGTCAGGAGTAATGCCTGCAACCACAACGGTAGCTAGTGTTCTATCGGCTTGTGCTCAGCTTAGCTTGTTATTAGTTGGAGCATCGATTCATTGTTTCATTATAAGGAGGAGATTGTCAATGGATATTGCAGCTAAGAACTCGCTTATCACTATGTATGCAAAATGTGGCCATTTAACACAGTCGTATCTTATTTTTGAGAAAATGGATGAAAAAGACTTGGTTTCGTGGAATGCAATTGTCTCAGGCTATGCTCAAAATGGACATCTAGAAGAAGCCTTTGATCTTTTTACAAGAATGAGATTGGTTTTCCAAAGGCCAGACACAATCACTGTTGCCTCCCTTCTACAATCTTGTGCCTCATTAGGAGCTCTAATGCATGGAAGACTACTTCACGCTTTTATGTTCAGGCACGAGCTGAAGAACTGCATCTCTTTAGATACATCTTTGGTCGACATGTACTCAAAATGTGGAGATCTCAAAACAGCTCAAAAATGCTTTGACCTAATGCCAGAGCAAGACTTAGTGTCATGGAGTGCAATTATCGGAGGATATGGAAGCCACGGAATGGGGAAAGATGCTCTTGAGATGTATTCAGATTTCCTCAAACTGGGGATTGTGCCGAATGATGTTATGTACATGTCTATTCTCTCAGCCTGCAATCACTCTGGCCTAGTATCTCAAGGCCTGACGATATTCAAATCGATAAAAGACTTTGGTACCGTACCAAGAATCGAGCACTGTGCTTGTGTTATCGATCTATTGTGCAAAGCAAAAAGGGTTGAAGAAGCCATAAAGTTCATTAGAACAATGCCAATTAAGCCAAATGCCGATGTGCTTGGTATAGTTCTTGATGCTTGTAGGTTAAATGGGTATAATAATCTTGCAGAGGTGATTGCAAAGGAGATCGTTGAGTTAAGACCTGAGAGTGCAGGGAATTATGTGCAATTGGCACATAGTTATGCTGCAATGAGCCAATGGGATGGTGTTGGGGATGTATGGGCAACGATGAGGCATCTTGGATTGAGGAAGGCACCTGGGTGGAGTTTTGTTGAGTTGAATGGAGTTGTTGTTACATTCTTTGCAGATAGCAGCTCAAATCCTAGGTATCAAGAGATTGTGTTCTTGTTGAAAATTTTGCGTCGTGAGATGAGAGAGATTGATGACCTGCTCTGTGGCTAGGGAGCACCAGTGAACGGGGCAACAATAATTTCCCTTGGATCACTGAAGAATGATGTAGTCATGTATGTTACGTATGAGAATTTGTAGCCACTGATGTTTGCGAGGGTTTTTACCAAGGTGACTATAATGAACAGTGGAAGCAGAAGCAATACATGTCGAACAACAAATAAATAAATAAATAAAGCAAAATTTGGTGAAGAATAGAAGGATATCCTGCAAGATTGAGGTGAATGTCAATGCGTCGGTTTGTATTTGAAATTTTAGTGGCCCTGTGCGGTATGGCTTTAAGGATGACAACCTAAAGTGTGCAGTCACTATGTCTGCTCTCGTGGCCGGCTTGCAGAGCAACGAGTTGGTCGACTCGCTTGCCAAGAAGCTAGTCGCCAATTATGAGCAACTAATGGTCAAAGCCCACGGGTACATAGACATGGAAGATGTCTGAGCTTACAAGGCGGCAGCCAAAGTCACAGAGACCTTCACAGCAACAACTTCAGCAGCACCAGCAGCGCCGCTTGCACCCCCCACGCCAGCAGCAGTTCCGGCAGTGGCGTCGACACCAGAATCGGCT
>NC_033798.1:110453811-110467076 GCF_001876935.1 Asparagus officinalis | reverse complement strand
AGCGGCTGAGAGACCCTCCAAGAGTCGACTCCTGCTCAAATCGGTCAAACAGGTCATATTTTCAATAATTCTGTACACAATTTCATTTATTATTAATAAAAATTTTAACAGAAACTGACTCTTGTTTCGCACTCCCGTAATGCCCAATCTATGCATGAATTCTAAGCCCTTTGTGCATTCTCAGGGTAAACCCAAGGCACACTCACCATATAGTTGATTCTCACAGTTGCCACTCGACCATTATGGCAGGGTCGAAAAGACCCTGTTTCGTCCTATGCACCCAACCTTAGGGTTGTCATTTTGCCGAAAAATCACAGTTTTGTCGTAGGCACCTGACCTTAAGGTTATCATTTTGCCGAAAATTCCTAGTTTCGTCCTGGACACCCAACCTCAGGGTTGTTATTTGCTGAAAAGCTCTAGTTTTGTCTTGGGTACCTAACCTCAAGGTTATCATTTTGCCAAAAAGCTCGATTTTGCCGAAAAGACCCAGACATCTATGTAAGTCCTGAGCACCCAACCTCAGGGTTGTCATTTTACCGAAAAACCTCAATTTCGTCCTGGGCATCCAACCTCAGGGTTGTCATTTTACCGAAAAGACCTAGGCGTCTACGTAAGTCCTGGGCATCCAATCTTAGTGTTGCCACTTTACCGAAAAAACCTTAGCGCTCTCATTAAGTCCAAGGCGAGCACCGTAAGACCTTGGTTGCATCATGAGTAAACCCAAGTCATGGAGTTCAATTGTTCGGTCGTCTTCGACAAAAAGACCTAGGCACTTCAACTTGCCAGTTTTCGTCGACAAAGAGACCCAGACATCTCGCCAATAAGAGGCGTAAAATGAGTTAGTTGTCTCGACCCCTCAGCACTCGGGTCGACACAACACAACCGACTCATTACTAACACTTGGTTCTCAATCAGAACAAAGCTTCTCATTTCACTCGGACCCGGCTAAAGTCTAAAGTCGACTCCAAGCGAAATGGACCAACTGTTATGATGTTTTCAATCGCCAAAGTGTGACCCTTTATCAGCAACGGACATGTGCACTTCTACATGCAATGCCTCAATCAAATTGACGGCCAGAGACTAGCGAGGATTCTAACTCAGCCGACTCGTCGAGTTGACATCTCCTTATGTCGACATGAATGGCGGTACTAGTCGACCCTATTGTCGAAGACAACTCACAACGAGCCCACTCGACCAATTATTCGACGTGTCACGAGGATAATTTGAAAGGCGTTACTTCTCGACAAAGCTAGAGGACGACTTCAGCCTCGAGCCTCTCCCACTGACACAACGTCGACGTCGTATTTAATGTTTGACAGGCGCCATCATGCCTCTAGCCCCGATAGTCTTCATGACTCATCGGACCACGTCAGCACCACTATGCCTCAAATCACGTCTCATGTAATGATGAAGTGATCTCTCCTCCACCAGCTGAATGACACATATAAAGTAGGTGCTGACGCAGCTGCCAACTCATACTTCTTCACCGTCTTATTGTGCTCGGCCGAAGTGTTTATTCTACCCTTATACCATCAATATAAATAAGAGGTACTATTCTAACAAAAAGAAGCTTCTTGCTTCTTCCAGATCTAATCTCTGATTTAAGCAATATCTTTAAACTACTGCACACACAAGAACTCTCACAATTCATTTTCCCCACTCAAGTTCACCAGCTGACTTGATCGTCGGAGTAATCACGGGGAACCAAGCCACGTCCTCTCACGAGTTTCTACTTGTGCATGCTTCAGTCACTTAACTCAGAACCGGATATTCGGGCAAGGAAGCGGTCTCTCATCAACTTCACCCCCATCCAACCATTTTAATTGACTGTATGATCACTTAAACATCAACAATTATATTATTAAAAAATTAAACAAATAATTTAATATTATTTTTAGAATTGTTTTCTCAAAGATTATTACATGATACTGAATAATCTATACTTAGTAATGCTTGAAAACTAACTTTTTTATAAAAAATTATTTAATATTAATAATAGTACTATTAATTAATAATAATAGTATAATAAAAAATTTATAAAATATTTATAGTAATAAAGTATTTAAGAGCATAATTAAAAAAATTAAATTAGGTAAATTTTTTATAGTATATAGATAGTATAATTATTTTAATAGTATTTATTTAAGAGCATAATTAAAAATTTTAAATTAGATAAATATTTTATAGTATACATATAGTATAATTATTTTAATATATTTATTGAACTAAGAATTATAATATTAAATAAGGTAAATTATAGTAAATCCCCATGAACTTTCATCATTTTACAGTAAATATATTTTATGAACTTTCAAAATCACAGTAAACCCCTAATAACTTTTGTAGAAAATCCCCAATATCTTTTAGATAAATTACACCAAAACCCCAATAATAATAACTTTTGTAGAAAACCACCAATGTCTTTTAGATAACTTACACCAACCCCCAAGAACTTTCAAAATACATTTTTATGCCATTTTATGTTTCTAATTTATAGGGGTTATTTGAAAATTTTAGGAAGTTATTGGGAGTTATATTTGAAACAGAAAAGTTTTTAGGGTTTTAGTGTGATTTTGAATGTTCATAGGGGTTGAAAGTTCATAAGGAAGGATTTAGTGTAACTTACCCTATTAAATAATTAAAATGAGATGTAACAATTGCAATATATTACTGGTATTAAGATTAACTATCTAGAGAATATCAGGGAAAAAGCTAGCAAGATCAATACAGCTTAGTTAATTTAGAGTTAACAACTTTTAACTTGGAGGGGCATATCTAAGAGAACTTATAAATTTGGTAGACTTATTTAAGAACAATTGTAAATTTGAAGGGGGGGTTATTTAAAAAAAGGTTAGCACTATGGAATCATTATAAGAAAAAACTTCAATTATAATAACTACACAATAATAATTACTTCTTATATTTCTTTGTAAGCAATCTTATTATACAATTTTATTTATTAACACAGAATTTTAGTATTCAATAAAAAGTTCAAAACTTAAAACATATACGTTCACGTGCTTTGCATGTACATTATACTATTCTTTAAAAATAATATTTGTACAAATCACAAAATTGTTAACTCCTCCGGTGTCTCCATTAGGATTAGTACTATAATCAAATTCATCTGTATGCATAACAATGCCCAGTATGAAATGTAGTAGACTTCCATCAGAAAGACATGCAAGATATTGCATTCATGAACTAAAAAAGTATACCTGACATCCTTTGTACACAACCCAAAACTTCGTTTCCTTTTATTTGGCACCCACTGGTTCCCGTCTTGTAAATCGACCATGAACAAACAATTTAATCATGAAACTCAAATAACTAACGTCAAAAAAGGCATCTCTATATTGATTTAGTTTACTTCTGGTTGGGTAACTGTTAAAGCTGCATCCCTTACCCGTGCAATGCACAATCTGGAATAAAACAAATATAAATAAGAGAGAACTAAAAGAAGTACTATATTTAAAAAAAAATTCAAGTTAGCTGTTGAACGTTTGTGAAACGTTATGTTTAAAGTAATATTTGGCATACTCCAGTGCAAGGATCTCAATGCCAAACTGCTTTCGAGAACAACAGTACAATACAATGGTGTGCACTAGCTAAGTGCTGTCAAGATCTCCTCGATCTATAAGACCTTTCGGTCAAGGCAACGATCTCATCGATCTGTTAAAACCTTTCGGTTCAAAATCTTTTGGTTCAAGCAAAGATCTTTCGATCTGTAATAACCTTTCGGTTCAGGGCTATGTTCCTTCGGGCACAGACTAAAGCTTGCACGCTTTTAAACTCTGCAGCAGCAGCACAACAGCTTAATAGTTTCAATCTGTTCAAGTTTTACAACACTTCAGTGTGTTTACCCCCCTCCCAAGAACTGCCCCAAGGGGTACTATTTATAGGCCTCTAAGACCAGCTCAAAGGTCACCCACAGTCAATTTAACTGTATAAATCATAATGACAATTATGATTGTAACAACAAATAACTTAATTGTTGTAATTGCTGCATGCAGTAACGCCTGAACGCGAGGATCGCGTTCCCTCTCGCAAACGTGAGGTTCACACCTTCGCACGAACGTGAGGTGACCTCGCACCTTCGCACGAACGCAAGAGTCACATGCGAACGCGAAGCACGCCCGCATGCTGTGAAGCAGCCTGCGTGGCGGCCACAGTTGCAGCCAACGTAGTGCCAAAGGACGCCACCTAGCCCCAATGCATCCGTGCGAAGTGCAAAGTACGCCTCACAAAACGCCTCAGCCCGATTAACTCCGATCACCGGTCCACGGTCCACGAGCCCACGTCCTACGACCCATTAATACTTATGAGAGATTAATTGATTTATTTAAGACAAAACAATTCTCAGCTTGCCTATGGCAAACCTCGAACGAAGGATCTTTTGAAACATCAAACATATTTTTCACTACGCTACTAAAAAATACCAGTAGTTAGTAAACATATAATTTGAAAACTTAATTTGGAAAGCGGTTTTGACCAATAAATCCAACATATATATATATATATATATATATATATATATATATATATATATATCAATATATAATATAAATATATATATATATATATATATATATATATATATATATATATATATATATATATATATATATATATATATATATATATATATGAGATTAATGGGTATCCTTGTCATAGGAGGGGATTTCCTCCTATGACGCCTCTAAAATCACATGATTGAGCGACATTGTGGATGATCCGCTCCGTTGAACTTGATCTACATATTCTAAAACCCCAACACATCAAGTTTGGTGAACCCGTCGTCGTTTTGACCCATCATCCACTCGTATCAATTTTAACGCGTTTTGAATGAATAGAACTTTTCACATGGCTCGATGGAGGGTCAAACGATGACGGATTCACCTCAAACTTGGGTGTGTTGGGGTTTTAGAATATGTAGATCAAGTTCAACGGAGCGGATCATCCCATAATGTCGCTCAATCATGTGAATTTTAGAGGTGTCAATGAGGAATCCCCTCCTATGACAAGGATACCCATTAATCTCTCTCTCTCTCTCTCTCTCTATATATATATATATATATATATATATATATATATATATATATATTATATATATATATATATATATATATATATATATATATATATATATATATATATATATATATATATATATATATATATATATAGCAAAACTTGTGTCAACTTAAGTGGATAGCAAAAAGTTGCCCACCAAACTTTTTAACCACTCATATTACGTAGGGATCCTTGCATGATATGAAAAAGGTTTTTATATTAATAAATGAGTGACTATGAAGTTTGGTGGACATCAACTTAAGTTGATAGGAGCTTACTCTCTCTATATGCGCTGCGCCGCGCGCGCACACAGATATATATATATATATATATACTATATATATATATATATATATATATATATAATATTATATAGTATATATATATATATATATATATATATATATATATATATATATGAGAATAATGGCAGGTGAGCTGGCAGCTGCACCTCTCCCCATGAGCTGCAAGTGTATGACATGTGAGCCCCACACCGATGTGACTAGTAGGGGGCGTCACATGTCATACACTTGCAGCTCACGGGGGAGGTGAGCTGCCAAGCTCACCTCCATTATCTCTCTCTCTCTGCTCTCTCTCTCTCTCTCTATATATATATATATATATATAATATATTATATATATATATATATATATATATATATATATATATATATATATAATATATGGAAATATGGTTATGTTGGTACCAAGCACAAATTTTGTGATGGTAGTGAGGTGACACAATCCCCTCCAATCATTCAAATATGGGACCACATTCACATGGGTTGAGGAGTGCAATGGGGATATACAATCATTTAAATGAGTGAATGAGATTATACACCTCACTACCAAGCAGCCACTTTTTTGCTTGGTACCAAGCCATACCCATTTTTTTCACTATATATATATATAATATATATATATATATTATATATATAATATATGTGTGTGTGTGTGTGTGTGTGTGTGTGTGTGTGTGGTACACACATATACATATACATACATATACATATATATATATATATCATATATATATATATATATATATATATATATTATATATATATATAATATATATATATATGTATGTATATTATAATTTTTTGCATTGAATATGTACTTGTTTGAATCGATTTAAAATTGATAGTGAAACACGTGGTTCAGTGTTCTCCCTAACTATATGGTTATATGTATTAAGGATTCCATAGGATTAATCTGTTTCCTTTCATAAGTTAATAATATAGTTACGATACAGTTATAAAAATGAATTGACCAGTAACTTAATCAACATAGGTTGCAAAGATCTCGTCTTGTATTTGGACCCTCAATCTGATTAAAACTATACCTCCAGTGTTATTTTACAATTGTGATTATATATCTCTCAGGATTCATAAATCTGGACTGAGAAAGGAACATAATGTAAGCTATAATTCCATAAATAGTAAAAAAAGATGATGAAATAAAATTTAAACAGTAACATACAAACCTTCCAAATTTTGTATGAAAACAAGGCAGACGTTAACAGGAAACATATGTATCATAGGATTCGGAATCATAATAGGATTCTAGTTTCCCTCTTCCCTCGCTCCTTAAATATCCCTACTACCTACATACTGTTCAAACCTCAAAAATATCCCCAAATATTTTTCTTTCTCCGTAATCGATCAACTTCTCTCTTGTCCCCGATGAGTTCAACCGTCACCGGCTACCCCGGTTCGGCTGTCGTCACCGGCTACCCCGCTCCTACCTCAATCCAAACCCTAGTCGCTACTATCGGAACCCTAACTCCAACAACAACGGCTCTTCCCAAAACCGTAGCCGTAACGAGGATAACTGCTTACTCATCTTAACGTTATACGCCCTTTTCGCCTTGATCTTCGCCGGCTTAGTCATCGGAATCGTATATGAAACTTACTGCCCTAACCTCTACTTCTCCGTCGCAAGATTCGAAGTCTCCAACTTCAATCTCTCCACCAGCTATTTATCTTCGGATTTCAACGTGTCAGTCTCCGTCCGAAACCCTCACAAGAGGTGGAGCGTCGACTACGCCAACGTCCAGGCGGCCGTCCTCTACAGCACAGGCACTGTCGACGAGGCCGTCCTCGACACAAACGCCTTCGTGATTGCCCACACATCGATGTTCCCTTTCTCTCAGAGGGGCAGGGACGTCACGGATCTCAAAGTCAGATTGGGTACTGTCGGATTTTACGCTGCCGACGGGGACAGGATTCGGTCCAGCGATGGAGAGGTGAGATTCGGAGTCAGGGTTTCTTCGAGGGTGAGGTTCAAGCTGATGGAGGCTTGGAAGACAAGACCGCGCGCTTTGAAGGTCTATTGTGATGATATTCGGGTCCGGTTGAAGAATTCGACAGTGGCCGGAGCTGGGTCCATGGCGGGGCCGGCGAGGGGTTGCCGGGTTTTTTATGATAATTGAGCAAGAAGTATGCGTGCGAGTGATGAGATGACTTTCTATTTTTATTTTTATTTTTATTTTATGGATTATCTTGTTTGCCTTTTTTGTTTAATTAGAAGACAATTGTTCCCCCCCCCCTCATTGCTACAGTAAACCGGGCCCCACATGGGATTTAAAATTTTTTAAAATCTCATGTGGGGCCCGGTTTACTGTAGCAATGAGAGGGGTGAGTGTGGTTGGGGTTGTGGTGGGTGGTGTGCCCCTAACACCACTCATATCTTTATGGGAGCAAGATCTACTCGGTCGGTTCTCTGACCACTCCATTTATTTTTGATATTTCAAAATTTTCTAATTTGCCTACTGTTTGCCTCCGCTTTAATCATTTAAATTGATTTAAGTTTCTTTCGACGTAATTACACTAGTAGAAAATCACGTATTCTAGACGGAATATTCTAGACGGAATTTTTTCCGTCTAGAATGTTCCGTCTAGAATAAAACATTCTAGACGGAAAATTCTGTCTATAATAGTATCCTAGATGGTTCCTTTATTTTTTATTTTTTTGAAAAATAACCAGGTATTCTAGACGGAAATTTCCGTCTAAAATACATCCTAGACGAAAATCTTTGTCTAGAATAACTGACCATTTAAAAAAATACCCAGCCGCCCTCCTTTCCCCCCAAAATCTGAATTTTCATCCCTAAAATCTAAATTTTCAGGAACATCCTGCCTCATCCCCCCAAATCTTCAACTCCAAGCTCCTACTCCTCCCTCCACAGCCTCCCCCTCCCCTCCCTCTCCCTCCTCCTACCTCATCGCCGACAAGACGACCGGCGATCGCTTCGCCTGCAAGTCGATCCCCCTTTCTTTAAGCCTGGTAAATTTTGGTTTTTTTTGTGGTACTTAATTAGTAGCATAATTATGGTAATTTCAAGTAATTATTTTTTCTACTAACTTGATTATTGGCTTTGTTAGCGTAGATGTTCCTCTGTTAACAGTAAGCATATTCCATAACTATCACATATCATCGTGACAGTGATAAAACACCAAATTCATAGTTTTTGAGATATAAGGAAATGAAAATTGTGATCTGAAGTTCTCTTGATGAGAATACAGTATGCACTTTATAAATTTGTTTTGGTTACAGAACCAGAAGAAGATATGACAAGTTAAATATAATCTTTTGTTTTTTGACCTCCAACATATAAATGTAGCCAGATGTAGACTTTCTGCTATCTTGGCATCCAGCAAAATCAGAATCAGAGTACCCAATGACCTCCAACTGTTCTGATTTTCTGTATGTGAGCATATAATCTTTTGTTTTTTGAAGATACCTCATAACCCTTTTGACTGCTATCTAATGATCCATACCAGGGTTGCTTAAGTATCTGCCTAACATCCCAATAATGTACGCAATATCCGGACGCGTACATACCTGAGCATACATTAGACTTCCTACAGCCGAAGCATAAGGAATCTTCTGCATTTCCTGAATTTTAATGTTACCTTTAGGGCACTGATTGAGACTAAACTTGTCTCCTTTAGCCACAGGGGTGTCTCCTGATCTGCAGTCTTGCATGCCAAACTTTTTAAGTATCTTATCGATATAGCTCTTTTGTGATAATCCAAGAATACTCCGAGAGCGTATTTGGATTCCTAATATAAAAGAGGCATCCCCAAGATCTTTCATCTCAAAATTCTTTGATAGAAATCTCTTGGTTTCGTGCAACATGCCTATATCATTAGTGGCAAGCAATATATCATCAACATACAGAACCAGAAAAATAAACTTACTCACACTGAACTTGTGATATACACAGTCATCAACAATGTTCATCTTAAAACCGAACGAGATAATTATTTGTTGAAACTTGTAATCCATTGATGAGGAGATTGCTTGAGTCCATAGATGGATTTCCTTAATTTACAAACCATATTCTTTGGGTCTCCTGACACAAAGTTTTCTGGTTGCATCATATAAATCATCTCATCAATGTCGCCATTGAGAAATACAGTCTTAACATCCATCTGATGTAACTCAAGATCATAATGAGCAACAAGTGTCATGATTGTTCTGAAAGAGTCTTTCGATGAAACCGGAGAGAATGTCTCTGTATAATCAATGTCTTCCTTTTGAGTAAAGCCTTTAGCTACAAGACGTGCCTTATACCTCTCCACATTACCATTTGCATCCCGCTTGGTTTTAAAAATCCATTTACAACCAATTGATTTTGCACCTTCTGGCAATGGGATAAGTTTCCAAACCTTATTGTCTTGCATAGACTTGTACTCTTCATTCATGGCATCAATCCACTGTTGAGAGTTAGAACTTTTCATGGCCTCAGAGAAGTTGATTGGATCATCTTCCAACATTCCATTACTTTTCTCATGTTCTTGGAGAAATACAATATAATCATCCGAAATAGCATTTCTCCTTTCTCTCGTGGATCTCCTTAATGGCACTGGTTCTTGAGGTTGTTGAGTTTGTTCTTCTAGAATAGGGAGTTGTCCAACATTGTCATCTTGAGGTTCTGGATTTACTTCTTGAGCAACAACAGGTATAGGAACCTGAATATTGTCAAAAGTAACTGTATGGATTAGATCTGAGGCCAATTTCTCCTCAAAAGCAATGTCTCTGACCTTATTTCTCCCCTCAAACTCAACATCCTCAAAGAATGTTGTTGTTCCCATCTAAAAAATATTCCTTAGGGTGGGATCATAGAACTTATAGCCCCTCGAGCGTTCAGAATACCCAATAAAGTTGCTGCTAACTGTTTTAAAGTTCAATTTCTTTTCATTTGGCTTATAAGGCATTGTCTCAGCTGGACATCCCAAAATATGTAAGTGCTTTAAACTGGGCTTTCGACCAGTCCAAAGCTCATAAGATGTTTTAGCAACTGTTTTACTTGGTACTCTGTTCAAAATGTAAGCTGCTGTCTTTAGTGCTTCTCCCCAGAGTGACTCTGGTAAAGAAGAAAGAGCATATCATACTTCTTACCATATCCTTAAGAGTCATGTTTCGTCTTTCAGCTACACCATTCATGCTAGGTGAACCCGGCATGGTGTATTATGGGACGATACCACATTCCTCTAGGTATCTAGCAAATGGTCATTGACGTTGTTCACCTGAACCATCATATCTGCCGTAGTACTCACCACCACGATCAGATCTAACGGTTTTAATTCTTCTGTTGAGTTGATTTTCAACTTCAGCTTTATAGGCTTTGAACATGTCCAGAGACTCAGATTTTTCATGAATAAGATATAAGTACCCATAACATGAGTAATCGTCTATGAATGATATAAAATATTATTGATCATTCCAGGATACCGTAGGGAATGGCCCACAAATATCTGTATGTATCAATTCTAAGACATCCGAAGATCTGTTGGCACCTAATCTCTTAAACTTGGTCTGTTTTCCCTTGATGCATTCAACACATACGTTGAAATCTGAAAAGTCAAGTGAATCCAAAATGCCATCAGACACAAGATGCTCAACTCTACCTTTTGAGATATGACCCAAGCCCTTATACCATAATGTCGCTGAATTTTCCTTATTTAATTTACGCTTAGTACCACGTGATTCCACATGCAATGATTCATTATAAGAAGCAATTGTATCGAGCAAATATAAGTTGTCATAAGTACTCAAGTAACCAGTTCCTATAATATTTGAATTAAAAGATAAACTGAATTAATTATTTCCAAATGAACAAGAATAACCTGATTTGTCCAATACAGAAACTGAAATCAAATTCCGTCTAAAAGACGGTACTACAAAAGTATCTTTTAAGTCTAAATAAGAATCAATTCCTAATAGCAACCTAAAATGCCCAATTGCTTCCACATCTACCGATTGACCGTCGCCCACAAAGATGTGTCTTTCAACATCACTTGGCTTTCGGTAGCTCAGACAACCTTGCATAGAAACACTTATGTGAGTTGTAGCACCAGAGTCTAACCACCAAATGTTTCTAGGTACTGAAGCTAAATTAACCTCAGAACAGACCAAAGTAAGGAACGTACCCTTATTAGCTCGCCAGGCGTGATATTTGGTACAATCCTTCTTTATGTGTCCAGGCTTGTTACAGAAGAAACAACCCTGATTATCCTTATTGATATTTGGTACAATCCTTCTTTATGTGTCCAGGCTTGTTACAGAAGAAACAACCCTGATTATCCTTATGTTGTTTCTTCTGAACTGGACCCTTAGCAGCTTCATTATTATTCTTTCTTTTCTTGCCCTTATCCTTAGAGGTATAGACCAAATGAGCACTTTCAGTCTTATCTTGCTTCAACTTGTCTTCTTCTTGCACACAGTATGAAATGAGCTCATTTAGAGTCCATTTCTTCTTTTGGCAGTTATAACTGACCTTAAACTGATTGAATTGTGCAGAAAGAGATAACAGAACCAGATGCACCAATAACTCATCACAAAGATCGAGTTTAAGTACCTTAAGCTTTGAAGCAATATGAGACATTTTCATAATGTTCTTCCTGATATTTCCTTTGCCCTTATACTTCATCGAAATCAAGCGAGCTAAAAAACGTGCTTGTTTCTACCTTATCGTTTTTTGCAAAACGCTTCTCAATTTTGGCAAGGAAATCTTTTAGCCTTAGTAATCCCTTCAGATTCTATACCCCTGAAGGCTTCCGGAACGTCGCGCTTAATGATCATAAGACTCATGCGATTTGAACGGTCTCACTTCTCATACTCCTTCTTTGCTTCAGGAGTGCTATCCGCATTGAGAGGTTGAGGTTGTTTAGTTCTTAATGCAGGGTCTAGATCCATGCAGCCAAGAACAATTAATATGTTCTCTTTCCAAACCTTAAAATTTGTCCCATTGAGCATGGGAATTGAGTTGATGTTAGCAGAAATTGTTACAGCAGATGCATTAGCTGTGATGTTAGCAGAAATTGTTACAGCAGATGCATTAGCTGAAATAAACAAAAGATACTCACATCATTAACCGTAATTATTAATCAATAAAATTCAAATAATGACAAATCCTATCTCAAGATATCTGGCACAACATTAATATCAAGTCTTTGGACAGTAATATTAACTTGTAATTGATACCTTGTTGCATTGATCAAACATTGACAATAACTCATGTCAAATAATGAACATATCTTTGGATCGATTCATTATTCACATGTAAACCTTATAATTGTCACACGCTTATCATCACAGATGTGTATGCAGTCTAAATAAATATTAACCTGTTAGACCCTAGAGGGGGGTGATTAGGGTTTTATGCTAATCTAATCCGATTAAATGCCAATTAAAACTTATTAACAAGTTATCCTAGCAAGTATGAAATGAAATACCACAAGATATATACTAGGATAAGTAATGTAAACAATGAGATATATCCTAATATGATGAAATTATATATAATATATGCATGATATATAAACTACACAAGGGGTAAACAATATGAACTAGATTAGTGGATCATGTATAATAATGAGCTATGGAAATGGCGATATAAGTATGAACATAATATAAAATGAAAGCCGCAAGCACACTCAAACACACTATATGATCAGCACGGAGTTTCGGTACTTCGTCACTCCGTATCGTCCCCTCCTGGGAGAAATCAACTAACACAATCCGGTCTGGACGCGCGGAATTTCTTTAGCCATGGTCGTTTCTAGCTAACCGAAACTAACAACTCACATCTTTGCAATCACACCTACCGCCACTAGTGTTGGACCTAGCGTGTCTCCTGCAAGTGGTCGTACAACCTCTCGCTAGGCGTCACTGACGCAACT
>NC_033798.1:110434123-110452811 GCF_001876935.1 Asparagus officinalis | reverse complement strand
TGGAAAGGAAGAATTTTATATTCTATTTCCAGCGAAGAAGAAACTAGAAGTGGGGTGTCCACCCCGAGAATCTGGAAAATTTAGATAAACTTGCCTTTTATAAGATGAGTTATCTAAACTGAAAATGGGTTCTTCGTTTATCGAAGTGGAATTTTCAACTCCGGTTATAACCTGGGAAGGCTTGACCAAAGAGAAAAGAAAGGAGTTCTTTCGTTTATCGAAAGGAGACTCCGATCTGAAAGGGGACCTTCTTGTCTATGGAAAGAGTCAAGAAGGTCATATGGACATTTTTTGTGGACCCACTGTCAATTGGAACTGATCAGTGAGGGATTTTGGTGGAGACAATGATTTTGGGTTATCCTTTAGAATATTAAGTGTAATATTCTTCAAGGAACTTCCCGGTAAATGGGTTATCCTCTATGTACTAAGGATAGTACTTTTTCAGGAACTTCCCATTTATTGGCATTAATTGCCTGGCGCCCTCTTGAGTAATCAGGCGATATGCGCCGTTTGAATAGACTGTGTCTATTACAAACGGTCCTTCCCATTTGGGTTCGAATTTACCTTTCTTCTTGGAGGTGAGAATTATTGGTCGGCGAGCAGCGAGGACCAGATCTCCTTCCTTGAAGCTTCTCTGTCGGACTCTTTTGTTAAAAGCCCTTGACATCCTGGCTTGGTAAAACTCGATGTGTTGTTGAGCCTCCAAACGCTTTTCATCCAGCCTCTCGAGCTCTTCGAGACGCTTCTGATGTTGTTCCTCCGTCGTCATCTCCGTTGCGAGGGCGATCCGAAGGGACGGAATCTGAATTTCCAGCGGTAGCACAGCTTCACATCCGTATACCAGCGAATACGGGGTAGCTCCCGTAGGCGTGCGTATGGTGGTGCGATAAGCCCAGAGTGCTTCACCGAGTTTATCGTCCCAGTCTCGTTTATTGGTCTTCACGAGCTTGGACAGGATCTTAATGATCGTCTTGTTAAACGCTTCAGCTAATCCGTTCGCAGCGGGATAGTAAGCTGTCGACGAAACATCTTCGATTTTGAACTTGTCGCAGAATCTGACGAAGGCATTGCTTATGAACTGTGGACCGTTGTCATGAATGATCCTTCTTGGCACGCCGTGTCGGTAAATGACATGATGCTTGATGAAATTAATGACGTTGTTCGTCTTCACTTCTCTAAGCGGAATCGCTTCAGCCCACTTTGAGAAATAATCTGTGATCGCGAGGATGAACCGATCACCTTTGACTGAAGGGGGAAAAATAGGACCGACTATGTCCATGCCCCAAGTCTCGAACGGCCAAGACGTGGTTGACGTGTGCAACTGCTCTGGCGGTTGATGCATATAATTCGCATGTATCTGGCAAGCGTGGCATTCTCGTGCGTATTCGATTGCGTCACGAACCATCGTTGGCCAGAAATATCCCATCCTCCTGATGCGATCATACAGTTTAGGACCGGGCTGATGCGCACCACATTCTCCTTCGTGTGCTTCCTTAAGAACTTCCTTTGCTTCTCTGTTCGAAAGGCATCGGAGTAAAAGACCGTCGTACCCTCTACGGTATAATGTATGGGTTTCAGTATTATAGAAGAATCTTGGAGCTCTTCGGCGGATTGATTCCTTTTCTTTTACATCCTCTGGCAAGATACCATATTGGACGTAGTCGATGATAGGAAAACGCCAATCTCGGGACTCAGACCCAATTTGAGTTGAATTCACCTCTTTGGCGTTCACGTTTCTATCCTCTTCTTCTTCAATCTCCGTACTGTATATGGGTACGCAGAGTTGATGCGTCCGTACTGTGACTAACAGCTCAGCTTCGGGAGGCTGTGCCAGTGATACTGCTAGTGCCGCCAGTGCGTCTGCATAAGCGTTCTGGAGACGAGGGATGTATTCAATAAAGAATTCTTCGAAAGATTCTGCCATTTTGATGGCTTCCTGGTGGTACGGGATCAGGTCTTGATTCCTGACTTCATACTCACCGCGAACTTGGTTGACTATCAATTGCGAATCTCCAAAAGCTTCGAGATATTCGACCCCCAGCTCTTTGGCGAAACTGAGTCCAATGAGAAGCGCGTTGTATTCGGCAACATTATTGGAGCACGGACTAGTCAACGAATAAGCCCGAGGCATCACGTGCTTTCCAGGGGAGATTAAGACGACTCCAACTCCAGAGGAAACTGTAGGACATCCCGGGGTTATTACTCTATTAACTGCCCTTGAGGCACCATCGAAGTATAATTGCCATACTTGTTGGTGTGATGTGGTGTTAACCTCGTGGGTTTCATCCGGCAAGTCATCATATACTTCTGCCGTATCTGTGGTCGGGTTTGCCGCCAAAAGGTCACAAATCGCCTGTCCTTTTATCGACTTCTGCTGCTTGAAGTGCAAATCGTATTGGGACAAGAGAAGGGCCCACTTCGCTAGACGCCAATTCATAGAGGCCGGTTGCGTCATAAACACCCGTACTGGATTAACGTTGGAGATAACGTAGATCGTCTGTCCCACTAGGTAATGCCGCATCTTTTGCATCGCAAATACCAATGCAAGGCATTCTTTCTCAATCATCGGATATCGAGACTCAGCGCCTACCAAGGTCCGACTGAGGTAATAAACTGCCTGTTCGTGACCGTTATCATCGTCTTGCGCTAGTAAGGCACTTATCGAGTGGTTCATCGCCTTGAGATAAATCAAGAACGGTTTACCAGATTTCGGTGCAACGAGAACAGGAGGGTTCGCCAGATATGTTTTGATATCTTCGAACGCTTTTTGGCAGGCATCATCCCAGATGAATGATACTCCTTTCTTGTTCAGCTTAGAGAACGGTTGGCACTTCCCAGAAAGATTTGAGATGAAACGCCGGATATAAGCTAAACGCCCTTGCAATCCTCTGAGTTCTCTCAGATTCCTCGGGGGCTGCAATTCATGTATCGCCTTCACCTTATCAGGATCGATATGTATACCCTTAGTGGTGACGACGAACCCAAGAAATTTTCCGCTGGACATTCCAAGAAATGATTTAGTGGGGTTCATCTTCAACTGATGACTCCTCATGAGATCGAACATTGTCTTCAAATCCTTGATGTGATCTTCCTTGTTGCGGCTTTTCACAACCAAATCATCAACGTAACATTCGACTGTTTTCCTGAGATGTTCTTGGAAAATCTTAGTCATCGCTCGCTGGTATGTGGCACCGGCATTCTTCAGGCCGAAAGGCATCACCGTATAGCAGAAAACGCCGAGGGGTGTTCTAAACGCCGTATGCTTCTCATCCTCTGGATGCATCTTGATCTGGTTATATCCCGAAAATCCATCCATGAAGGACATCCTCTCAAATCCACATGTATTGTCGATAATGACATCCGTGATCGGGAGAGGGAAATCGTCTTTCGGACATGCTTCATTCAGGTTCCTGAAGTCGATGCAAATCCTGATTTTGCCATTCTTCTTCATGACGGGAACGATGTTGGCTAACCAGTCTGGATGTTGTTCCTCTCGGATAAATCCTGATTCGATCAACTTCTTAACCTCTGCCTCAATGGCTTCCATAATCTGCGGACGAAACCGTCTTTGCTGTTGCTTGACAGGTTTGGCATCCGGCTTGATATCGAGGCGGTGCATTGCGACATTGGGGTCGAGCCCTGGCATGTCTTCATAATTCCATGCGAAGACGTCGATATATTCCCTGATGAGAGCAATCAATTCCTCCTTCTCATCTGGGGGAAGACTGTCGCTGATGAATATAGGCTTTGGGTTAGCTTCATCACCCATGTTAATCTGGACTATTTTATCTTCAGTGGGTGGTTCTCTTTGCTCGAACCTATCGCCATACTGCATATTCAGATGGTGAACCCACGGGTCTTCCCATGTTGGCATTTGATCGTCGTCTTCCATGGTGGATGGATCAGCTGTAGTCATGTTCGCCATTAGGGTTTTGAAAACTTCTCCCAGACTTGTATCGGAGTCCCACTCTGAAGCATCGGGAGAGTATCCCTTCTTGGCTTTGTTAGCAATTTGATCGATAATTTGCCAACCACATTCGTCATCTGATGAAACATAACCTAAGCCTCGCCCATATTTATAATAATCCTCAGGTTTACCTTTTGGTACATATACTGCTTTGGCTGGATTACGAGGACCTCGATCGAAGTATAAACCTTCTCCGAGTGTGAAATCGTAGCCCTGCTTTTCCATGAGCTTGCGCGCTTCTGGACTATACTTGGATAGATGTCGACCAGGTTTGTCATCATCTTCGTCTTCACTTAGGAAATGATCTGGTAACGGAGAGCTTTTTCCTTTACCGTAAATCACTTCTTTAGCACCTCTTACTTTGTTCGGGATGACCATGGTTGTTCCGAAAGAATGCTGGAGGTGTTCCTTCGTTACATAGGATGATCGGATCGGCATATACAACTCAGGATTGTCGTACAGCTCTTTTATCACATCATCAAGAGACAAGGAGTACTCTAAATCATCTTTTATTGCAATATCGGCAAGTTGCCAGTTACAACCTCCATCTGACGATTGTTCATCGTCAAGATTGATTACAAAGGGTACAATGTCATTTAAAACAAAACCGCCATTGTAATCGAATCCGGCTTCAGAATCAGCTTCTTCTCCGCTGTCTGTGCCCTGGGCCGATGGTTCAGTATCGGATTCGTTACCATAAAGGAGAGAATCGGTGAAATAATTCTCATACCCCTTGAATGGTTGCTTATCCGCGACCACCGTCCTAACCTCATTGTCAGTGTCGACATACTTCAAACACTGATGGAGAGTAGAGGGAATTATCACGTTACTATGGATCCAAGGCCGACCCAATAGTAAGTTGTACGAAGTCTCCGCATCGATCACATAACACGTGACTTCTGTCTTCAGATCTCCCATCTGGCACTTCACCCGGATCTTACCCAAGGGTCTTGACCCACTAGTGTTGAATCCATAAATAACAGTGCCTGTGGACGCCAACTTGCTTACTGGGATGCCGAGGAAATGCATCAATCGAAGCGGCATAATACTCACAGCAGAACCCGGATCCACTTGGATTCGGTTGACTTGGCTGGAGCCAATGTATCCGACGAAATATAACGGCCGATCGTGGTTCGAATTCTTCGTCTGCATATCTTCTTTGGTGAAAGTAATGCAGGGAAGGTTCTTAGTCGCTATGTTGCACTGTTGACTCAGCGGTTCTGGCTGTTCAGGTATCGGCTTGACTTGAGTCAGAAATACCTCTGCATTGGCCAAAGCTTCTTGTAGGGCCTCCCTGGTTTCTTTGGATAATCGCAGCAACTCATACAGCGTTATCCGTGCAGGAATGTTGGCTAATTGCGCCATAATGTCGAAGCTATGCGGAGTCTTCGAGCTTTCCGGTTTGTCTCTTCCAATTGGACGACTGAAACGAGACTGCTTCGGATTCTGTACCTCTTGGGGATTCTTCTCTTTTGGTTTATTCACCGGTTGTCGTAGAGCTTCTTTACCCGGTGTGGGACTTGCAATCACTCCCATCTCCGTGAGAGTTTTGGCTGGTCCCCGCTTGTTCACCCCCTGCTCACTAGGTGGCGGATAATTGTAGTGGTATTCATTTCCGCTCCGTGTCGCAAAAGCTTCTTGTTCTTCTTCAGAGAGCAGGAAAGTGGAGATTCTTTCGTCATCTTCCCCTGGGATAGCAGAGACTCCATAACAAGACTTCCCTTTTCCTTTAGACTTCCTCCCGGATGACGAACCGGCCCATTGTTCATCTCCAATCAGATCTGGATGAACCCAAAGGATTTCGCCATTTGGGGTTGTGTGCGGCACAAGTCCCTTTTGGCGCTGTCCGTGCGGATCGTCATTCACCGTCTTCATCCCGACTTTGGTGACGCGTTTTGGCTCGAACCAAGTTGTAGGCACCGACCCAAAACTGATTGACACTGCGTTGGCCCCCACATTCTTGGCTGGTTTCGGGGTTATGACTCCTACGTCGATTAACGCCTGGATCTTGTCCTTGAGGTGGTAGCATGATCTCGTAGGGTGGTGGACCGCTCTGTGGTACGCGCAGTACTTTGGATCCGTCACTTTGCTGGCCCCTTCTTGATCCACGATCGCCGGCAACTGGATCTTGTTGTTCTCCAACAGGTATTTGAAGATGCCGGGAACTTCATCATCCTTGAAGGAGTACACTTTAGGAAACCTCGGCTCCGCAGATTTCTGCTTCTGAGGCCGTTGTTGCCATTGTCCTCGAGATTGTTGGGGTGCTTGTTGCTGTGGCTGCTGTTGCTGTGGTTGCAATTGAAAGGTTTGATTAGCATCAACTGCATTAGCTTGTGCCTTACCTTTCCCCCGTGGGACGAAGTTTTGCTTTGGAACACTCGTCGCCGGTTGGCCTCTTTCCGCCTTCTTCCTCTTGAGGAATCGCTCAGCTTGCTCTCCCCGGACTTTCAAGTCCTTCCATGTATTGGATGGTGCTGTCCCCATTGCTTCTAGCACGTCCAACGCGAGGTTGTTGTGGCAGGTCTGGAGGATGAATTCCTCGGTGATCGGGTCCCGGCAATTCATCGCCTTGTTCCGGAATCTTTTGACGAAGGTATCGACTAACTCTCCGTCCTTCTGCTTCTCATCGAGCAACGATCCGATAGATATCTCGGTGTCGTCGTCGAAGAAGTTGGCCAGGAACTTGGTCTCCATGTCATCCCAGCTGTTTACGCTGCCTGGCTTGAGGCGGCGATACCAATCGAAGGCGGCTCCGCGAAGAGTGCCGACGAATGACCGCACCATCAGAGGCTCATTACCAGAGATCACCCCCAAATGCGATTTGAAGTAAATCAAATGCTGGGTAGGTGAACCCATCCCATTAAACGGCGTGAAGTTAATTAGATTAAACTTCGCCGGATATGGGATCGATTCCCATTCTCTTGGGTATGGGCAAGGAATGCCTGTTTTCTTCGTCTCTTGAGCGGAAATTAGTGTGTTGATTTTGCTCTCGAGGTTCTTGATCTTCAGGTTTTCGCCGGTTTCTTCGCCAGCATTCTCATTACCACCCCCTGCGTTGACGGGAGGATCATTGGTGTTACGAGCATTTGTATCCTCATCTTCCACATTAATCGGGTTACGATGATTCTGCTCGCCTTGTTGGTTCGCCAATGCTTGGATCTGTTGGTCATGCATTTCTCTCATCTGCTGCATGGCCATCTCCATCTCAAATTTGAAACTTTCTTTCTGCTTAGCCAAAGCGTCTTCAAGCATCTTGGCCATCTGCTCCGCACTTATCATCAGGGCCTCGCGGGGTTGTCCCTCGCTGGATACTGTATTATCTGATGCCACCGCGGAGCCGGCATCAGATTCTTCATCTTCTGAAGGGCGTCTTGTCCGAATCCTACCATAAGTTGCTCGCTCTATGGTTCCGGACTGCAGACGGGTTCTAGGTCGGGAAGCTTTCAGAATCGACTCGAAATCTTCTCGTGCCGATGTCCCTTTGCTCGTCATGTTGGTGGTGACCCTCGGAAATTCTCCGTCTTCAATCACCCTTCTTCTTCGTTGGAAGCGCCTAGGCCTTGGTTTTGGCGTTTCCGCATTAAGTCTTTCAAAAACTGAAACTCTTTCGGGGACCGCCTTAATGCAATTGCATTCCGACAATACCGCCCGAATGAGTTTGGAACAGGGACATTGAATTTCCCGTTCTCGGGGACTCCTCTTCCTGGTTCTATTCGTACCCCCAGCACGATAGTACAACTCGTCATTTTGACAGTCAGAGTAACCTATCGTGTGCGGGCACGCCTTCTCAGGTACAACACAATCATTATCAGATGATAATGTTTCCATCTGAGGTTGACTTGCCTTCTTTGGGCTTTCAAAGGTTACCCGCCTCAAAACATGCCTTTTTGGGCGTGAATTTTCGGCGTGATCTTGGACTTCAATGCGCAAATTGGTGCGCGCAGCTGCCTTGAGGTCTTTGTCATGCTGGAGGTGATGGCGACCCCCAGTATGTTGAGTCGTTCTGGGCTTCTTCATCGGGCCCAAACGCTCGTGAATTGGAGCTTTGCCTCTCACGTCAGGAATTGGACCGAGGCGCTCCAAAATTGGTTTCTTCTTGCGGGATGACTCTGCATGATCTCCCGGAGAAGTTATTGGGATTGACGGCGACTTTGGTTGACTCGCCGGAGTTTGACCTTCCTTAGAAGGCTGCACTGGTTGCTTTTTGGCCTGAGTCGCCACTTCAGACTTAGGCTTCCAGACTTGTCGTGTTGGTGGTGGCTTCTTCTCCACCTCCTTTTGCAGCTTTCTACGGGCTTCCTGAGCTTGAGCCCGTGCCTGCGCTGACATCGCGCGGCGCTTGCGAATGCGCTCCTCGAGTGTCGAACGGTTCCGTTTGACGCGGACCCATTCTTTCTTTGGCGGCTTGGAAGAGTCGCCATTCATTGGTGGTTGAGGCTGTTTGCCTCTTCTGTTCTTCAACTCCGCGTGGTAGCGGAATCCGTCCGTAGACTCCATCGCCTTAGCGAATTGCCGCGCAAGGCGTTGACGACGCCTCTGGCGGGCTCTCTTTGAGAGAGTCACAACGCCCTGAACAGTAGAGGCGTTGGCGGGAGTTGGGTTGACCTGATTGGAGGTCGGTGGAACTTCATTTGACGCAACTTCGGCGTCAGTTGGGTTGAGAGCTTCGTGGGCTTCCCGAGCAGCTTCAAACCAACGAGCTTTTCTCCCGGAGGAGAACTTCTTGGACTTGCGGGGGGAGATAGAGCCGGACGAGGACACGTACTCCTCGAACTTGGCTTGGTCGAACTCGTACTCGACCTCCTCCACGACCGGGATTGCAATCCGCGGCTGCGACGCATCGATCTCGTTGGCGAGATCGTCGGCTCCCACTGTGGTCGCCAGATTGTTCGCGTGGAAAACTGTTTTCTTTTTCATTGATATGATTGTCATCTTGGGTTACAAAGATCCGGTCTTTTATAGATCCGGTTACAACTAAATCAAAGAAAATAAAGAAAAATTACAACTCTCCTCTGTGAACAAATCACGAGCTCCTGTTTTGCGGTCGCTCGCTTTGGTGGGTTCTTTGCCTGCGCCGGGGTTAATCCGTGGACCACCGCGCGATCTAGATCCGGTCGGATCTACACGAGTATGCGGGTATTATTCCACGAAGGGAATAATAGCCGGGAGGGATTAATCCACCAAGGGAATAATCGCTCAGATCTCGAGATCTAAGACCAAGCTTAGATCTGGAGTGTAGTCTCGTGTAGATCTCAGATCTGTTCTTTCTTCCTCTCGAGATCCTGCCTTTTCTGACGTGGATGGTCGCCGAGGATCAGATCTGAATGGTGCAAGTCTTCTGGTCTTCAAGCTCCGAGTTCACTCTTCAATCCGGCAGAGTTTCGGCTCTTGAAAGTTCGACCCCTGAAAATGAACATCTCTAGGCCTATTTATAGGCTCTCAGGACAGTGGCTGCAAAAAGGGAATTGTCGGCCACCTCTGATCTGCAAAATTCTTTTTCCAAACAGTTTGTTTTTAGTATTAAAAACATTTTACAAAGTTTCAGAATTTTCAGAGGTCAAATGAATATCTTGCAAATATTTCAAGTTGGTCAAAAACCTGTTTTCTGGAAAATATCAGAAATCGGTCGACCGGCCCGGTCGACCGATCCTATGACCTTTCCTCAGTATCTTTCCAGATTGTCGTCGGTCGACCGATACGGTCGACCGAATTTTCAATCTTCTAATCGGTCGACCGTGCCGGTCGACCGACGAGGCTCTGCTTGTTTTTCCAAATTTCTTTAGCTGCCCGCGGTCGACCGAATTTTTCGGTCGGTCGACCGACGGTATTTTCGGTCGACCGATTATTTCTTCGGTCAACCGATTTGGTCAGCCGCGATTTTTTAAAACGGTCGTTTTTCGCCTCGACTCCTGTGCTTTCACTTATTAGTGATTGGCACAGTCTGAGGTCACAACCTGCAAAGTAGATTATCTTCCTAAATAGGAAGATTGGGTTTTTGTTTTTATTGATTTAAACTCTTTTATAAAAACCCCCAAGCCTGCTTCTTCTTCCCTAAGCCCTAACGTTTGAAAGAGAACCAGAGAGCTCTGTTTCTTCCTGAGAAAATTTTCAAATCAAACTTGTTCTTCTGAGTTCTTGTGTGTGTTTCACTTCCCAGCTTCAGTACTCTTCTCTTTGCTATAGGGGCTTGTGTAAAGAGAGTGTCTTGCATTTATCTTCTGCTGCTGTGAGTGAGATCTTGTGTAGATCGACTGTGAGGGAGTGTGATCTGTGAGATCAACTGTGCAGTGAGAGAGAGATCTTGTGGGATCATTGTGTAGACGAAGTTCCGGCTTCCAAACCGGATGTGTTAGTGGATTTCTCCTCGAGAGTGGGGAGCGGGGACGTAGGTCAGCGGGCCGAACCTCGTTAACACATCGCGCGTCAAGGATAACGAACTCCTAACTCTATCTCTCTTTCTTTTATCGCATTACTGTTTTGTGGTTTGCTTGTACTGTTTTTTAATTGCATTTTAGAGCCTCTTGACCCTAATCACCCCCCCTCTAGGGTCCTTCAATTGGTATCAGAGCTTGGTCTCTATATCAGTTTTTGGTTTAACAACCTTAGAGAAAAGATCTAATGGAGGCATCTTTGAATATGCATATGCTAGAAGGACAATCCACAACTAGGCCACCTCTCTTCACCGGCACTAATTTTGCTTATTGGAAAGCTAGGATGAGAATTTACCTTCGTTGCATAGACCTTGACATTCTAGGGCTCATAGAAGAGAAATATGAAGAAAAGTCCAAAGTCGGGAACATGACCGATGGAGAAAGGCACCTAGCTAATCTCAACGCTAAGGCTATGAACGCCTTAATTTGTGGTCTTTCCCCTAATGAATATAATAGAGTTTCCACGTGTGCAACCGCATACGAAATTTGGGTAAAATTATGTGTCACACATGAAGGAACCCCCCAAGTTAAGGAATCTAAAATTAGTGGGCTTATGCATGATTATGAGCTATTTAAAATGCTTCCAAATGAATCCATTGATGCTATGTTTTCTCGTTTTACTAATATCATCAATGAATTACATGGTCTAGATAAGCAACTATCCATTCAAGAGATGAACTACAAGATACTTCGCTCATTGACTCCGGCATGGGAGCCCAAGGCTACGGCCATTGAGGAAGCTCATGACCTCACTACCTTAGCTCTTGATAGCCTTATCGGAAAGCTCAAGGTGCATGAGAAGAAGCTAAAAGGGAAGGAGAAGGAGGAAGTGCCATCACGTGAAGTTGAGGAGCCGTCACCAAAGTTGAAGACCATAGCTCTCAAAGGAGCTAGTGACAACTCATCTTCATCGTCGGATAGTGAAGTTGATTTTTCTAGAGAAGTGGCTCATCTCTCTAGAAGAATCTCTAGACTTATTAAAATGTTCAAAATTTTCATCATTACATGATGGTTTTTTTTTTTTGTAATTTTCATGAATTTTGGTGAGGGGAGTGTTAGTAATTTTCAATTTCTAGGGTTTTGCCTGTAATTTCATATTGTTCAAGGGTTATTCAAAAATTTTAGATTTTCAAGGTGTTCTTCTATAATTTTTAGCTTTTGGGGTGCTTCCATAACTTGCAACTTTTTAGGGGATGTTTGTAATTTTAGAATTTTCAAATGGTGATTTATAACTTATAGTTGGATGAGGAGGTTGTTGCAATTTTTGAATTTTTTAGGGTTATTTTCAGGGTGTTCATATATAATTTTTGGCCTTGGGGTGTTTTCATAACTTGCAGCTTTTTTAGGGGATGTTTATAATTTTAGAATTTTCAACTGGTGATTTATAATTTGTAGTTGGATAAGGAAGTTGTAATTTTTGAATTTTTAGGGGTTTTTAATAGCTTTTGATTTGATAATGGTTATTTGATAATGGCTATTTGAAATTTTCTGATTTAAGGATGTCGTGTATAATGTCATGCCCCGTCCCAAAATCACACGTGAAGAGCAGGTTATTCAGTCGGCGATGCAACTGAAGTGCACGCCTCTAGAAGCAATAAGTAAGATCTAGCACTACTCATGATCGATAAAGAAAACCAGAAACTACTAAGATATTTGTTAATTAGATGAAACCAGAAAAATAATCAACACAAATATCTCTCTGAGTGTCCACAATCCATTATATAAATGTAAAACCAGACATTATGTCTATACATTAAATTATGAACACTCTCTAAAAAATATATAGAAATCCTAAGATAGAAGAATCATATCTCTTGCTAATGATGCTAGCTTAATTAATACAAAACTCACTGCTCCAGATATCAAACATTTGAATCCAGTCTATAAACTGCATCTTCAGCTGACTCATCTACATAACTTGATTCATTCATATAACAAGCCACCGCCTAAAATTGGATGACAATTACAGGAATATCAGAGCAATCCAACAAGTGTCTTACAGGAATTAATAGAACAAAGGTAAGGTAAGTGTACAATATGCATGAACTAACAAACTAATGGAAATTAAAAATTTACAGTACAAGAAATATTAATATGCATGAGAAAATGATGAGGTGATGTGATGGTGGAAAAAACTGCTGTCAAAACAGGGATATAAAATATAAAAACAAATTCAAGAGTTAGAAAATTCAGGCCTGATTGGGAGCAGTCGTGATATCACTGCCCTAGAAGATTAAGTACCCGCCTATCGCCCTGGCGCAATTTGTCCTCTCTCCCCTAGCGGTAAAAACCCCCGGAATCGGCCGGCCTTCTTTCGAATTTGTTGTAATCGAACAAAGTTATAATGAATTCCACAGCAACGACTTTTGAACCAAACAGCCCTGGCGTAATTTGTCCTCTCTCCCCTAGCGGTAAAAACCCCCGGAATCGGCCGGCCTCTGCACTCGGGCGTGAGTCACAGAGCTTATGCTCAGACGAAAACGGTTACCCAGAAAATAGATATATAAAATGTAGCCGAAATCTCTTGGAGGTATGAGAGTAGAGAAGAGAAGAGAGTTTAGAAGATTTCCTCTTCGTTGGTGTGATTTTGAATGAGCTCCAAGCCTCCTTTTATTGGTGATGAAAGTTGTAACCCCCGCTGAATCCAAGGGACCGTTACGCACGGTTATTGCTTCCGTTACCCGCATGCAGCCATTACAAAATGTGTAAAACGTGCAAAAATAAAGGCTTGAGAAGCAAAAAGGTGTGCGGCTGCGGCGTGGCGCGCGCGTGGCGTGGCGTGGCGTGGCGTGCGCGCGCGTGTGTGGTAGAAATGCAAGGCCCACAAAACCTAAAATACTATTCAAAGCCCAATAAGGAGAGAACTATTATATACCCTTCACTATTCATCTCATTTTCCAATGTGGGACTATTCACAAAGGCAAAATTGCTTTTTCATGACAAAGCTTCCAACAAAAACAACTAGATCCGTACAAGCATAGATGCTAGCTTCAAGGTGTGAGATGAGAAGTAAAACTAAGATATTCAAAATAAACCACACTAATGAACAAAAGGTACAACGGGTAAAGAAAACACTACATTTATGCATTTTAAGTAACAACACTCTGAAGATGGATACCGTAAGAGTACATGTCAGTTAAAAAAGTCAATGCGTACATTCAACTACAACTATAGAAAGAATTTGAAAGATGCTCGCTAGTCATGAATCGATGAAGATCAAATGGGAATAACAAGAAAGATTAACCGGGAAAGGATTGATTGAAGAAGAAAAAATAAGACTAATATTTGATTGATAAAATCAAGCGAGGAAACGAACACTTACTTGCATGTGATTTTAAAGAGAATAAAAGTCGAAAGTTGAGTTCCCTTCTCCTTCTCTCTCGCCATCAAACCATAGAGACCTTGTTATCCTTCCTTCTACCTTTTCACGTGAATAAATAACCCATAGAAGAGAGGAATAGAGATTTGGGGATATATTTTGGATATAGGGAGAGTGTGAGGAGGAGTTTGTTGAGATTCCTTAGGGCTTGTTTGGATTGGGGGTAATGTGAGTAAAGAGAAGGTAGATGATACATTATACTTATTTGGGAAGTCATTTAAGATAGTTAATGAGGGGAAAGTTAAGGTAACGGAGAGGGGAAAACTTTAGATTATGTGCCCCACCCCCTAAAAAAAAGAGGCGTAGTGGGGGGAATGTAACTCTTAGGGGCAGTTATTGGTTGAGGATTGTTGACGTGGACTCGGACTTTTCATTGAACTAGGTGAAATGCACGTGCACTGCACGTGGTCAAATATCTAAATTGTTTATTTTAAGTTTATTTATTCACTATAACATGTTTGCAAAAAACGTTTATGATTGTCGTAATATATTAAACAATTTTGGATATTTCCATGTATAATATTTTGTTGGTTTTAACATTTTGCCTTTCACAGAAAAAAGTCTTCAAATATTAACGGCTTAAGAGTAATTTAATGATTTAAAAAATATTAATAATGTAAGGGACAAATATAAAAAACTATTATTATTAATGATAAAAATAAATTCTTGAATTCATCAAAGTAAAATGGTAGGTTTTATCTGGTCATATAAGATTTTGTTTAACTATAAAGAAATTACCTTCACCTGTTATTTACTTCCACTTGTTGTTTATCCGGCGACCAACTATTATAGATATTCAAAAACTTTTTTCTAGAATCTTATTCGTCAGAATGTGCAAATTCAATCAAAAAAAACATAAATTATATGTTCAATTTCAAAATCAGATATGTAGTCTTTCTACATCTTCCCAACTAATTAATTGATTTGTCAAAATGATTACTCTCTAGTTTTAGAAAATTATAAAATATAATATGAGAATGATTTATACTTATTATGCACTATGGATTGTATTTTAACAAATAATTCAAATTTATCCAATGTTAAACAATATTCAAAAATTTAGGTTGAGGGTTATAAGAATCCATTATCCGCAACAATACTCATACCCAAGCTACGTGCTTCATAAACTTATAAGAAGGTGTTATAAGAATCCATTATCCGCAACAATACTCATACCCAAGCTACGTGCTTCATAAACTTATAAGAAGGTGTGAACTATAAAAATGAACAATTTAATTTATATAAGAAGGTGTGAACTATAAAAATGAACAATTTAATTTATTTTGTCCAATAGTTTATTACAAATCATAAAAGACAAGGTGAATCAGAAGGATGACATACCCTTCACAAATAAAGATTAAATTTCTCGTAGAGATTCTTGTAGCAAAAGATTTTCAGAGTTGATGTATAGGATAATTTTAAGATACATAACCCAAATCAGTTCACAGAGTGATATACTTGACATAAAAATTACTTTTATAAGATTGAAGTCACATGTGCCTTAAGTTGCGTTTTAAGTTAATTTTAGAAAACTCCCTCTTAGCTATGGGGGGCAATGTAAAAAAAACCCTCAACTTTATTTTTGGATATGAGGGAAACCTAGTAAGGTAGAAGGATCCCTAGCCAAGACCCGAGTTCGAGCCCCCACATTGACAAGTAAACCATGGGTGAACTGGGTCCCCTACCCTATCTAGTCTCCAAGTTAGTAGGACACTAAAGGAACATGAGTGACAAACCTCGAATTCAGGCATTTGGCCACGAAAATTGCTAACTTGAAACTAAGTAAATCTTCGTCAAATTTGGGGCGTTGTAGATAACCTTTCTCAACTTCAATTCTTTGATTTAATCCTATAAAATTTTCTCACTTAACTGCTCAGAACTATATTTCATTGAGTCTAATCTATTATATGACAAGTATTTGATTTGGAAAGTCCAGAATATCCCTCAACCATAAAAGAATTAGCTTAGTTTTTGCTAGATTAAAGAAAAAGAGGAGATATAGAAGGAAAAAGAATTATAAATTGGTCGTGATCCTTTTATTATAGGTTGAGAGTTTTTAACTAAAATAGCTTTCTTCAATAGGGTACTTTCTCCAAATCACATATTCAAGTAACCGCATTAAGGGGTTTTGTTGAGAGAAGTGTAAAAGATCAGAGGAGTTTTTATGAGACACGCCATAGTCAAGGGGTTTTTTCCTAAATCGTACAAAAGTTAAGAGGGACTATCAATAACACCCTCATAGCTAGGATATTTTGCTAAATTAAATCAATTGAGTGGGTTTTTTGAAACAATCCCCATAGCTGAGAGAGTTTTAAAAAAACAATTTTTTAAAATTTGGCTTGTTCGCATTTTTGTCCCTCAAAATTTTAATAACTCGATATTAGTCCCTTAAATTATAAGCAATTTTAAAATTTTGAGGGAATAATATAGAATTATTGGAGATCTAAAATAAAGGAACTTATATTTAAATTATCTTTAAATATTGCTCTTATAGGCAATGTATTAAAATTTCGGCCGATATTTCGCTATATTAGCCGATATATCGGGTTAAAGACCTTACTTGATAATATTTATGGTTCTGTATTGTTTTCTTTTATTTAGGGATTTTTTTCTAATATATCGATCATTTTAAAAATGTTGACCGATACATCCCTTTCAAGATATCGACAAAATAAAGCCATTTTTAATTTGATTATGGGCTAGGGTTTGGTCATGTTTGGGAACCAAAAGCGAAACCCACGAAAGCCACAAAAGTCACAATTCGTCTCCCAAATCTCTCCACTCTTAGCTCTTCCACATTTTAAGCATATATTTTCATGCAAATTCTTATATTTAAAATTCATTAATATATTAGATTATAGCTTACAATGCTATATTATGTATGAATATTATCTCATATGACACCTAATATTTTTTACGTATCGCCGATTTCTACAAAATGATATCATAGATTTTAGTTGTCCAATATTTATCTAATGTCCAACACTCTGTAGTAGTCCTTCGAAAGCCTCTTCTAAAGTTTTCTACGTAACGTATATAATTTCAGGAAATAATTCAAAATACTGGTATTATTTAAAATATGATGCTTTAATTTTTTTCACACCTCTTCTACTATATAAATATAAGCTAAGCCTCTGGCCTCATATTACATAATGAATATTATTTATCAATAGGATCACATGCGATTATTTGTGGTTAACAAAGTTTTAAATCTTTATAGACTTAATTGAACTTAAATACCTTATAGTTTATGAAAGTTATATACTTCCACTTGTATCATGCTACACTTAAATATCCTAATGTTTTCTAAAAGTAAATGTTTGTACCTTCTGTCATGTTACCTAAACGCAAGAATACTCCTTGTAAGTTTTCTATATGAGTGTCATGGTACAATTTTAGAATAATTCTATATTTTCTTTTCTTTCCACGAATAGTTTATTAACATGCAATTTGCCTATTAATATATTATTGTACATTAGTAATAATTAATATGATGTAGAGTTCAACAATAATATTGGAAGTTTTAGGGACTAAGTTAGACAAACTTGAAGTGGCATATAATATAATTAATTTCAACAATAATATTGGAAGTTTTAGGGACTAAGTTAGACAAACTTGAAGTGGCATATAATATAATTAATAAACAATAATAATTAATTTAGTTTAGTTAGGATTATAATGTAATATCAAACAAGAATAGGGGTAATATAGTATACAGAAAGTTTTTCCATAACTCCCTCTTTTAAAGGGAGTATGATTTAAATTTAAAGTGTTATTGGTTTAGGACTAGGATTCAGATTTGAATTTAATGTGTTATTGGTTTAGGACTAGGATTTGGATTTTAATTTAAGATGTTATTGGTTATCTAGGATTGTTACTAGGACTAGGATTTTAAAATCCGTACTCCATTCCAACTCTATAGTTTTTAATAAAACTTTTTTAATAGAAAGTCCAAGTTAAAATTGATGTATTCTGATGTTACTATGTAGATTTTCTCTCACGTCTTTTTACCTATTTAAATATTTAGTTTATTTCAAATTAGATATATTTAATTTTACAATATTCCATATTTCTATACTAACATTGAATGTGTTTAATTTTAAAATATTTATCATCAAATTTATTTAATTCATTTAAAATAAAATACTTAATATATTTAATATTTAATATTAACTTAGATATGTTCATTATTTAACATTTCTTAAATATACAAATATTTTAAGTATTTAATACTATATGACATATATTTCGTTTAAATTGTTGAAATAAATTATAAGATGTATTTAGTTTTGTCGCCATCATCCGTGAATCGAAATTAGACTGAGTTTTTTTCATATTAATATTTTTTGTTAATGTTTACTATTCAATATAATAATTTAATTTGAAACTTCTAATGTAATAATCCACAAAGCTAAAATTTAGTCCGAGAATCCGATTCTTACTCTATGAATCCAAGTCAAAAGTTCAAGAATCCAAGTCAAAAGTTCAAGAATTCTAGTCATAAAAATCAAAATCCAAATTTAAATCCGGGCTCTAACCATAAAATCTGAGTCCAAGTCCCAATCCAAGAATGTCGGATTCATGAACAGTTGTCTGAGTCCACATCAACAATCCAGAACGAATAACAACCTCTTAGGACTTGTTTGTATTTGCACCTAGTGAATGGAATTTAAGGGAACATATGATAAATTAAGTTAAGGAAATACGTAAATTTTGTTTGAGAAATTAGTATGGGAGTCAAGGGGGACTTATTTCACCCTGTTTGGGAAGTCTAATAATGTGAAGAGAATGTAAAGAAATATATGTATATTTACATAAATACCTTACATGATATATTATCCTTTTGAATATCATCTTGATATGGGGATAAATACGTCTTTGTGTAATATTATCTTTTTTAAGAGCTATATT
>NC_033798.1:110388400-110434113 GCF_001876935.1 Asparagus officinalis | reverse complement strand
CCCCCTCTATTACCTTAACTTCTCTCTCTCATTAACTATCTCAAATGACTTTCCAAATAAGGGTAATATATCCCCTTCATTTCCTTTAATCACATTACCCCTAATCCAAACAAGCCCTTAAATAAAAAGAATATTACATAAAAACACTTTTACCTCCTATATTAAGATAAAATTCAAATAGATGAAATAACATGTAAGATATTTATGTAAATTTACATATATTCCCTTACATTCCCTTCACTTTATTAGACTTTCCAAACGATGTGAAATAAGTTCACATTGATTCTCCTTTTTAATTTCCCAAACAAGTTTTATGTATCCATTACCTTCACTTAGGGTCTGTTTGTTTGCACGGAAGTAACTATGAAATAGCGGAAGTAGAGGAAGTAGAGGCTACTTTTGCTACTTCTAGGCAAAAATGTATGTTTGTTTCTCTTGAAAATCTACTTCTGCTACTTCCTTAAATGATGATGTGGCTTCTACGTGGCATCATCATTTCTTTAATATTTCTCCATTTTCAAATGCACTGAAATACGATGGAAGTTAATGTAGGGTGGAGTCCACTAGAAAAAAAAACGATTCTCAAAACTATAATTAGGAAGTGATCTGATTTCCTTCTTATCTATATCCTCACAACCAACCGACTCTTCTCCATCTTCGTGGTTCCCTCAAACTCGCGGTTCTAGTCCCTGCCGTCTTCGTGGCAAAAAAGGATCCTTCCTTCTACATCGTTGTACCTCTAGGCTTCAACAAAAAGGTATGTAAATGTTAAAAAATTGAGCTAAAAAACCCCTCCATGCTCAGCCTTTTTTTTCCTCTCCGATTTCCATACCAAAACTGAGAGAAATGGCTATGAAAGCCAATTAATCCAAATAAAGAAGTACGAAATCCATCTATTTTCCCAAAACTGAGAGAAATGGCTATGAAAGCCAATTAATCCAAATAAAGAAGTACGAAATCCATCTATTTTCGTGTTGAAGGTTTTCTTTGGGGAAAACTCGAATTAATCCAAATAAAGAAGTACGAAATCCATCTATTTTCGTGTTGAAGGTTTTCTTTGGGGAAAACTCGTCGTTTAGGGTTACCATTTCCAACTTTCCTCCGACTTTATCACGCAATCGACACCCTCACACGATAGAATCACTTGATTTTTTTTCAAAGCTTGAATTGACTTGTTCTATCTTGTGATGATGATGGAAATTAAAGGAACTTTTTCTCATTTTTGGCTTGTTCTTTGGGTTTAGTTGGGGATTTTTGTGATAGGTTATTGCTGTTGAAAAAAGCCTCTACCTTTCTCTTGGAAACTCTTTCTTCGTGGTGATCTGTGCTGAAATTAGGTGTTTTGGGTGATAGAGAGATTGCTCAGTTTGATAATATGGAGTGCATTCTCTTGGTACTCTTGATTATTTTTAAAAAAAATGTTGGTGATCTTTATGTCTAGTTATTTTGCAAAATTTTTGCTCATTATATGTAGCTATAGTTGGAATGATAGGTATTTAATATTGGATGATTATGCATGATCAAATGCTTGGTTTTTTTATGTTGGTTACCAGTTATGAATCTTTCCACTCAATTTTACTCAAGTATACTCATTGTCTACGCCGAAACCATGAATTGTCAAATTTTGTAAGCTCTCATTCATAAATTATGAATATATTCCCCGTTTTTGGATAATTGTTCTATTTCTAATTGTTTCATCTAAAACCTTTTCTCTTTTTTAAGTTTATTTTCTATGCAAATTCTCTCATGGTTCCCTATAATCATTAATGTGATCTGGTACAAATATATGAGCTGCCTCCGAGACATATTCTTATTCTATGACATGCAATTGTTAGTCCACTTGATATTAAAAAAAAGTTATCTCTTTTTCCTTCTTTTCGTCTACAAATTAATTATACATGCTCCGTATATAGAGTTATCACTTTCAACACTTTTAATTGCAAATTGTAACATGTTAACAAAATAAGAGCAGAAACATAGTCTTCTAATTTGACCTTGAATACAAATGTACATTTTTTTTAGTATTACTATAGTTTAAGCATTTCTTAAGGTGAATAATAACCAAGGATTAAGGCAACAAAAAGAACAGTAATCAACATATTATGGTCTGTTAAACATCACGTTTTAGAGCATGACTTTTCAGAATTAATTACCACCACTCACGCACCCACAGATGCATGTTGATTGGAAAGAGAATTTGTAGGGAGCATGAGAAAATAGATTTTAGAGACAAGAACGCTACTAGGATGTGAGAATCATATTATTTTTTGTTGATGTGAGAAATAAATTGGTTAATTTTTATAATAACCATGTGCGCTAATTTTTTCAATTTTATAACATTGTTTTATTTGTTTTATGTAGAATATGGAACCTTCAAAAGATAGAGATGCTACACTAAGTTGCTTTGCTGCATATGTGGCGTGTATAGTGTGTGCTTACTTTATGTTGTTTGAGAATAAAAGAGAAGTAACTCCTAGGGAACCAACCGAGTTGAGAGATTCATTGAGAAATGCTTATATCTACCGGTTGTTCTATGGCGGCAAAACATTTACATATGACTACTTAAGAATGGATAGAGGTTCATTTTTTAACCTTGTTCGCATGTTACGAAAGTCTAGACTTCTTAAAGATACCATATATGTTTCCATCGAGGAGCAAGTTGCTATGTTTTTACACATAGTAGGGCATAATGCAAAAAATAGGGTTGTTGGTATAAACTTCGTACATTCAGGCGAAACTATTAGTAGGCACTTCAATGTAGTCCTCGTGGTAATATTAAAACTGAGACCATTACTAATGAAGCAAGCGAGTGGTGAGGTATCCGATGATATTAGTTGTAGATCAACTTAGTACCTTGGTTTGAGGTAAAGTGGATTATTTTTCAATCATTTATATCTATACTTCTTAAGGTAATATGTAATATAAAATGGCAAATTTATATGTTATTTATGTTTAAATGGTTAGAATTGTATTGGTATGATTGATGGAACACACATTGCTGCGTCTGTCCCAGATAATATAGTTGCTCGATTTCATGGTCGTAAAGATGGTCCCACACAAAATGTGCTTGGAGTTGTTACACATAATAAGCTATGTTGTTATGTCATGGCTGGATGGGAAAGGTCCGCTAATGACTTTACAGTTTTGAGGGATGCATTGTCTATGCCTCCTCCAAAGGGATTACGTTTGATAAAAGGTACTAAAATGTAAAGTAAATTATAAACTATTTTATTAGTTTAAAAGAAGTATTTAATAATTTGGTTTCATGTTAATATTGTAGATAAATATTATCTCTGCGATGCTGGATATACGATAATGCCCGGTTTTATTGCACCTTATCGTGGCATGCGCTACCATCTTAAAGAGCAAGACGGTAGTGAACCATTGAACCATCGAGAGCTTTTTAATCTTCGTCACTCATCACTTCGATCAAAGATAGAGAGCGCACTTGGAATTTTAAAAAATCGTTTTAAAATTCTAACATGTAGGCCTGGTTTTCCATTTCAAACACAGGTCAAGATTGTTATTGCTTGTTGCATTCTACATAATTATGTAATGATAGTTGATCCAGATGATCGTTACATAACAGAAGATGTAGTTTTTGATGAAAGAGAGTGTGAATTTGCTAATGAAGAATCTGACGTTAGCATGCTCAATTTGAGCAAAAGGGAACAGAAAGAAGCACAAGCTATTTGGTTAAAGAAAAGAGATGAAATAGCAAAGTCTATGTGGACAGAATATTACGCTCAATATAAGAAAGGGAATGAGGTGGAAATTGGATTAGGTGATTAGTATTTGTGTTTTGTATTGTTTTAATTGAGACCACCAATATATGCTAGATCATTAAGTGAACAAGTTTGTTTGTTTTTCCTATTATCAAGCTTACTAGAAACCAAATTTTGTGTATCTTTGACATTTCTTTATTGATATATTCTTTTTTATGATGAGCTTCAATATATGTATGTATAATTTTATAGTTTTGCTTTCTAATTGTCATAATGTAAAGTTTATTCTTGTTGTCTCTATGAATATTTACAATATCACAGGACGATGGAGAATATAGAAAAGTGTGCATATGGGGGTAACAGGACTGGATACTTTCAAGTCACTTCAACACTAGATCAACAATCGCCACACTTCTCTCGTTCTCAAGGAGTACACGCTCTTGGAAACCCTTATGTTTTTGGTCGTCTTGGAGATTCGCCTAATCAACAATTCATGAATGCTAATGTTGGTGGAACTTCTATTGGGTTCCCACCCATAAATTTAAGCCAACAAATCATATGATCACAAAGCTCCCAGAATAATGCTACACAAAATTCAATTTCAAGTATTGAGGTTAATTCTCCTTCAAAAGATGGAAAACATACGAATGAAGGGAAGAAACGAAAGTCATCCGGGAACAAAGAAACTCTGACAGGAGGGAAAAAGGGAACTAGTAACAAGAAATGGAAACCTCCACATATTGAGGCATTAATTTCTTGCTTGGTAAACTTGCAAATAATGGTTATAAAGTGTATAAGACATTTAAAGCCCCTGCTTTCAAAAAGGCTGTTGAGCATGTGAATTCTATCTTTGGAGAAAATTATACTACATTCAATGTCGAGAACCACTTACGAACCCTTAAAGATAAGTGAAAACTTATTTGTGAAGCAAAAAAGCTTAATGGAGCCGGATGGGATGAAGAGAGTAAGATGATTACACTTGACACTACGACATATGCTGAGCTTATCGAGGTATATTAATATCTTAATTTTGTCCACCAAGTTAATTTAAACTTTTCTATTTGATATATCACATTAACAATCTCTATTTTTCTTACAAACAGAGACATCCAAAATACAAGCCTTATTTGAATTGTCCAATTCCAAGATATGAAGAACTTCGCATTATTTGTGGGGAGGATCATGCTACTGGAGAATTTAGAGAGACAAGTTATGACCCTGACATTGATAAAGAGATTCCAACTATCAATATCGACGAAGATGATCTTGTAGATAGTCTTGGTATGGATGGAGTTCGTGTATCACAATTAAATGGAGTGGAGCCTTCGAGCATTTTTATCAAGACAGGAACTGTAAGCGGTAAATCGTCTCGTCCAGTAATGAAGAAGAAAAGGGAGGACTCCCAAATAATTATTGGTGAGAAACTTGTGGAGGAAATGGGAAAGGTAGCCACTGCCATTGTTAGTTTGAAGGAGCGAACTTGGGTTGAGGTTCTTGCTGATAAGGTTTTTGGTTTTCAAGATATTTCCATAGATGATCTTGAACTGGTTTTCGATGAATACTACAAGAATGAAGTTGAAGCGAAGGCTTTTATGGTATTGCCCGAACCAATACAGAGAAAGAGGATTCTTAACGTGTTGGAGAGGATAGGTAGGCGACCAACTTTGGACAACGCTCAGACATGAACTACTAGTTTCAGAAACATGGATAGCACCCCTTAATAAATGGTTCTCGATTTAAACTATTTTTCTAGTATGGATAGTCTTCTTTGAGCTTGCACTTTATTATTTTATTTTAAACTTAATGATACTAGTTTATTGTCAATTATGCATGTTGGACTTTGATATGAATTGAGCTTACAATAAGACTATGATTCTTATTTATTTCAGCTATTTCTTAATAGCACTTTCTTTTTCTCAGCTCAATATATTTTTCGTGAATGTTGTTGCTTTTTCTCTTTTTCTTTTTTACCCCTTCTTTTTTCATTTTTTGTGCCTAATTGTTGGTATATTCATATCATTTCTGTAGCATGGATTCATAGATGAAGCATAGAGGCAATGAGGCTATGTAGGTAGTGTAGCCATGCACAAAGAACAGACTTTTGTATCCATGCACGACGAAGAGAATATTGACCATCTTGATTTTACTTCTGTATCCTTGTAGTTAATTGGGGACTCTAATAGAGGTGAGAATGTTGTTGTTGATGGAAGAGTCCATGTTGAGAGGAGATAATTAGAGGAGGGATTAATTGGAGCCAATTAAAGTTCACGTTGATGGAAGAGTCCATGTTGAGAGGAGATAATATAGACTGTCCAATACTTGATATAATGATTTCATGTAGCAATCTGTATGAATTCGTATAATTGAAATTTTATGTTTAACGGTCTTTTTCATTAGTAGTTTAATTTTTGAAGCGTGAATTATGACAATCTTCTTGTACCGCTGGTAAATGTAATATGTTTAATTAAATCCAACTGATGATAAATAGTCTGTGCGGGTAAAATATATTATGTTGAAAAATGGGATTATTGGTCTATCTTTGTGATTATATATGCTTAATTTGGAGGAATGTGGATATTCTTGTTTCAACGGAGACTCCATTGAATATGAGTTACCTGAAAAAGATGCTAATCAGACGGTCATTATCATGCATATGAATACAATGATAGACCAATATAAGAAGCATCGCAAGAAGCAACTTGCATTTGATTGAGACCTTCAGGGAGCTTTATAATATGGACCTTAATTAATAATACAAGGTTTTTAACATAGAATTCGGGCATATACATCTTGCACAGGGTCCTCGTTGAGCATTTACCTTCAATTTGATCCCAACAACAATTCTATTTCTATTTCAATGACAGTCCAAACAAGAATAAAATGGAAGCAACATGTATTAATTACTTCTTAGTAATATTTTTAAATATTATCCAAACAAAAAAAGTAAATGAAAAGGAAGAAGTTCTACTTCCATTACTTCTAAAAATATATAAAACAAACAAAAAAATGTTATTTCCGCTACTTCTTATTTCATAGTTTTAGAAGTTACTTCTGTAACCTACTCCTTACTTCCAATACTTCCATTATCCAAACGGGCCCTTAGGGTCTGTTTGTTCACATGGAAGTAGCTATGAAATAGGCGAAGTAGAGGAAATATGAACTATTTCTGCCACTTGTAAGAATAAAAGTATGTTTGTTTATCTGAAAAAGATACTTCTAGTATTTCCTTAGAAGCTGAAGTTGCACATACATGTCATCTTTACTTCTTGAATCTTTTTCCTCCTATCAAGGTTCAAAAATACCTCATAAGTAGCTGAAATTGAGTCAATTTAAGAATAAAATCATTTTTGTTATTATATGGATTTTCTTACAGTCTAAATAAAATCTCGAAATATCATCTTTCTCTCTTCCTAATAATATTTTATAATTGCTACCAAAAAAAGTTAATGAAGTGGAAGAAATATTATTACCTCCACTTTTAAAAGTTTACGAAATAAATAAAAAAGTAGTATTTTCGCTACTTCCTACTTCATAGTTTCAAAAGTAATGGATTTGATTTACTTCTTACTTTTAATACTTCCTATCAACCAAACAAGCCCTAGCTTAACTTATCATATGTTCCCTTATTTTCTCCTCACTAGGCGCAAATCTAAACAAGCACTTAGAATTAGGAATATTTGGTTAAGAGGTTTGGGCATTAATTCTGTGGATCTCTGTTTAAAATTCAACTGAGAACGTCTTAATTAGCCTTTGACGTTTTGACCCAAATTGATTCATCCCAAAATCGAACAAGATTATCACTAATATTATCAGGTGGCCTTATCCATGAGGCTATCAAAGATAGTCAAGTATGGGCCCAGCATAGAAAACAGTTATTCAAAAAAGGCCCACAACTAACATTAGAAAGAAGGATATCCCAAAAGAAATTTAAGCTACGGTTCCATCTTCAAAATTGACATAACACATCTAAGAATCAACTATTTATAAAAATTGCATGCAGGGTTTGTTCAGTAGTGGTTGTTACAGATAATTTTTAAAATTTTAAGAACATTGTCTCTATAATTTTTGAATTTTTAAGAAGCTGGTTTACAATTTTCAGATTTTTTAAAAAGTTGTTTATAATGCTTGGATTTTTAAGGGCTCGATTTTGCAGTTTTCTTATTTATGAGATTGCTTTTTGTAATTTTCTCATGGTGAGCAATTTGATAAGCTCTAAGACAGTTATCCATAACTCCTATCCCATTAAAGATATTTCTATTAATTAAGATAAGATAATAATAAATATTAAAGACAATCTTGTTAATTAGGATATGGTCACAATGTAATATTCAAAAACTATCAAGGCTATTTTTATTCATAGAAATCTTTTCCCAAACTCACACTTTTATAAGGGGTATAATATAATGATGATTTTTCCATGGTGTGTAATTTGATAAACTCTGGGACAAATATATTGTTGGATGTTTTGTTCATGAAAAGGCAATTTTGCCTTTGTGAATAGTCCCACATTAGAAAAGGAGATGAATAGTATAGGGTATATAATGGTTCTCTCCTTATTGGGCTTTGAATAATATTTTGGGTTTTGTGGGCTTTGCATATCTATCTCACGCGCGCGCGCACACGCCCGTCACGCCACGCCGCACACTTTTTTGCTTCTCAAGCTTTTATTTTGCACATTACACGTTTTGTAACGGCTGCATGCGGGTAACGGAAGCGAGATTCGTGCGTAACGGTTCCTTCGATTCAGCGGGAGTTACACTTCTCCTCACCTATATAAGCAGCTGTAGACCTCATTCAGATTCACAAACAAAGAGAAGAACAACTTCTCAGCTCTCTTCCTCCTCCACTCTCTTTTCTCCCAAGTTATTTCGGCTACAATTTTATATTTATATTCTGGACAACCATTTTCGTCTGAGCATAAGGTCGGTCGATTCCGGAGGTTTTTACCGCTAGGGGAGAGGGGACAGATTGCGCCAGGGCGATAGACGGGTCCTCAATCTTCTAGGACAGTGACATCACGACTGCTCCCGATCAGACCTGAATTTTCTAACTCTTTAATTTGGATTTTATATTATTATATTCCTGTTTTGACAGCATATATAACTTCTATCCTATTAAAGATATTTCTATTAATTAAGATAATGCCATAATAGATATTGTAGACATTCTTGTTAATTAGGATAGGATCGTAATGTCATATTCAAAAAGGATCAACTGTATTTTTATCTATGAAAAGTTTTTTCCAAACTCACACTTTTATAAGTAGTATGATGATATGATATGATATGATCATGATGTGCAATTTGATAAGCCCTAGGACAAATATCTTTAACTTCTATCCTATTAAAAATATTTCTATCGATTAAGACAAGATCATAATAGATATCAAATGCATTCTTGTTAATTAGGATATGATCATAATATAATATCCGAAAAGGATTAAGGATATTTTTGTCAATTAAAAGTTTTTCCCAAACTCACAAGATGTGTTTGTAGTATCAGATTTTTCAAAAGAGTGTTCAAATATTTCTAATTTTCTGGGTGTCTTTTGTTTTGTTTTTTTGTTTTTGACATTTTTGGTTGTATTCCATAACTTTTATATGTTTGGAGATTTGTTTGTAGTTTTTTAACTTTAAAGTGAAGTGTGTACTCGTAGATTGTTAACTACTGAAAAGTTTTTGATCTTCAATGCGTTCTTCGTAATTTTTGGGTGTTTTTTAAATTTTTAGTTTGTTGAAGGGTTTTTTGTGATTTTTTAATGTTAACGTGCTTTCTATGAATTTTGATTTTTAATAGGATTGTTCAAAATATTCATCATTATAGGATGTTTTTTTTGTAATTTTAATAATTTTTGGGGAGGGAGGTGTTAGTAACTTTCAAATTTAGCGTATTGCCTATAATTTCATATTGTTCAGAGTGTTGTTCAAAATTTTCAACTTTTCAGATTGTTCTTGAATTTTTTGGATACTGGAGAGTTCTCATAACTTGGAGCTTTTTAACAGGATGTTTGTAACTTCAGAATTTTCAAATGGTAACTATAGTTTGTGTTTGGATAAAGGGGTTGTTGCAAAATTTGTAATTTAGGGGTTTTTTAATGGTTTTAGCTTGGATAGCGGTTAATTGATTTTTTTTAATTTAAGGATGTTGTATATAATTTTTAAAAATTTAAGAACATTATCTCTATATTTTTTGTTTTTAAGAATATTGTTTGCAATTTTCATTTTTTTAAAGTTGTTTGTGATGTTTGGATTTTAAGGGGTTGAATTTGTAATTTTTCGAATTTTGAGATTGTTTTTTGTATTTTTTTCTCATGGTGTAAATTGATAAGCTCTAGCACAATTATGTATAATTTCTATCCCACTGAAGATATTTCTACTAATTAATATAAGATAATAATAGATATTAAAGACATTTTTGTTAATTAGGAGAGGATCATAATATAATATTCAAAAAAGATTAATGATGTTTTTGTTCATTGAAAGTTTTTTCCCCCTCAATTTTACACTTTTATAAGAAGTCTGTTATGATATCCTAAGATCACGGTGGGCTTGTTAAGTTGGATTCTAACTGGCTCCACCCCGATTCCCACCTCTAGTTTAGAACAGCCCCGGGCCCCGGTAAAGTTGTTGGCCCGTGGTGGGCCCCACAAAGTCCCAACCTCACCGCATCCTCAGCTTTCTCTAAACGCTCGCTCCATCCGCCGTTGCCTCCCCGCATCGAACTAATATCACCGTCTATTACTCCAACCGCCACGTGCCGTCTCCACGCGCGACTCACACGATACGATCTCCCGACCCACCTTCGTCTCACCTGCGGCCTTCCCCGAGCTTGGGGCCCGCACCTCTTGCACAGTTGCACCCCTCGCCGAGCGGTGTTCAATTCCGCCTACACCAAATGAAGCCAGCCCAGCCGCCCGAACTGAACAGACAACAGGTTAACAACTAATACAAAGCTGCCACGTATAAATCAAAATCCTTGTTCCCTTTGAACATAGTAAGTTCACGCTGTCTGCTGTTAAATTCTCGTATGGTAGAGCCAGTTCCGGCGGGGCACACAAAAAAGTGCAAGCTACGTGGTCAAGCGCGGGCCCTGCGTCGTAAACACGTCGAAGAAACAAGTTACCTGTTTTGTGCAGCAGCCCCCGCTTGCTGCATCGGCATCGGAGGGGTTAAAACTTAAAACCAACTAGATAATAATGGTGATGGTTTGAAGATAATAATGGTTCATATATTGGATATCATTGCTGAAAATTTATTAATAAATAAGCTACTGGAAAATTTGAAGATATTTTGTCAAACTTCTCAGGGGGCTTAGTGAAATTTATCCTAACTTTTACCTCAACATAAACCCCGCATAAAGATTGAGGAGTTAAGAAAAAGCATAAATTTTCTCAAAACACAAATTCTAAAATCCAAGTTCATGTATAATAAAGTGTATCCAAACACTATATTTCAAATCTTTGATTTCAAATCCTTACATTTTGTACAGATATCCAAACAAAAGATTCTATCAAATCATGGATTTCAAATCTTAGATTTAAAATCCTTTGATTTTAAATCAACATTCTAAATCCAAATCCAAGTTCCCAAACGCAGCCTTAAACTATAATTGCAATCTATTATACTTCAAAACTTAATTTACGTCTGCTTTTCTAGGAAGCCTTCGAACCATTAACTCTCATCTATTAATTTCTTAAATTTGCTTACATTCATTCTATTTAGTCCCTGGTAATTCAACATAGCTATGAAAGATATCATGGTCTTGTTTAATTTGTTTATCTAAGAAAGATAATTGTCATTCTCAACATTTTTAGAATGTTATAGTTCAATACATGTACACAAAAATTTAAATTTGTTAAAGAAAAAAAAATCACTAATCCCTCGACCTCCTCAAGGTTTAAGCCATCTCGCCCTCTAATTTAAAGTATCTGTTTTATCAACTCTCTCCCGAGTCCAATAAGAATTCTTAATCATTCCACATTTCCACATATATATTTGTCATGTGGTTTTTTAAACAATTTTATAATTTTACCTCAGTTGAAATGGTATTTTGAGATGTTTGAGGCTAAAATTACCGGGAAAAAATAAAAATCCTACTACCTTTAAAAACACGAGTTTGAGAAAATCTTTCTATGGTCAGTATTATCCTTAACTTTTCTTGAATATTACATTACTATCCTAATCTATTTTAATTTTAATCATATCATATCTAATTCCACGTGAACTATCTATAGGTCAACAATTTTAAAAAAATTATTTTGAATATTTCACTTAAATCTTAATCTATCCAAATACTAATTATATCCTATATTAACTCCATCTAAACTACTTGTAGCTCAAAAATATATAAAAAATAAGATTAAGAAATTATACGTAGATAACATATTATAACACATGAAGTATTATAAAAAACCCAAAAGTTTTAAAAAATTGCATATAATAGCCTTAAAAGTTTAAAATTACACAAATACATTGAGTTTTTAAAACTTAAAAACAAACATGATATCTAAAAATTTAAAACTTATAATTAGCACCCTCAACATTTTAAAAAATTGTAGAAACAACCTCAGAAGTTTAAAGGCTAAATTATATTTATATACCCTATGTGTTTCGCTCTTGAAGCAGTTATATACCCTAAGTTACAAAATATAACAAAAAAATACCCTGAGTTGACAAAAAAATGCAAGTTGGTACATTCTATTAACTAGCTGTGAGAATATTATCTGGAATATTTCCACGTGCTGGACCTATGACCAACTTGAATACTTCTTACTCTCATTTATTGTACTATTTACTGTATTACGTACCCCCACCCCCGCAAATTAGATTATTTTCATCATCACCTTCTTCTTTTCGTGGCCTCCAACTTCTTCTTCCTCTTTAATATGAGTAATAGTAGAAAATAAGAGTTTTCACTATGTTGGGGTGGGGGGGGGGGGAAATTCCTAAGGAGGGGCATTACTGTCCTTTCATGTATTTTTTAACACCGTTAGCTAAATTTAAACAGTTACCAACTCAAGGTATTTTTTTTCTATGTTTTGTAACTTGGGGTATATAACTACTACAAAAGCAAAACAATAGGGTATATAAGTGCAATTTAGCCTTGTTTAAATTACAAAAAACATTCTAAAATCCAGAGATTTTAAAACTTAGAAACATAGACGGATTCCAGGGATTACCATTAGGCACATAGAAATTTAAAATTAGTAAAAAAAATAACCTCAAAGTTACAAAAATTACAAAAACTCTCTCAAAAGTACAAAAATTATTAAAAAATTCTAAAAAATTAAATCTTATAAGTGGTACACATCAAATTTAAAAATTATCAGCAGATTGCTAAAATTTTAATTTTTTTTAAAAAAACCCAAAAAATTAGTAATTATAAAAATACCTTCAAATTTTTTAGAGTTACGAGAAATATTCTAACATTTAAAAACTTATCACCAATACATGAAACATAAAAATTATAAGCGCCCAACTTAAAATTTAATTTTTTTATAAAATACTATCAAAGTTTAAAAATTACAAAACACAACCTCAAAAGTTTAAATCACAAAAAGGCTAAAATTTGGCAAAGAAAAGAGGAAATATTTGGTATTATTACATTAAGATATAATATGTTAGCATTAATTGATTATAATGTATAAACATTTATCTCTAATGTTGATAATATTTATTTATAAAGAAAAAAAATACAATGAGTTATGAATGGAGAAATTATCAGAAAGTTCAGAGATATCCTTTAAAAGAACTAAGTTGTTTTCATTTCAAAAGGAGAAGTGGAGGAAATAAACTCAAAATTCAGAAACATTCATGAATCATCTGAATTGACATCGATAAAAAGCATATCGAGCAAAGAAGCACTAATCGAGTTCTCATTGAAGAACATATTGAACAATTATGTCCTAATTAAAAAAACATTATTCATAAAAATTACAAGAAAAATTAGTAAGTACTTACAAATTTTCATACTTTATTCTAAAAATACTGAAGGAATCATAATCTTAATATAAAATTTCATATAAATAATATTGCAATAGAAACTAAAGTAAAGCCATTGATCAACTGCATTGCGAGACTGCATTGCGAGATATAATAAACTAGATAAGATGAAAAAAATCACTATAATGGACAAAAAATATGCACATGATACTTAGTTACCATAGTGTAAGTAAAAAAATTTAAAATTAAATTTTTTCTTTTCTCTATATAGTGGGACCACTCTGCAAGTACCTTTATTTGGGGATATGACTACCAACGGAAGATCAGTTTTTAAGAACACGATCAAAGATAAGCATGTAATAGTACTGTCAGATTTCAAGATCTTTAAATATGAAGGGATCAAAGATAAGCATGTAATAGTACTGTCAGATTTCAAGATCTTTAAATATGAAGGTAACATATTTTATAACTAAAATTCTTATTAAATGCCACTAAATATAAAATTCATCTTATACATGTCTCAAATTTGTATGAAAGATATACATGTCAACGTAAATTATGTTAATAATATATCAACTTATTGAAAAAATAAGAGATAGATAAGCAAACCAAGCAAACATCCATATAACACGATAAAAAAAATATTACACTTAAAAGCTAATGTGCAAGGCTCATTCATAACAAGCTGCTAAAAAAAGCATCTCCATCAAGGCTCTTTATAAAAATAACATAATTTTTAATTATTTAATATTTTAAAAATAGCTTAATATTTTTGAGTAAAATCATGAATATTTATAAGTGATTTTCATGAACTCTTTTAATTTTTTTATATGTTTATGTGGATATTTTTATCATATAAAAGTGTACTAGAGTTAATATTAATATTTATTTTATAATTTTTTTAAAGTCTATCAGTGATTAGCAACAAAAATTATATTCTCATTAGTTTCATCCTAGCCCACTTTTAATTAAGCATTTTGTCTTATTAGCTTTAATTATTCATACTTCTTTTATAACATTATCTTTTCAAGTGTTTTTCACTTTTACAACATTATACCTCCTTAAGTCAAGCTTGTTTTCATGCAGATCTAAATAGCGTGAAAATTCAAATTAGCTTTAGATTATAGTTATTTCTTGTCAATTCAATTATTACATGAAAATTTTAAATTTGGTGTAAAAAAAATCACAATAGTAAAATTTGAAAACATAAGTAAGAAAAACAATCAAAGTGGAACTGAGAATCAAATTTTAGTAAAAAATAAGTTAAAAATACTTGATCATAATATTTAATCACGTGCATTGCTCGTGCATAAATGCTAGTACCAAACAAAAGCTAGGGGACTTAAGATTAAGATTATGGCTTGAAGGCTTAAAAAAAAGGATAAAATTTAAGGGGTTAATAGGTCAAAGGCATAGCACCCTAGAAAAGTAAAAGACAAAGTTTATTGGTGCTTATGAGACTTTGGGCTCAAAGGTTATCGTGTTTCTGACGAACTTCTTGCGGAACAGCATAGGCAGTTGCTCAGCCTCCACCGTTTGTGTTCGAAGAAGCGCGTGATTGTAAAGACAAGACGAGATTGAGTGGACTATCTAAAACCATAAAATAACATTATTATTTATTATTATTATATTCATTGGTTTTCTCCTTAAATATCTGCACTTGTGGTGGACCTCAATCCGGGTCGGATTACCTAAACCAGTCCGCTAATTAACTGATGGTCATCTCATTAATTACATTGTTTTGATACTAAAGTTGGATTAAGATATTTAATTTTATATAATATTCAATAATAAGCGTATTATTAAGAAGGACAAAATTTTAAATAGACCCCAGTAGAAATTTATTTCTAAAAATCGACCCCTTTAAAATTTAGGTGGTCGAAACCATGTCGAAAATGGTAAATAAAGTTCGAAAACTTCACGAGATCTAAAATACCGTAAAGTTTAGTCAATAAATTACTCAGTCTAATCACGAAATAGACCAATTCATCTGAAATTATAACCAAACTTCATGAAATTTGAAATCTCATGAAGTTGTCAAGGGCATTTGGCACTGGGCTCTCTGTAAAAATGGGCATGTAACTTCATGAGATTTGAATACCGTGGAGTTTGGGTGTATTTCTTTTGCGGCTTTATTAGCATGGTTAATAAAGCACTAAACTTTAAAGAATTTTAAATTCCATAAAGTTTTAAACTTTATTTGCCATTTTCGACCCAAGTGGTTTGCCATTTTCGACCCAAGTGGGGTCGAAATTGTCAAACAAATCATAAAGAGGTCGTTCTTAAAAAATAAATTGCTAATAGGGTCTCTTTTGAAAAACTTGTCCAATTAAGAATACATTGGTGATCTGAAATATAAAATAATAAATAAGAAGAAAGGACGCTGATGTGTTTGTTTTGGAACCTCAGGCTACTGGTTTCATTTTTCCTCCTCCCCCTCGCAAGTCAGAAAATTAATTGCCTCTCAAGCGAGCTCCAGCTGAAACATCGGTAACTTTCCATTTTTGGAAAATCTAGGGTTTTTATTCTCCATAACTTCGATCCAATTGCCTGTTCGACGACTTCGATTGTTCTCGGAGCTTTTCATCTAGGGTTTTGTTCTGATTTGTTTGCGAATTTCTTCTCACAATAGCTTCTTACGTTGTTTTAATTCGTTATTTTATGCCTTTCGTTATTGCATTTGATTTTTAAGCTAATTTATTGAGAGGTGATATTGAAAATAGCAATTTTTTTTTGTGGGGGGCCAATTCTCGGACTTTTCTATAGGCAGCTCCAATGCACCGAACTAGCAGCCCCTTGGAGTAAGAACTCATCATCTATTTATTTCAACTCTTTGATCAGGTACGTTTAGTTAACTTCTTAAAACTCAAAATTTTAATTGATGGCACATTCTGTTTGGCTCGCTGCAAAGGGGAAAAAGATTAAAATTCAGGCTAAGTTTTGTTCTTGAATGGATGGCATTTGGGATTTCTTTCATCTAATTGGTTTCTCTTTTGTCTTTTTGCAGAAGAAAAGTAAATTTCAGGGTTATATTTTTTTCCTTAATGTATGGCATTCGGGGTTTCTTTCATCTAATTGGTCTTCAAACGCTGGGTTATCTGTTATAATAAAAGTTGTACCAACGGAAACCCATAATGGAAGGATCAGCTGATGTAAGTGTAAGTGAACCTGTGGAGCACTCGGTCGCGGCTCCTCACATTAAAAGAAAAGAGAACGACGAACAGCTCCCTCAGCAACGAGATACAGACAATGCTTTGGAGAATGCAGACCAAGTTACAATTCCAAGGTCGCCAGAGAATTTTATGGAAACCTTAGCAGGAAAGGATCTAAGTCATGACCAGGGTTCAGCATCGGACCCTGGAATGATGGTGGAAGAGCTGACATTGAACAATTACAAGAGCCCAATCTTGTTTAAAGGCGAAGGTTCCTCAGTTAAGAAAGGTTTCTGGAACAATTTTACAAGGTTGGCTGGTGAACCGAGAAGTAGAGATGCATCATTGAGAAGTTCATCTATAGGATATCGGGAGGGCGTAGGGAGTTTGTTTATGCCACAAATGTCAATGAGAAGGCCTCCAGGATCCACTCAATTGGAGCCAAGTCCTTCTAAGGTAGCTGATCATTTAGCTGAAAGTGATCACCGCATTGCTTCAAGAAGTATGCTTGACAAACCTGTGGAAGGGATCCGGACAAAGGTTTTACCAGCATCTGGTTTTTCTCAGTTTTTAGTAAAGAATTCATTGAGGAGAAAGGGGGTTGCATATAAACATCCAGGAATTCGGAAGGAGCCTTGGGGTGTAACCCAAAGTCGAAATAATCTAGCAAGGTCTAGCAACGATGCAGAGGTGGATACTCATTCATCAGAGAAGCCAAGTGGAAAACATGATGACAAAACTTTGATTGGAGGCGGTGGTCAAGCTGATACCCGGCATGATGAGATTAGTTTGAGGGAATGGTTGACCCCAAGGCTTCACAAGTTGGATAAATTCGAGAGGCTTCAGATGTTCAAACAGATTTTAGAACTTGTAGATTCCTCACACTCCCAAGGACTTATTTTGCAGTGTCTACGTCCAACATATATATTGATTTCACCTTCAAATCAAGTCAAATATGTCGGTGCCTTTGTCCCTAGAAGTCAGATGGAGCAACTGGAAGGTCAACATAATCAAAATATTGAAAATTATTTAGAGCCTCATTTGAAAAGGAAAAAGTATTGGTGGCACGATGACAACAGTTCATCAAGCATGCACCAGAAACTCGGTGAATCATACAAACCTCATGTGCTTTCTGGTGGTTCTGCTCTCCAACAACCGACATTGGAGTTTTTGAAATTGGAAGAAAAATGGTATGCTAGTCCAGAGGAACTAAACATGGGCACTTGCTCGTTTTCTTCCAACATCTACGGTCTTGGGGTTCTTCTTTTTGAGGTAATAAGAAAGGAAATTTTTTAATCTTTCACTATTTAATTGTCATTGCTTTTCATATAGTGCAGTATCACACTATATCAACAAATTGTGAATCTATGCCAAGTCATACAACATAATGAATCTTATGTTCTATGTCTTTCCAAATTTTTTCTTGCATGTATTACAACGATGTATGTAGACTTTTATGGTTAAGAAGTCCAGACATTCTTCAACTCTTTCTATTTTTGTAGAGATTTCAGTTTTAATTTACCAAGTGTGAAAAATACCAGGCACATGGACTGAGTAATACAAATTGGTAGATAGATAGAGACCTCAACTTGGAAAGACGTAAATGCATTTATTCGTATCTGCAGTGATAAAATCATTAACCTAGTTCCATTACTTTTTATGTCATTCTTAAGAATCTAGGATTAACAGGTTGAAAAGAGGTGCAGTTAAAAATAGAGATAAAGCGTTAAGAGATGCATAGATAGTTTTTATACTCATGCACATGTCAGGATTGCTCAAATCTTTAATCATAAAGTGTGTCTACACCTAACATGTCTTCATTTCATTTTGTCTCTTATAAAAACCAAGAGTAAATTTGATTTCCGCCTCCCACTAGAGACTTTTTAGCTCACTTATATATAGTCATATATACACACTCAATACACTCATTATTGCATGTATATATATTTACAGGAGAGCTTTAAGATCCAGGACAATTAGTATATGTCGTTTATCTATATACATGTTGAAGTAACTTTTATGACAAATATAGTAAAACATAATGTTTTATTGTGTCTTGTGGGCTAAACGAACACTGTTCGTGTCGATTGTGTAATGTGTGCCTTACACATATCCCTTGAAACTATAAATTGTTGACATCTGCGTGATTACTGCATCTTGACAGACACAGGATGCAAAATAAAGACATACACATCTGGTTTGAATTCATTTGTTCTGTAGATATATGCTTAATGAATATGTTAGTTTGTAAATACACACACACATGTATATGTATGTATGTATGTATGTATGTATGTATGTATGTATATATATATATATATATATCATACATATATATATATATACATACATACATATACATATGTATATGTATATGTATACACACACACATGCGTACACACACACATACATATAAATACATACATGTATATGCATACATGCATATATACATACATATACACACACACACATATAATTTGAGAATTTTCTCATTGAACAACTTTGGTTCTATAAAGATACATATAAATTTAGCATATTTAGACATGTAATAAGTTGAATTTATGCAGGAAGCTTAAAGAGTAAAAGAAAATAGCACAGCCTTATGCTAGAAAAATGCTAAACAGACACATCCATCTTATGTATCTAATGAGAAAATAGAAGTGGATGGATCTAGAAGTGTCAAAGCAAATATCTTACTTAAAGAAGTGCACATTTTCTGGAATGTAGATTAGTAAGGCAACTTAATCTATGGAAAGCATCCTCTATATTATAGTCTTGAAGATTAAAACATGATCATTATGTGTTTTCTATTTTGTTTTACATCACTTTTTTAGTCAAAGATAGAAAAGTGTTTCTCGGCACTTGACATATTGTGTTTCTTGTGGAATTTGGACAAATGGTTTTACTGCAAACATATTAGTTTTGCGGAGTGGTTTACTCTTCAATATCTTACAGCAATATCCCAAGCCTGTGAGCTCTATTGCTTTATGTTGGGCTCAAGATTATGATAAAGCTGAAATGATTGATGGGCTCTGGCATTTTTAGATATGGCCTAAAAAAGATCATATTCCGCAACTAGTTTCTAATGATTAATTAAGAGTTGAATGGCTATTGGCTAGGTGTAGATGTTAAATGTAAATCATATATGCAGATTCATACAAATTTTGCATGTTGTGGCTAGTCCTAGATGTTTATGTAAATCATATATGCAGATTCATTCAGATTTTGCATGTTTTGGCTACCTTGTAACATTTTAGAGTTAAATGAATTAGCCAATTGTATTCTGCATGTACCACTATAAGCGGCAATTATAACGACTATTTCAGTTTCGGAGCCAATAGTGGGTACATTATAGTAGTTTCTCGAAGTAGTTCCCCTAGAAATTTCAGTTTATGAAAAGTATTCCTGGAAAAATGTTCATTTTGATATTGAAGTTCCTAGTAATGTTTATCTTCTTTCTGGGAATGTGTTCTTATTTGACTTTTCTGTTCCTATGTTAGATGTAATTTCCTGTAGAACTGATAATAAGCCAAACATTTCGTTAGGTTGACAACCATTGAATAATTTTGTGAAAATTCTCGTGAGGCCTTGTACTCATTACCCAAGTCATCTTGGTGGTGAAAGTCTGAAGATGTGATGAAAATAAGGTTTAGTGAAGCTTACAGGTAAAAGCCACTAGACATATTGTTGCGAGTGTCAGAGAAACAACATATCATATTGCTCTATCCTGATATGCATGATGGAACAATAACTATTAACTAGTGTGAGAAGTGAGAAAAATTGGATAGGAAACAGAGTTTTTCCCTTCACCATAAGCTTACATAAAGGATCAACATCAAGTCTTTTATTTTTTTGCATGTGTTATGCATGAAGTGATTATGTATACTTGGGATAATGTCCTAACTGCATATGCTACTGAAGCTATCATACTAGTTGATAGGACTAGAGAAGAGAAGAATTAATTTCCTAATTAGAAATGTGGTGAAAGCTTCCGTCAGACATTTGGCAATTAAGAAGTAACGTGCATGGTCAAGAAATTTGGCAAAGATTAGAATAGATGAGAATAGAATACAACTTAATGGTCAAGAAATATCTAGTGATCATTTTCACTCCTTATCATGAATTATTCATGGTGATAATGAAAAAAGAAAAAAATTCTGGATATTCACAATGGAATTGTGCTGAAGTACTACATGATCATAATATCACTGGAATCCAAGTTTGGAAGATCTATAAGATGGCTATAAGACTATTAATGCTTTATGTGTCAACATTTGGCAATTAAGAAGTAACGTGCATATGGAACTTCTGTTCCAGAAAGAAAAATTAGCAAGACACTTTTGTTCAGAAAGAACATGTTAGCTGGAATGAGAATATTGAGGTGGATGAATTGTAATAGACCTAAAAGGTTAACTTATTGCATTTGTAATTAGGAGGTTGCTCCAACGAGGATAAAATGGGTGACAACCAATTACTCTTTTTTGCAAATGTGCATCTGAGGTCAACAAGTGCACCAATTAAGATGTGTTGTAATAGGCCTAAGAGACGCTAAATAATTAGTGCATTTATGATCATTGTATATTGCTGCATTGAAAGTAAAATGTTGGAGGTGGTTGAGTTTTTTTGGTTAGTGTGCAGTTGAGACCAACAAGTGCGCTGATTGGGAAGAGTGATGGAGGGAGACATTACAATACGTGTACCTCTGTAACTTATGTTATTGTCTTCTGTATCTTGTTGCAAATGATGAGTTTTTACAATGTGGAACAATGTGGAAGTCATGTGACACATACAAGCTATAGCTCCTGAAAATTATTGATTTTTTCCCTCTCTTTCTCAGCTGTTTTGCTACTTTGATACTTGGGAACTGCATTCTGCTGCAATGTCTGACCTTCGCTACAGAATACTTCCTCCGAATTTTCTATCAGAGAGCCCTAAAGAGGCAGGATTTTGCCTTTGGTTGCTACATCCAGAGTCTTCTTCGCGACCTAATTCAAGGTATCAATAGCCCAACTTTAGTTATTGATGGAACTGAATACTATGTAATTTGTTACCCTTTTGTGTAAGACTGGGAGCTGTCATATGGTTTTCTTTTTAAGTTTCATCCTAGTGTTGTGCTTAAACTTCTCCTTGTATTTCGTCTACAAGTTCCCCACCAATTTTTATCACTGAAGAACAGAACTTTTCTAAGTATAAAAGCCACCCTAAGTTGATTGATAGCTAGTAATTCAATGTTTCATGTGTTATTGTTTTTAAGTTCATGCAGAGAATGTCCTATTGTCTTTCATATCTTCTATATTGTTCTTTCCAATTGGACTTCAGAGACGTTAGCATTTGAGAATGGTTTTTGACTACCGGAGTTGGTGAAAGGCAAGACCAAAGGACAAAATCCTATTTCACTTGAGGTGGTCAGCACCAAAAGGTTGACTAAAAACATTGTTGTTTCCAGTTGGACTTCGAGGCCATTAGCACTTGAGAATAAATATCAGAAGCAAAATACAGAATAAATGCATGTGTACTTTTCATTTAAAACAAAGCTATAAACTTGCAAAAAGCTCGGCATTTTGTAAAGACGATACTAACTAAAATTAGAAGCAAAATACAGAATAAATATCAGATTAGATAGGCCCTCTCCATTTTTTGAGAGCAAAAATTTAAATGGAAGATCACTAAAGGGATTACTTAAAACAGTAATATTGTAGGTGAATAAGAGCTTGAAACTTGTTTCAGCTGTTGTAAGGATTCATGTGAGAAGGTGAATATCTTGAGCTGATATTGGTGGAACTCAAGAGAATTGGATATTTTCTCTTTTTCTGATTCAGTGAGAAGAAGGCTGTTGTTTTTGTTGATATTGCAAAGTGAGTCATAGGCTCAATAAAAGAGCTCGTGCTTAGCAGATTATCAGAGAACTGATACCTGATGCATCTCTGGTCCAAAATTAACCAGATTTATAATATATCTTACTTGTGCTGTGTGTATGGGGTCGGGGTTTGAACTTTAGGTGGAATGTGGTAAAAAGAATGTAGGCATGTATATATGTTATTAAGTATGATCTGGCCTCTTGATATACAATATACTTGGGGCTTGACGACGCACTTTGTTTGAAATCTAAGAAGTGTATATAACTCCACCTTTTCCCTTTTGAAGTAGTGAAGTACTGTTATTTAGTTTGTGATCCTCTTATAACATTGAGAGTTGGTGTTATTCATGGTCGTAAAGGTGCCAACTCCAACAAGTTAACAGAAACTCCTGTCTAACTCATATACTTGTACTGTTATTATTTCCAGCTTGCATCTGGAATATGAGGACAGCTATGTGAAGTGGTGTTAATATTGATCTTTTTAATATTTAATATGCTAGTTACAGTAATGGGTAGTCTGCATATTTATGAGAGAACTCTGGTTATATTCTGAGCTTCACAAAGTAAAAAAGTTGTGCATTACAGGGATATTCTTCTCTCGAACTTCGTGAGTGAAGGTCAAGACATGTTATCTCCAGATGACTCAGCAGCTATTGATGAAGAGGATGCAGAGGCAGATTTGTTGTTTCATTTCTTGTTAAGCATGAAGGAACAAAAGGAGAAGCAGGCTGCCAAGTTAGAAGCTGACGTCCAGCGCTTAACAGGAGATATTGAGGAGGTCGAGAGAAGGTACTCATCAAGAACTGAGTCTCTCCCCACTGCCAGTGGGCTTCCTGTGTATTTCAATGAATCTCAGATAGATTTTCTCTCAGGAGACCTGCACATGGTGAAGGAACATCCTGGTTTTCCACGTCAATTCTAAAGGAGGAGAGGCTGATCGGAAATCTTGATCAACTTGAAAATGCATACTTTTCCATGAGATCCAAGATTGAGCCTTCTGAAAGTGATTCTGTGTCTCGTTCAGATTCAGATGTTCTGAGAATCCGCAATGGAAGATTTCAGGTTCAAAATGACACTGATCTATGGAAGGAACCTACAGATTCTCTTGGTTCCTTTTTTGAAGGTTTATGCAAGTATGCTCGATATAGTAAATTTGAATTATGTGGAAGCCTAAGGAGCGTAGATATCCTCAACTCTGCAAATGTCATTTGCTCTTTAAGTTTTGATCGAGATGAGGACTACTTTGCTGCTGCAGGCGTTTCAAAGAAAATTAAAATCTTTGAATTTGGTGCTCTTTTGAACGATAGCGTTGACATCCATTACCCATTGATTGAGATGTCTAATAGATCCAAGCTCAGTTGCGTCTGTTGGAACAACTACATTAAGAACTATTTAGCTTCGACAGACTATGAAGGTGTGGTTCAGGTCTGTAATCTACACCAAATTAATTTGCTTTTATTTGGTTTCCTTAAAATAATAATTTTGGCTTCACATAGAGATCAGGGATGATGTTTCTCTCAACTATTAAAGTAAAGTACTATTAAGAGACTTATTTGATACCATACAAATTTGAATGGAGTAGTTTGAAGTCTTGATCCATGAGATGGAATTATTTCAGGCACATGTTAAATTGTCTCAAAATGTTACAACTTGTGAGTATTCAATTTTATGGAGTTATTTTTTTGCACATGTGAACTGTCTCAAAATGATGGAACTTGCATGGATTCAAACTTTTTCCATTTACTAGCATCTTCTGTCTTTATCTGTTTCTTAATTTCCCTTCCTTTATCTCTTAATTCTTTTCTTCTGTATTGTAAATTTTCTGAGTTACAGTGCGGTTACTTCTCTTGGATATTCTTCTTCTTCCTTCATCTCTCCCTTATTTCTTTGTGAGATATGTCGCCATTTCTTTATTATCATGGAGTTTTTAATAGAAGAGTGTATTTGTTTATCCAGTTAGATGGATACATGAAGGCATGGCCACCAAAATGTTCTGTTTCTTCTTATACAGTGGGTTTCCTCCTGGGTTGTGTAACTTATTGGAGTGAATGCTATGCAGTTATGGGATGCGAGCACAGGGCAGGGATTCACACAATACATAGAGCATCAGAAGAGAGCCTGGTCTGTTGATTTTTCTATAGTGGATCCAACTAGGCTGGCTAGTGGAAGTGACGATTGTTCAGTGAAACTCTGGAGCATTAACGAGGCATGCTTTCTTAATCATAAATTTCAATAATTTATGTAAATTCTTGAATTGTTTAAAATTTCTTTATGTTTAATCGAATAATGAGATACTCATGGCTTCTTTAAAATTTTATTTATTTGTTTCATTTGAAACTAGTCTGCAATTCTACATAAATATTCCGTCTTGCCTCTACCTTAATGATGCTTAACTATGAATCTTCTAATGCTTATCTATAATCTATGTTTTTAATTTGCAACTATCTGAAGTTTCTAAACAAAGGATCTGTGTTCGACAATACATACCGATCTGTTTTTGTGTAAGTTTGGCTGTTCATGTTAATATTTCTAATGGTAGCTAACTCGGAATGCAGAGAAACTGCACTGATACAATCAGGAATGTCGCCAATGTTTGTTGTGTCCAATTCTCACCATACTCTTCCCATTTGCTGGCCTTCGGTTCAGCTGACTACAAAATATACTGTTTTGATCTACGGATGACCAGAGTTCCCTGGTGTACTTTGGGTGGACACGGGAAAGCCGTTAGCTATGTAAAGTTTGTAGATTCTGTAACAGCTGTGTCTGCATCCACTGACAACAGCCTTAAGCTTTGGGATCTTAACAAAACCAATCCAAGTGGTTTGTCGACCAATGCTTGCAGTTTGAGCTTCAGTGGTCACACCAATGAGAAGGTTTGCAACTTGCTTGCTGACGTGCACTTTTTCTTTATGAATATCTTGATTACTTGATGCCTATCATTTAACAATTTTTATTGATCCTGCAGAACTTCGTAGGTCTGTCTGTTTCTGATGGATATATAACCTGTGGTTCAGAAACCAATGAAGTAAGTTCCATTAGTTTTCTACTTAAATAGAAGCAAGCCAGGTGTTTCATGTTCTAGTTATTTGATTTTTTGGAGATATTGAGACATTTTAGGGCACTCCAACCATGTATCAAACAATATCACATCTGCCATTATGGCCTGTGAAGGACTAGCATGGGGATTATTGGCACCCCCACCCCCACCCCACCAAAAAAAAAACCCAGAAAAAAAGTCTTTCACCGTAACCCTCTCTCTATTTGGTATGGCCCACAAAAAATATTGATGCCCTGTAAATAAACTTCTAATCTAATTGAAATGCCCTGACATGAATCAAAAGCAGTGGTTTGCAGTTATATTGGAGGCTATTTAACTCACTTAAAGATATTTGGGGGTTATGTTGAATTATAATATAAGTTTAGCTATGAATATAGAAAAATTAGTTTCCTTATACACGCCATGTTTTAGGCAGTCATACTATAAAAGATTGCTTTGGCATGGATATATGCTACGAAATTGGCACGTAAGGAGCATAGTTTGATTGCCAACAATTTTCTTGTTAGTCAAGCAGAACTCAAAACTAGAACTAGGAAAGAGAGTTACTAATCAATTCTCCCTAGGTTTAGAGGGTGTTTGGGGAGACTTATTTTTTTGGTCAAACGAGCTTTTATGCTAGCTTTTTAATTTATATATATTTGGTAAAATGCCAAATAAGTACACTTATAAATCTCATATCAAAAAGATGGTATACCCTAGCTTTTGAAAAACTAGCTTATAAGCTCACTTAAAAAAGCTAGGTTTGACCAAGCAAATTACTATTCTACTCAAACAATTTTATAGTATTTTTTATCAAAAAAGCCAAAAGCCATTAAAAGTCAGCATAACTTATAAACTAAAAAAAATAGCCTTCCCAAACACCATCTTTAGTCTAGAACTAGGTAGTAAAAAAGATATAAGTCTCCTATTTCTTTTCTTTTTTTTTATTTCTTTTCTTTTATCCATCCTCTCTTCCTCCAATGGTCACCTCCATCATCAGACAATGCCATCAAATCAGACGGCCTCTCCTTGCTCTTTTCTTTATGTGTTATTTTTTTTATCTACGGAATACAAAAAATGAACCACAAATTATTATAATAACTATTATTAACAATATCTTCTAGCTTAATCACTAGTTACTCAAGATTAATCAACATTATCATAAACAATTATTCTTACATAATAGTATGTTTAATAATATATACATAATAGCCATATCATCAAATCCATAAATTATATATTCTTGATTATTGAAAATTATCCAACATCATTTACCAAGATATCCCGCTTAAAAAAAATCAATTAGCCGACTATAATATCACATTTTCAAAAAAAAAAAAAAAAAAAAAAATCCCATTTTACTAGTGAAAATGTTCCAGTTGACTTAACACCCAAAGAAAATGTAATGGTTTCCTACAGGCGCTAACTTGTTGAAAACTTTTAGAAATTTATCTGATTCTGGTAGTGTAGTTTGGTTCAGGCACCATAAACCAAATTAGTAATAATTGATCATGCACATGTCAATTGATTGGATTCTAGTATTATATTTCTTAAGACATTAAACATTTGAAAATATACTGTCAGACCATTCTACAACTGTAAGAACAAGTACATCCTGTTTGCCTATAAGCATTTTAAAAGGAATATGCTACTAAAAAGATGAATGTTGTTCCCTCTCAGGTTTATGCTTACTACAGAACTCTTCCCATGCCGATAACTTCTCACAAGTTTGGCTCCACAGATCCTATTACAGGGCAAGAAACCGATGATGATAATGGACAATTTGTTTCGAGTGTCTGCTGGAGGGAAAGGTCAAAAATGGTGATAGCAGCAAACTCAGCTGGAACCATAAAACTTCTGCAAATGGTTTGAGGCTGGGAATTAATTCTTGAAGCAGAAGGAAACACATTAAAAGGAATCCTTTACTCCGGAAGAGCACAGTGGTTCGGCTGCTGACCCAGTCGACCTGCCTCTTGTTTGAACTCGCTTAACTGTGGATTTCTTTTCCTAAGCCAGCAAGTTAACTTTGTCATATATTTGGAGATTTGGAGTCTCCTCAGCTTTTCATCCTTTCAAAAAGATCAAAGTACCACATCCAGTATAAGCGAGAAACCATATCAGTTCCATACGTACCCTTGAAGGGGAAGCTAACCACCAATTCTATGATCTCAATATTGACATAACCATAAGCCAACAGCCTTTCCATCTTCATATTCACTTCAGAGTATTTCCACCAATGTTAATGCTTTGCCAGATGAAGGATGAAAAAAATAGATGTACAAAGATGACGCAAATGTTGAAATAAAAAAAGCTATAGTGAGATTAAAGCAGTTATACCGAACACTTGTTGACAAAAAGAGTGGTATTGAGTTCTGTACATAAAATTTTGTGTCATCATTCATGTTATTGGTTTACTCCCTGTTTATTAGCAGCAAGTCCATGCTTGGAGAAGTGTTAAGTTTGTACTTGTATGTGCAATATTGAGTGAGTACAACTGTTAGACTCTAACCATTCATTGTTATAAAGTGATGTGATGATGCTCATCACAATCTATTGCAACCTTTGTGAGCATTAATGTTGCTGGAATTAGATGATGGTAATTGAAAGAGGCGATGTTCCATTCATATATTTCTTGGAAACACCTTTAAGCTAATTCTGTACGGTAAGCAGTTCTGACCGTCATGTCTGAAGCATATGAACCAATGTACGTGAGGGCATTTCACTTAAAAGCAACAGGATAATCTAACATGAGAAATCTCTGTACACATGGATTTTTCGAGTGATATTTCATTGTTTTCTATTGCATTCGGCATCACAGGACAGAACTTGTTTCATTATGAAATATCATTTATATCTCATTAAAAAGTATTATGCCATTCATACAACAAGAAATTCTCAGACAGAGTTGTGGTCTGGATTTATGCTTTTGATTGTTTCATTCTGTCTGGAATTCTGTCTTGATGCAATCCATTTTTCTATTACTAAACAAGCAATAGTCTGATAAAAATATCTCCTTTTGAGACCTATTAAAGCTCTGAATCTGTAGATTTTCTCCTTCTTCCTGGGCTCATCACAACTGGTTGTAAGTGACCATTATTCAAGCTCATACTCCGTGTGCATGTAGCTAGTTGCGGCGACGGTCTTGCTGTTTTGGCTTTCTGATGTTGTCCTGGAGAAGAAAACGTAGCGTGAAGGGATCAAACAATTGTGAATGAGGTGTTATAATTACACCAAGGAAAATAAAGTAGGAACTGATCACACTAAAAGTCATGGTTTTGTTGAGAATTGATGCTTATGCTCATCAATGTTACTAGATTCTCTAACAACAGAAGAGCTCAGATGAAAAGAGGAAAACTGCATTCTCAATTGTTTTTCAACTATCAATAATTAAATAAGCTGGAGAACAATAAAGATGTATATTTCGCATGTCACATTCCTCTGTGAAATAGAAAATTTGCATTTTCTGATAAAACATCTACTTCTTAGCAATAACTAATAATTCCATTGTAAAAATCAAATTTTCACAACAATGAAGATATATAAACAAACTAAAGATCTCACCTAAGAAAAATTATATTAACATGATGTACAACATAATGTATATGTCATATTAGAAAATTTCGTGTGTACACACACACACACACACTAATTCTAAAGCAAAATGAAAAAAGAGTTGAGTTGTTACCTGTTTGCTTTTGCGCCTTTCCATCCAACTTCTTTGACATTGAACCCTTCTTGCTCCCCTCTGAACCACCATTAGACATCAAACTCACTGAATTCGACAACGAATCCTCCGACGACAAATTCCCATGAGAACTATTCTCATCTCCACAAACCGAAGCCCCTTCACTCTCTGAATCCAAGTTATTCTCCTTGACAAAATTTGCATTGGTTCTCTCCCTCTCTATCACTCTATACGCATACATCTCAAAAGGTATCTCCCAAACTCTAAAACCCTTTTTGCGTCCACATTTTGATAGGTTTTTTGACACAAGTGCATCAATTTCAAAGTAATCCATCGAAGGGTTCGGTGTCTCACCTTGTCCAATATCAGGATTCAGGACCAGAAACCTCTTTATGTATCGAAGAATCCTTGATATTGAAGAGAAACTTGGTCTTTGCAATGGATCAGCATGCCAACATCTTTTTGTTAAATTGGCTAAGTATTTTGGTGAAGGGAAAGGAAACAAAGGTCTTTCTCCTGCTCTTATGTTTCTACTCATTTTATCCCCTTGAAGATGACTGTCCTCAAAGGGAACTTTTCCTGTCAAAAGCTCGAAACAGATCATTGCGAAGCTATAGACATCTGCCTTTTCGGTGTATTTGAAGTGATCTTGCCCTAAAAGAACCTCTGGAGCATACCATATGCAAGGATTTTTTGCCTCTGAATTTTTTGGGCTTTTGCTAAGGGGTAGCCCAAAATTAGCAACTTTCACTTGTAAATAGCTATCATGGGATGAATTTTTCGCCTTAATGAGTATATTCGAAGGGTTCAAGTCTCCATGATAAATCTCTTTCGAATGTAGATATTCCATACCTCGCGATATTTGAAGCATAATATCGACTGCAACCAAAAGAGGGAATGTTACTTTTCTCCTCGTAGAGCAAACTTCTTTAATATATCTCAATAGATCTTTGCTCATGAGCTCCATTACAAGAAAGCATTCTCTTTTATCTTCATCAGAGAATGCGCATATATAGTTCATCACATTCGGATGAGCAAGAGATGAATAAACGGCAATCTCATTCACTAGAATCTCAACCTCTCCTTCTCCAATTGCATGTTTCATAGCAAAACTCTCCCCCATCCACTGAATTTCTTTGTATTTAGCTCCATTAGTCCCCAGTCTTCGCCTCACTTGGTAATCTGGAGAGCCTATGAGAACTGAACAAGGAAATATCTTGTCTTTGGGGCTTAACAAGAGCTCACTTAACCTATTCTCTTGCTTTGTTGGAGACTTGCTTCTCTTCTCAGATATTGTCTCTGATAGCAACCATTTATCCTCTCGAAACACGGAATCAAATCTCTGGCACATTTCTTGGTGAACCAAGTAGCATTTCCCGAATTTGTGATCGAAAAATGTTCGATTGATCCATTCCTCACAATATTTCTGTGAGATAATAATTCTTCTCATGTTAATCTCTTCTTGCTCACTACCAGTGATCTCACTTATAGTCTCAATTGCCTCAAAAACCACTGGTAAACACCATAGAAGATTGTGTATGTAGAATTCAACACAATCCGTGTTTCGATTCAAGGCAATTGCTCTTCCCCAATAATCTCTCAGTTCGATGCAGTTCTTAATGTATTGCTCACCCTCTCGGAAAATTCGATGGAGTTCCTTCAACGGGTGTTCGAGGGATTTCCATTTGGTGTGTCTTTCGTCGAATTTGAGATGATTCTTGATCTGCTGTGTGATCGAATTGAATGCGAGGTTGAAGGAGTCAAACAAGAGAATGCACTGTCTTTGATTGATCTTTATCTCGTTATGAAAGATCATGAGGGTTTTGAGACTTCCTAAGACTTCTCCAATTTGTCTGATTTGCTCCATTCCACAATTCTATGGAGTTTTCTACCGGGGGAAGAAAAGAAAAGAAAAAAAAATCATCAATATATTAAAAAAAAGAAAAGAAAACAAGCAAATTATTGACCATAAGAAAAGTTTTGCACATAAGCAACCAGAAACAGGGGGAAAACAGAGGGGCTTTTGATTTATCTTGTGAATCAAATATAATTGTACAAAATTTGCAGACAATTTTGATGTAAAAAATCATGGAGAAAATCTAGAGAAGCAGACCAATTCATCGAATTTCGATCGGATCCATACCTGTTTCTACTGATCAAATATTGAAGAAGAGCTGCAGAGAGAATTTAGATGTGATTTTTTTTAAGAGAGATTTCTTTTTTCCTTCGGAGTGAGATAGAGACGCTTGTAAGGGAGCAAAACAAAAGAAACGGTAGCTCAGTGAGAAAAAGGAAACAAAGGGAGCGAGTATTTGTATTACTGCAACCTGACGTTATTTGGAAATGGGTGGCATTTGGTTGTAATTTATGTCTGGATTCTAATGGAAGCGGCGCCTTTCTGTTATAAAATTATTTTACGAGGACTTGAGATGAGTTTTGGATAATAACGGTCAACCGCTGCCGAGGCTAGCACGTTCTCTGCTGACATGGACTAATGAAGGGGTTAAAATTTTTTTTATATTTAATTTCCCAGATACTATGCATGATATTATTATTAAATCGCAAGCATCCAAAAGAAAATCCAATTGTTGGCAACATAAAATGGCTTCGCAGTTGGCTGAAGTAGAACTAATAACTCTGTTTTTATGATTTTAATTTTCTTGCTTTCTATGGAAGTTTTTTTTAGAAAGGACATTCATATTTCTAATTTGCCACTTTTTTCTGTTAATAATACGTAAAATATCTATTTTTTAAAGAAATAAAGCTGCAAAGAGTCTCATATTAATAATGTCTTGTTGTAGTACAAGTCTAAAATTGGAAGAAGATATGATCACTATAGTTTGAAGGGAAATGGCATTTCATCTCGTTGACTCCTTCAGTAAGAGATAGCTTCCTTTTCCCTCTTTTCTGTAGAGATAGTAAAAGGGCATTTTGCCGAGGGGCAGTTAAATTTAGATTACGTAACTAAAAAGAGCCTTATTGCAAATTGTCAGTTAAGTGGAAGTTTAGTGCAAAAGCACAGTTTTCTAGTCACGCGGGCCAACAAAAAACGAAAGTAGACGGCCACGTCGCAAGTTGAAGTTGAAGGAGTCCAAAATCCAAATCCATTCATTTGAATTCGTACCCAAAAAAAAAAGAAGCAAATACCTCATTAATCGTGAGCTGCAATTAAGTAGAAAACATCGAAATTGACGAATATACCCTCAACTCTGAGGGTAAAACTGCCCAGTTATGCAACTGAAATGATGGCGACAAATGTAATTTAATGCGGAGATTAGAGGGCATTTTGTCATGCGGAAGAGTAAGTGCTTGGGCGGTTACACGCAAATTAAAAACGTGGCAGCTATACGTTTGAGGGTCGGCTTGAATGCTAATTTGCGCCATATTTTATTTCAATTTTTAATTAAAATTTTATAGTTAAAGTTCGTGGGTTCAGTTATTATTACGGATCTTTATAGTTGCAACCACGATTTATAGCGGCATTAATTAACTTAATTATTTCATGGCATCTTATTTAATATATCAACCAGAACAAAGGACTGAATTAGTTAAGAGTGATGGAAGTTCGTTGTTTTTAGATAGAGGGGTTAGCATTTTATTGCATAAAAGGTAGACGGAGCAAATTTTAAAATTAATGTTCTTAAATTATTCTCTCTAAAACAAATGTTGTTGAACTATCGTAGAATATAAATTTTCTAAGATTTTACTTCTCATAGTAGAATTTACCTGATAAGTGTCACTTTTTGTCCTTTTTAAAATTCAAACGTAAAATATAATATTTTAATGATTTTCACATTTACTTGGGCGAAATTATCAGTTGATATTTTAAGTTAACTCTTTTTTCCAATACGATATTATTTATACTTGGGTGTGAATTGTTGTGCGCGGCGGAAGCTTTTCTTGTGCGACACGAACAATAATTCGAACTAAACCACAACTAATATGCAAACACAACCACAGCAAGAACAAACAATTTACGTGGTTCGGCAAGTTGCCTATGTCCACGGGGCAAGGGGGAGGGAGTTCTTACTATTAGAAATCAAAGAATACAAGTAGAGTTACAAATCTCACCGATCAAACCCTAAAACAAAGCTCTTGATCTCTCACAACTCTCCCACAATTGGATGTAACAATCCTCTCTCAAAGACTGTTCAAATTCGTCCTTACTTAACCCTAACAAAAGAGGTTTAGGGTTATATATAACTTAGAAACGAATCGGGTTAAAAACCGAAGCCCAGCCCAGAAATCATCGACGGTCGACCGGAATCGGGTCAAAAACTGAAGCCCAGCCCATAAATCATCGACGGTCGACCGCGGCGGTCGGACGCGCGGCGGTCGACCGCGCAAGGTCTCGCGGTCGACCGCGAAGGTCGACCGAACCACAAAACCCAAGAGCATAAATTCATTACAGCCATTCACGGGTCGACCGCCTCATCTCCGAAACCCAGTTAGCCTGCGTGCAGCGTTGCGGTCGACCGCGGCGGTCGACGCGGCTAGTCTGTCTGGCTGGTTCCTTCTTGTTTCCTGTAATTCTTCAATTCTCTACCTCGGCGAATGTTTCCACCAAAACTGAGCCGACACCAAATCATCCAATAGTCCCTCAACAAGTCAGGGAACCAATCTAGAGCTGAAACGCGATCTCCCTCCCATCTGAATCAACTGATCAAACCGGCTGCATCTGAAAAACTGCGTACATATCCTCTTGCCCAAGGAATCAAGCCGAACGTAGTTCACCCAAATGGCCTTCAAAGGCCTCAGCACTGAAGGATGTTCAAAAACTTCAAACAATGACCAAATTTTACTCCTGAAACAACTTTGGTCAACATATCTGCAGGGTTGTCATTTGGGTGGACCTTCTCTAATATGACGTCTCCATCATCCAACACGTTACGTACAAAGTGGAATATGACGTCGATGTGCTTCGTGCGCGCATGATAAACCTGGTTCTTCGCTAAATAGATAGCCGACATGCTATCACAATATACTCGAATAGTCTCCTGAGTGATCCCCAAGTCCTCCAATAATCCACACAACCATAAAGCCTCCTTAATAGCTTCAGTTACTGCCATATACTCTGCCTCTGTAGTAGAGAGAGCCACTGTGGACTGAAGCGTGCATCGCCAACATACAGGTGCACCTGCTAATGTAAAAGCATAACCTGAAGTAGACCGGCGTTTGTCAAGATCTCCAGCATAATCTGAATCCACATATCCAATACAATCTTGCCCATTCTTTTCATCCTTCTAGAATACTAAACCAACATCCATGATGCCTCGAACATACCGTAGAATCCACTTCACGGCCTCCTAATGACCCTTCCCGGGGTCGTGCATGTATCTCGATACCATGCTCACGGCCTGTGACAAATCTGGCCTCGTACACACCATCGCATACATCAAGCTACCTACTGCACTGACATATGAGACCTTTGACATATAATCTCTGTCCTCAACTGAAACAGGTGACATCAACGTTGAAAGCTTGAAGTGGGGAGCCAATGGTGTGCTAACTGCTTTTGCATTGCCGTCAAAACTGAATTTCTTCAACATCTTCTGTAAGTAGCTCTTCTGTGTAAGTTTCAAACTCCTTTTCACCCTGTCTCTCTCGATCTCTATACCTAATATCTTCTTTGCCTCTCCAAGATCCTTCATCTCAAACTCGGATGACAGCTCATCTTTCAACTTTTGAATAGCCGAAGAATTCCTGGACGCAATAAGCATATCGTCAACATATAAAAGCAAATATATGTGCTCACCATCATGTAGCTTGTGCATATAAACACATGGGTCATATGGGCTCCTCGTGTACCATCGGCCAATCATAAAGCCGTCGAATCTCTTATACCACTGTCTTGGTGACTGCTTCAAACCATAAAGAGACTTCTTCAGCTTACAAACCAAATCTTCCTTTCCTGCAGCTTTAAAACCCTGGGGTTGTGTCATGTAGATCTCCTTATCTAAATCACCGTGTAGAAAGGCTATCTTCACATCCATCTGGACCAAATCCAAATCTAACTGTGCCACCAACGCCAATAAAATCCGTATGGACAAATGCTTCACAACGGGTGAAAATACCTCATTGTAATCAATGTCCACAAGCTGTGCATATCCCTTGGCAACCAATCTGGCTTTGAACCTTATGTCCCCAATAGAAGATCCTTCCTTCTTCCTGTGCATATCCCTTGGCAACCAATCTGGCTTTGAACCTTATGTCCCCAATAGAAGATCCTTCCTTCTTCGCATATACCCACTTGCAACCAATAGCCTTCTTACCCTTAGGTAGAAGTACAAGTGTCCAAGTATCGTTCTTCTGAAGAGACCACATCTCCTCCTCCATAGCTTCCCTTCACCTGATCGAATCGGGGCTAGACTCTGCCTCCCTGAATGTGGCTGGAACCATATCATCAACGACCTCTACTGATAATGCATATGAGACCATGACATCATTATACCTAGCTGGCCGACGAATCTCTCTCCTCGGTCTATCTGCTGTAATGGACCCCTGAACATGACCCTGTTCATGAGTCCCATAATCCACTGTATACTCTATCTGCCCGGCTGTCATCTCATCTCCTCCCAGTATCACCTCCGTAGGAGCCTCAATGGATACAATGCTCTCTGGAGTGAGTGGAGTCACATCATCCTCCACCTGTTGCGATATCTCTCCTGTCTGGTCTCCCTCTACCTGCTGAGGGGCTCGAGGCCTCATCATGTATGCCTCGTTAAATGTGACATCTCTGCTAATAACTATCTTCTTATTCTGTAGATCCCATAACTTGAAGCCTTTGACTCCATCTCTAAATCCCACAAAGACTACTTTCCTCGCTCTCGGATTTAATTTACCATCACTAACATGATAATAAGCTGGACACCTGAATATCCGAAGCGACTCATAGTCACTAGCCACCGAACCAAACCAACGCTTCAAAGGAGTCTTCCCGTCTATCGCAGTGCACGGTAACCTGTTCACGAGATGGCTCGCATAAACTAACGCCTCGGCCAAAAAAGATCTAAGCAATCCACTCTGCGTCATCATACACCGCACCTTCTCCAGCAAGGTACGGTTCAATCTCTCAGCCACCCCGTTCTGTTGTGGTGTCTCTCGAACTATGAAGTGTCTTCTAATGTCGTGATCCCGACAAAACTGCAGAAACGGATCACTCTTGTACTCTTCACCGTTATCTGAACGTAGAGTCTTCACCTTTCTACCTGTCTGCAGCTCCACTTTTTTCTTCCACTCCACAAAAATATCCAGGACCTGATGTTTATGCTTCATAGGGTATACCCAATTCATCCTGGAATAGTCATCAATGAAAGTGACAAAATAGTTAGCCCCACCAAGAGATGTGTTCTTGGAAGGACCCCAAACATCTGTGTGAATGTAATCCAATGTACCTCTGGTGTTATGAACAGCGGTGTCAAACTTCACTCTAGCCTTCTTCCCAAGTACACAGTGCTCACACAGCTCCATCTTGCAGGTCTTAGCATCTTTTAATAGCCACTGTTTTGCCAATGACTGTAGGGACTTATCACCTGTGTGTCCAAGTCTCATGTTCCATAAGGTGGTAGTGTCCTCCTCTGTAATGATAGAAGCTGCCAGACCCCCTGTAACTGTCTTGCCCTTCAAGTAGTATAGGTTGTTTTCCCTGACACCTCGCATCACCATCATAGAACCCTTCGTGACCTTCACTGTAGCATCCTCTAAGATCACTAGATATCCAGCTACCTCTAAAGTCCCAAGAGAAATGATGATCTTCGTCAACTGCGGTACGAACCTCACTTCCTTCAACTCCCTTACTACACCATCATGCATCCTAATCCGGACTGAACTAATATCACCAATAGGGTATACGTGGTCATTACCCATAAGCACGACATCCCCTCTTTCCAGATCCTCAAAGCTAGAGAACCACTCCCTCTTAGGGAAGATGTGATATGTAGCTCCCGAATCCATCATCCACTCCGTGGAATCCACATAGCAAACCGACGGTAATGCAGGGTATGAATAGCCTGAAGAATCTGAATCTGAATGCTCACCAATAGCTTTTGCAACATTCACTTCTGAAGCTTGTGCAGTTTTCCCCTTATTCTTTCCGGCTTTTTCTTTCCATTTTGGGCAGTCAATCTTCCAATATCCTTCTTCTTTACAATACCGACATTGATTTCTACCAACACTCTTATAGGCACTCTTATTCTTTGACTTTGAGTGGTTGAACTGGCGACGGTTTGGATCTCGGCCTCGAACTGCTAATGCATCTCCCGATGGCTTCTCGGAGGGTTCACCATCACTCTTCCTCAACTCATAGTTTACCAAAGCTGAGGTCACCTCCTTATAGCTGACTGTAGTTCTTCCATTGATCATAGTGAGAACGAACGTACCATAATCATCTTCGAGAAACAGACACAGAAGTAGCATCACCTTGTCTTCATCCTCAACTATAATGTCCACGTTGGCCATATCTGAAAGTAGCTTAGTAAAGTTGTTGACATGCTCCCTGATGGAAACTCCCCTCTTTATCTTGAACTGGTAAAATCTCTTCTTCAAGTGAAGCCGATTCTCAATGCACTTCGTAAGATATTTCTCATTGAGTGTTTCCCACATCTTCTTTGCCGACATCTCATTCATAACATCATAAATCAGATCCAGCGTCAAGCATGACCTAATAACACCACAAGCTCTACTGTTCATCTTCCTCCAAACCTTATCCTCCATATCTGCGAGTTTCTCTTTTAACTCAAGAGTCTCCTCTAAGTTCTGTGCATCCAAGGCATCCATCACCTGATACCTCCACAATCCATTATTGTTGTCGAACTTCAGAACATCAATTTTTGTGTTATTGATGCTCAGACTCTGTATCACCTTTGTAAGAGACGAACCTGATGTGCTTGCATCTCCCATGTTGTCGATCTAGCTCTGATACCAATTGTTGTGCGAGGCGGAAGCTTTTCTTGTGCAACACGAACAATAATTCGAACTAAACCACAACTAATATGCAAACACAACCACAACAAGAACAAACAATTTACGTGGTTCGACAAGTTGCCTATGTCCACGGGGCAAGGGGGAGGGAGTTCTTACTATTAGAAATCAGAGAATACAAGTAGAGTTACAAATCTCACCGATTAAACCCTAAAACAAAGCTCATGATCTCTCACAACTCTTCCACAATTGGATGCAATAATCCTCTTTCAAAGACTGCTCAAATTCGTCCTTGCTTAATCCTAACAAAAGAGGTTTAGGGTTATATATAACTTAGAAACGAATCAGGTCAAAAACCGAAGCCCAGCCCAGAAATCATCGACGGCCGACCGCGGCGGTCGACCGCACAGGTCTCGTGGACGACCGCGACGGTCGACCGAACCATAAACCCGAGAGCATAAATCCATTATAGTCATCCACGGTTGACCGCGACGGTCGACCTCCTTCATCTCCGAAACCCAGTAGGCCTGCGTGCACGTTGGCGATCGACCGCCAGTCTGTCTGGCTGGTTCCTTCCTGTTTCCTATAATTCTTCATGAATATGATATTTTAATTTGTATTACGATGAAAAGAAGATCATTTTTTTCTTAGTGGAGACGAGAATTCAGGCTACTTTTTTTTGGAAAATTTTCTCCCATCCTATCGATGTATCAAAATTAATAGGGAAAAATGTGTTTGGGCCCCAAAACCAGAAACTTCATGTGACGAGGCCCCTCATATTTTTCCCTATGTGAATCATCCCCTTGATGTGTGATACTTTGTACTGCAGCCTTTTTTTATCAATTATTACATGTCAGCTAAGCTAAAATCCCCAAATTATCCTTATCCTCTCTCCCTAATCCCTCAGACCCAGCACTCATATCTTCTCTCTCTCTCTCTCTCTCATCTCCTCTATCTCTCTCTCATCTCTCTCTCTCTCTCATCTCCTCTCTCTCTCTCTCACATCTCTCTCTCTCTCTCTCTCTCTCTCTTTCTCTCTCTCCTCTCTCCTCTCTCTCCTCTCTCCTCTCTCTAAAACTAAGAGCTTTCTCAAGCTTGTCACCCTGGCCCTAGCCCTCCTCGCCGTTGCCGCCTCCGCTCAGGCTCCCAAGGCTCCCCTCCCCTCCTCGAGTTTGCTGTCGTCTCCCCTCCTCTATCTGTCCTCGTTGCCGTAGATCACCGCCGCTCCCCCGCCATAGATCGTCGCCGCAGAGTTTGATAGCTTTATTCAAGGAAACATGTGCTCCTAGGCATGCAAACAATTGGTATATGGATGACAAGTTCATGTGCATCTACACAAAGGCTTGACTTGAACTTATAGTTAACAAAGCATTCATACTGCAGAAGGAGTCTGCATGTGGAGATAGCTGCGGGCGTAATCTTGGGCCAAACTTTTCAGGCAGTAATGAAGAATACTCATGGTGTTTGATGAGAAAGATGATTGTAGCTAATACACATTCTCTTGCAAAATTTGAAGAAAGAATAACGTCTCTTGTGAACTTAGTATTATTAAATTTATGGATTTTCAGATGATGACAGAATCCAAGTTATTTACATTTATCTGTAATCATATTTTGGAAATTGATTAATTTCTTGGTGCTCGGTGGTTTTGTATTCTTTTACTTTTTGTAAACTTTTGGATGTTCCTTTCTTAGTTGTTTAATGCTTTTGTTGAGTGGCATTGCATGAATTTTCCTTTTGTTATTACATGTAGTCCTTTGTTTGCTGTAAAAGACTTACATCCTCTCTATACTGACTCCATGTTATGATTTTTAACTCCTAGCTATAAGAATTTCATAACATTGTTTGTATTGCAGTTCTAGCCCACACATTGCTAGTTCTAAACCCAACAAGAGTTTTTACATGCACACTTGTTAATTCTTGCTTCTGCGTTAGTTCTACCTTCTATTACCCTAGTTCTAGCTTGTATACAGCCAGTTCTAGCCCACACATTGCTAGTTCTAAACCAAAAAAGATTTTTTACATGCACACTTGTTAATTCTTGCTTCTGCGTTAGTTCTAGCTTTTATTACCCTAGTTCTAGCTTGTATACAGCCAGTTCTAGCCCACACCTTACTATTTCTAAACCCAACAATGGTTTTTACATGCACACTTGTTAATTCTTGCATCTGCGTTAGTTCTAGCTTGTATACAGTAAGTTCTAGCTTGTATACAGTAAGTTCTAGCCCACACCTTACTAGTTCTAAACCCAACAAGGGTTTTTTACATGCACACTTGTTAATTCTTGCTTCTGCGTTAGTTCGAGCTTCTATTACCCTAGTTCTAGCCCACACCTTGCTAGTTCTAAACCCAACAAGGGTTTTTTACATGCACACTTGTTAATTCTTACTTCTTCGTTAGTTCTAGCTTCTATTACCCTAGTTCTAGCTTGTATATAGCCAGTTCTAGCCCACACCTTACTAGTTCTAAACTCAGCCCGTGTTTTTTATATGCACACTTGTTAATTCTTGCTTCTGCGTTAGTTTTAGCTTATATTACCCTAGTTCTAGCTTGTATACAGCCAGTTCTAGCCTACACATTGCTAGTTCTAAACCTAACAATGGTTTTTTACATGCACACTTGTTAATTCTTATTTCTACGTTAGTTCTAGCTTCTATTATCCTAGTTCTAGCTTGTATACAGCCAGTTCTAGCCCACACCTTACTAGTTTTAAATCCAATAAGGGTTTTTTACATGCACACTTGTTAATTCTTTCTTCTGCGTTAGTTCTAGCTTGTATTACCCTAGTTCTAGCTTGTATACAACCAGTTCTAGCCCACACCTTGCTAGTTCTAAACCCGGTCTTCGTATTTTACCTTCACACTTGTTAATTCTTACTTATACGTTAGTTCTAGCTTCTATTACCCTAGTTCTAGCTTGTATACAACCAGTTCTAGCCTATACCTTGCTAGTTTTAAGTCCAACAATGGTTTTTTACATGCACACTTGTTAATTCTTGCTTCTACGTTAGTTCTAGCTTCTATTACACTAGTCCTAGCTTGTATACAGCCAGTTCTAGCCCACACCTTACTAGTTCTAAACCCAACAAGGTTTTTTTACATGCACACTTGTTAATTCTTGCTTCTGCGTTAGTTCTAGCTTCTATTACCCTAGTTCTAGCTTGTATACAGCCAGTTGTAGGCAATAAAAATTGCCTTTAAATACTTATCAGAGAAGTTTAGAACAAAACTGCTAAAACCTCGTCCGAAATAGCAAAAAGGGGAAAAACGCTAATAAAAAGGGGAAAACACAGATATCTCCCAAACCGTAAGGAATTTGGCGAATTCGTCGAGATAGGCGATTTTCATATATAATTCGTCCAATTCCGACTTACGGTTTGAAAGTTACGGCCTATTCTTCGATCCATGCTCAGGAGCTCGCCTGCAGCTTGAATTTCGCCTGCACGACCAAGACCCAAGTCTGCCTGCACACCTGAGATCGCCTACAGACCCAGCTCGCCTACAGACCCAAGTCTGCCTACAGTCACAAGCTCGTCTGCAGACCCAGCTCGCCTGCAGACCCAAGTCTGCCTGTAGTCCCAAGCTCGCCTGCAGACTCAGCTCGCCTGCAAGCTCGCCTGCAGATCTGCAGACCCAAGTCTGCCTGCAGTCCCAAGCTCGCCTGCAGACCCAGCTCGCCTGCAAGCTCGCCTGAAGACCTGCAGACCCAAGTCTGCCTGCAGTCCCAAGCTCGCCTGCAGACCTAAGCTGCAAACTCGCCAGCTTACTGTCAACTGCCCACCTGGAGTATGGGAACAGTTACATCAGTGGTCAAATCCCACAAATCAAGGGAGAAAGCATGGCGCTCCTTACCTAGCAAGAATAGGGCGGCTGACACGACCCCCTAAGTGGTCACATCCCACAGCTAGGGCGGCTGACAGGACCCCCTAAGTGGTCACATCCCACAGCTAGGGCAGCTGGCTCCCTCACCTCTATTAGTGGTCAAATCCCATGAATCAAGGGATGGCACATGCCATCCATTGCCTATTAAAACCCATCTTCAGCCAGCATGAAAGGGGGGATTGGCTGTTGCATATTCTGCTGGCTAATCTCCCAAAGGTTGAACCTGAACTTTTGCCAAAGGCTCCCTTATTTGAGAACTGAAGCTCCGACAGCAACTTCGATCGGATCGTCCAAGGGAAGCAGACTCGGCACGAGCACCGAGCGAGGCGTCCTATCGCCACCGAGCAACCCACGTTAAACAAGGAGGGCATTCCCTCCGCTTCTGTTGTAAATATTTGATTATTAGTTTGTAATAAGCCGTTCTTATCAATACAAATGAAGTTTCCTATTTTCGGGAGATCAAAATTTACACCTACACCAGTTTTAACCCACACCTTGCTAGTTCTAAACCCAACAAGGGTTTTTACATGCACACTTGTTAATTCTTGCTTTTGCATTAGTTCTAGCTTCTATTACCCTAGTTCTAGCTTGTATACAGCCAGTTCTAGCCCACACCTTGCTATTCTAAACCCAACAAGGGTTTTTTACATGCACACTTATTAATTCTTGCTTCTGCGTTAGTTCTAGCTTTTATTACCCTAGTTCTAGCTTGTATACAGCCAGTTCTAGCCCACACCTTGCTAGTTCTAAACCCAACAAGGGTTTTTTACATGCACACTTGTTAATTCTTGCTTCTGCGTTAGTTCTAGCTTCTATTATCCTAGTTCTAGCTTGTATACAGCTTCTAGCTTGTATACAGTCAGTTCTAGCCCACACCTTGCTAGTTCTAAACCCAACAAGGGTTTTTACATGCACATTTGTTAATTCTTGCTTCTGCGTTAGTTCTAGCTTCTATTACCCTAGTTCTAGCTTGTATACAGTCAGTTCTAGCCCACACATTGCTAGTTCTAAACCCAACAAGGGTTTTTTACATGCACACTTGTTAATTCTTACTTCTGCGTTAGTTCTAGCTTCTATTACGCTAGTTCTAGCTTGTATACAGCCAGTTCTAGCCCACACCTTGCTAGTTCTAAACCAAGCCCACGTTTTTTACCTTCACACTTATTAATTCATGCTTCTACTTAGTTCTAGCTTCTATTATCCTAGTTCTAGCTTGTATACAGCCAGTTCTAGCCCACACCTTGCTAGTTCTAAACCCAACAATGATTTTTTACATGCACACTTGTTAATTCTTACTTCTGCGTTAGTTTTAGCTTGTATTACCCTAGTTCTAGCTTGTATACAACCAGTTCTAGCCCACACATTGCTAGTTCTAAACCCAACAAGGGCTTTTTACATGCACACTTGTTAATTCTTACTTCTGCGTTAGTTCTATCTTGTATTACCCTAGTTCTAGCTTGTATACAACCAGTTCTAGCCTACACATTGCTAGTTCTAAACCCGACCTTCGTATTTTACCTTCACACTTGTTAATTCTTGCTTCTACGTTAGTTCTAGCTTCTATTACCCTAGTTCTAGCTTGTATACAGCTAGTTCTAGCCCACACCTTGTTAGTTCTAAACCCAGCCTTCGTATTTTACCTTCACACTTGAGAATAAACTACAGAAATTTCTCAGAGCCTTCACAACTACTTAACAGGGCCATGTTCCTTTAAATTTTAATTAAAAAAAAACAATGTGACAGACCAGAAGCATGAACAAGAAAAATATTTGAAACATAAAGGAGCAAAATCCATAGCTAAGCAAGGATTCCAAATTTTCCTTACCACAGTGTTCGAATTCATGAAAGTTTGACATGTAAGTAGAAAATCTATGTAGGCCAAGAATGCATGCGCAAACAAGAAAAACTTCCAACTTGCACTTCCACAGAGAAAACTGAGCATAGATGACAACTGAGACAGACTACATACATACAACATCATCAAAATAAAAGAGGGGGGAAATTTGATTTGCTGAAACTCGAACATGTTAGTGTGTCAAAATATTATGGATGAACAAGTAAAATTATATCCTATACATGACTAAGCTTCAGTAAGATAGATAAAACTTCCTTCATGATTGGCCGCTCCTCTGCATTGAATCGGGTACATGATAAGGCTAACTCTAGGACTTTAGCAACCTTGCCTCCCTGTGTTGCAGTCGGAATGTCCATTGCATCGTCCACAATGCTAAGCACAACATCTACTCCACCTTGAAAGGATTTCTCCACAAACTCTTGCAATGAGATATGCTCTCCATCATGTTCAATAGTCCCAGTTAGCCTTATTCTGGTGAAAAGCTCCATCATAACTATACCGAAGCTGAAGACGTCAACCTTTGTGGTCACATTCCTCATGTATGCAAATTCTTTAACATAGAAAACACATCGATCAGTGACTGTTAAATATCCCTTTTAACTATACTCTGTTCGTGAAAGTGCTAGAGTGGACTCGGTATATGCATCAATCGCTATGAGTATCATTGCTTACAAGGTCATTGGATCCTTTTCAATAGAGTCGTTAGTGTTAATGGCGAAGAAAATACATCTTATGTACCAATCTATCAAACCTTAAGCTATACTTAACATCTTCATGAAATAATATCTTTGTTAACAAGTTTAGATGACATTCTCCAATAAAAGTTGTTCCACTTGTAGTCGTTGTTGTTGTGGTTATCCTTAACCTTGGATATGAGCTAATTTACTTCCACCTGTTGAACTTTGTTGCATATAATTTATTCTTTTATTATCTAGTTATTTATTTTAATTCCAAATCGGCTTAGCTGTTCATGTATTATGTGAGCTATGTTTCACAGTTATCTAGTTATTTATTTTAATTCCAAATCGGCTTAGCTGTTCATGTATTATGTGAGCTATGTTTCACAAAACAATAGGAATAACTAATTTTCTCCTAAAATTGTGATAATTAGTTAATATGCATAATTAAATAATATCAAACCTCAGGCCCTCGCTTTTCGAGCGTTTCCCTCAAGCTCTGCGGCGACGATCTACGGCGGGGGAGCGGCGGCGATCTACGGCGACGAGGACGGGTGGAGGAGGGGAGGCGGCGACGAACTCGAGAAGGGGAGCCTTGGGGGCCTGAGCGGAGGCGACAACGACGAGGAGGGCGAGGGCCAGGGTGATGAGCTTGAGAAAGCTCTTAGTTTTAGAGAGAGAGAGAGAGAGAGAGAGAGAGAGAGAGAGAGAGAGAGAGAGAGAGAGATGAGAGAGAGAGAGAGAGAGAGTTGATGAGAGAGAGAGAGAGGATATGAGTGCTGGGTCTGAGGGATTAGGGAGAGAGGATAAGGATAATTTGGGGATTTTTACTTAGCTGACATGTAATAATTGATAAATAAGGCTGCAGTATAAAGTGTCACACATCAAGGGGCTGATTCACATGGGGAAAAATATGAGGGGCCTCGTCACATGAAGTTTCTGCTTTTGGGGCACAGACACATTTTTCCTAAATTAAAAAATATA
>NC_033798.1:110375534-110388390 GCF_001876935.1 Asparagus officinalis | reverse complement strand
ATTCAAATTTCTTCCACCCTTTTACTCAATAAGATCCTCCTTTAAGCCCCTACTTTCTTCTTCAACCTCCCCCAATTCAAACATAAAACCCTAATCCAACCCCAACAACCTTTATCCAATTTGATACTAGTTTGGATTAGGGTTTAGTTTTGAATTGAGAGAGTTTAAATGGGAAAGACGGGGCTCCATTGATGAGAGGGAAAGAAAGATTGAAGGAGGATTTTATTGGGTAAAAGAGTGAAAGAAATCTGAATTAGAGAAGCTTGAAAGAGAAGAAGGGTGTAATTTTAATAATTTTGATAGGTGAGGAAAATAGAAGAAATCTTATTTAAAAAAGAAGTTTGCTGAAATTTTTGCCGCCTGCAAGAAAAAATTGTGTTATTATCATTGGGGTACAATTTAAAATATTATATTGATACCAGAGTAGAAATAAGTATCATATTGGAAAATAGGTCAAGTTAGAATACAATATGATAATTTAGCTCATTTATTTGGATCATCACAATTAATATAATTTCAGAGGAATGGTCTTATTGTAAAAACATGATTTTTTTTAAAGACAAAATGGAAGAGGCCATTTTGTATGTACCATAAGTTGAGAATTGATCAAAATTTTTACTGATACATAGAATTATTCACTAAGGTACCGTTTGATAAAGGGTTAAGTGAGGGATTAAGAAGACTTAACCCTTTCTTAACCTGCCAAACACAAAAAATCTATACAAGAGATTAAAATGAGTTAACCCCCCCAAAATGAGGGGTTTACTAATACTCCTATTTAGAAAAAAATTAAGAGTTAACTCTTCTAATTATAAAGAAAATAGTCAAAATCATTGTTATTCTCAAACACTAAAACTGATAACAAGAGCTAAAATAAAACTTATTTAACAGGTTAATAATTTAGTCATTCAGATTATCAAATGAGCGAAGTACATTAATCATTCTCTTTAACCCCTCTTCCTTAACCATTTGCTAAACAGGACCTAACTAACGACCTATAAGAGGGTGACATTCCAAAGAGAGCATTTTTTCCCCCTCCTTTCAGAAGTTGTTCGTTTCGTCAAACTCTCTATACAGAGGAAGCATCAAGCGCAAGCAAACTTGGACCTTTTCATCATGACTCAAGTATTAAACAACTAGCTCGGTAAAATTGTGCACAGCAATGCAAAACTTATTATTACCTTGAATTTGTACTAGTGGACGTTTATCTACTTAATAAACCCACTAGGGTTGACAAATAATTGCGGACTCTTCATGGTACTAATTCGTATACTCCTTAAAGATTCAAAATATGAACCGCTATCATTTGAAAGTCATAAGAAAATGACATGTTGATAGTACATATTGACCATTGCACTTGGGTCTTTTAACTTTAATTTCCGATTTCTAATATTTGGAAAAGCAATAACGAAGATATTTCTACTGAAATTTATTTTATACAATCTCTCTAGAGGAACAAATCGACCCATATGCATAGATATTAATGTATTAAGCTTCCAACGGACTTATAGTTCCTATGGATTTATAGGGTTGTAGCCTAGGTGGTTCAAACTTAACACGCATAAATCTTGATACATACATACAGAACAACTTATTGATAAAACATGTAATGTTACTATGAATGTATTAATGTACAACAAACTCTTGCATAATTAATTATAACATGGCGATGATGGAGTCGGCAACTAATGGAAGTCATCATGCATGATGCAATCATGCGGTATCATCAAAGAGAACAGAAATAATGAATTGCATCCTTCATTTGGAAACAGACTTAGGTTTGTCGTGTCATCAACTTGTGACGTGCTTGGTGCTCTCAATAATATCACATCATGTATCCCCACCCCTTGTCCCTATTTGGTCACACACGACATTCAGTTTTTGCTAATTTAGTGCTTGTTTATGTTCTCCCAATAATCATAAGATATATTATGATAATTATAATGATTCCTAATATGATTAACAAATACGATTGTAATTTGTATTTATTATTACTTATCGTTCAGAATAAAGCATAGATGTTATCTATACTGATGGACTATCATGCTTGAGATCAGATTATACCCTTTATGACCATAGTCAAGAGAATCAATCCTTTGAAGTTTGAATCCATCCTCTTATCACTTTTTTTTTGATAAAGAACATAATCTTTTATAAATCATGGAGAAATATCATCAGTTGCCCACTTGGCTACAAAACATGGAAAATTAGAAAGTCATATACACTTATTTTGCTTATTAAGACCATCCTTTGCTAAAGGGGAAAAAAATGCAAAATAGACCGTTTTTATGAAATATATAGTGAAATAGACCACTTTGGTAAAAAATTAGCAAAATAGACATCTTTTTGGCCAATACGCCAAAAAGAGGTCGATTTTGAAAAGTGGGTTCAGAAAACATACGGGACTACTAGTCCCGTATGTTTACAGCTAACTAATCTAACGGTAATCGGACTCAGAAAATATACGGGACTAGTAGTCCCGTATATTTTCTGTTAACTAGCAAAACATACGGGACTACTAGTCCCGTACGTTTTGCAGAGCCACTTAACCTCTACCCAGCAAATCCACGGGACTAGTAGTCCCGTGGATTTGCTGGGCAGAGGGCCAACATGCACCAAACATGCATGGGCCTCATTTATCGATTACAATCAAATTTTTTGCCAAAAAGATATCATTTACAATATCACAATACAAATCTCATCATAGAGTACATCACCACACAAATCCGACGTAATAAACAACATCACAACACAAATCCGACGGAATACACATCACATCCAAAATCCGACAAAACTACACATCACAAATCCATACGATAATATATATCAGTCTAAGCTAAACAAATCCAAATGTCTCAAGTCGCCCATACGATAATATGTAGTTTAAGATAAACAAATACAAGGTCAATAAATCCATACGACAATATATATCTTAGTGGAAAAACTAACAAATAAAAAATCCACCCCTCCCCCGTTGTCTCTCTCTTCGCACTCGTTGAGATTGTCGGCGTCCTCCTTCGACTTGAGCTTGAATATGCTCGCTCTCCGGTTGTGTGTGGGGCTGTGATGGATCGGCTTGCTGTGACGGACCGACTTCATCGTCGTGCGTGCAAGGTCTACCGTGTCTACGTCGGCGTACATATAGAGTATCGTCAAGATCCACCTGCTCACGACCTTCATGCCGATCCTCATAAGTTTGTTGAAAAGCTCTACGACCTCTCGCCACTATCCGATGCAATATCGATACATGTACTGAATCTCCTGTGGCGGTAGCTAAGCCCTTATTTGCAATCCCCTCGACCTCGTCCATAGCATCTATCTATAATTACATAAAAATATTGATATTAGAAACCATAAGCTAAGAAGATATTGACATTCTATGATAATTTTGACAATTTAACTTACACATCGTCTCTCATCTACCCCTCTTGGTACATATCGGGATTGTTGGGAGCGAATCTCGATTTCGTCGACTGGAGGCGTAGTTTGAGTGATTATCCAACGTCTGGTAATCCCCCAATACCATTTAATGTAATCAACTTCTTCCATCGGAGGATAAAGCTGATTGGCAATATGTTGATGTCGATCATTCCACCTGGCAATGAATGATTGATGTGTGCGCTGCCAGTCAATCTGATGTCCACCTTTAGTCGCCTTTCTCTCTATTTTTTCGACATATATTGTGGAGCATGTTGCGCGAGTCCAAACTGTCTAAATACGCGATCAGGTACGTGTATCTCCACAATCTCGAAACAAATGAGAGGAACTCTAGCCCTCCATATGCCGTGTCCCTCCATACAAATCAGCGGTAGACGAGGTAGGTGAGGGGTGTATGGCTGCCACTCGAACTGCAAAAAAATCCAAATGTTAATATCTCTTTGAAATATATTGATATCATAGAGTACTTCAATTCAAATTCGATACCTGAAAAATTTTCATCCGGTCGAGCTCCCCTCTGTAAAAGTCTATAATTACCTAGCCGGGGTCTCATCATAGGCTTTTGTGACATTCCATCTGCAAGAAACGTTTTTGTTCAAAATGTTAAATTTAAAATTAAATACAAATGAGATTCAATTTGACGCTTTTTACCTGCAGCCTAGTGGAATATGTCCATCTAACTCTCAGATCTCGCATAATCGTGGTTTCAAAACCAATCTTTCCCATGCCCAAACTTGTAGCAATGTTAAACAACCCTTGAGCTCCTTATTCTGCATTAAAGCAACCTTTGACATTTCTCGATATAGGTATGCTAAAACAGCACTACCCTAGGATAATGTCCCGTACACGTCGAAGTCTTCGATAAGTGGTAACCACCTAGCGCGAGTTCAAATACGTTAGTCATGTATACTAAGAATAGTGAGCAAAAATCAATACTTAATGTTTACTTACCTCAAATAGACTTTATGTTTACTTGAATCGGGAAAAAGAAGCATCCCGATCATGTGCATAATATATGCTCTCGCATGCTGTTGGATCATCACTTCAGGTGCATCTTGTGGCAACGGGTTTCCAAAACTCTCCTTAAGCCATTTCAATCTAATATACCCTCCAGGCAAGGACTCCGGAGATATTCCTAACAAATTATCACATACTCTTCGCCAAATATGCCTATCAGTCCTCGTGACACAAGGTCCATCAATGCGAAGACCTAGGATCACTACTACATCCTGGAGAGTAATAGTTGTCTCGCCGACATGTAGATGGAAAGTATTAGTCTCCGGCCTCCATCTATCCATCAACGCGTTAAGCAGTGCCCAATCGAGCTCCATTCATTTCAATTTTGAGCAAGTAAGAAAACCGGCTTGGGATACTAGGGCAATGATGCGAGGATCATCAAGTGGCCAGCGCGTATGTCCAAGGCTATGATCAATCATAACCAGCTCTTATCCTCTCTGCACATAAATGAATACAAATATTAGATTATAAAAATGAATAAGTAATATGTGACTGTAAATATGTTATGCTTACCGATGTAAATGATATGCTCTCCGATCGGTGGCGTGACTGATCATAAAGAACTTCATCATTAACCAGTCCGGGAAGCATCGTGTATATACCTGCACATATAACGGTAACTTATGAGTTTCTGCCAAATCAAATACATATGAACAATGTATCTACTTGCTAAATCAATAACATATAATGATGACATATCATTATAAAATATTTTACTTACAAATTAATTGCTATCTACTTGCTCTTGATGGACAACGAGACCTATTATGTCCTAATTGATTACATTGTCCACATCGGATTCGTGACGCTACTCCTTCACGACCTTGATCCATGGTAGATCTAATGGGTACGGATTTTGGTCGTCCAACTTGTCTTTTGTGCTTAGGTGGTAATATATAAGGTATATATAAATCCGGCTAATAACGAGTATCATCGGGAGGATGAAAACTCTCCTTTTAAGCCTTTCGATAATGATTTGTTGAATACCAAGCTGAGCAATATCGGTCATAAAGCAATCTAGCTCCACCATCTTGATTGGAACTAGCTGCTAAAACGTGTTGACATGGGATTTTCTGTAATTGTGGTATACTACAAGTACAACCGCATTCCTGATCGTCGAGATGAACGGTGTATGTACCATCACAATCTTTAACCTCCCACTCATTGTTGTTGAATTGTTCAATTCTACATGTTCTCACAGCCATACTCCTTTTCTGCAAAATAATCTCATTTTTTGAAGTGTACTTACTCGTCCAATTTGCACTATCACTACGCCTCTTATTAAAGTATGCATTCAATCTATAAAACATCCTTGCAACTAAGGCTTGAATTGGCATAGCACGGGCACCCTTAAGTACGTCGTTGAAACTTTCGGAGCAATTAGTTGTCATCATACAATATCGCACTCCACCATCTTTACATAATGCCCATCGATCTTCGTATTGTGGCTTCAAGTTTTGTTCAATCCAATCGTGGGCTTCAAGTGATATGGATTTAATTTTCTCTCTATAATGCTCATATACCAGTGAGTCAGTTGCACAACCGGCTTGCCATAATAGATTTTGTAAATTGACCTCTCCATGTTTTTTCTTAAAATTAGCTCTTATATGCCGCAAGCAATATCGGTGATGATGTGGTGCACTCCACCCCTCGTGCAAGGCTCGTGGAATTCCTTTCATCCGGTCAGAAATAAAGGTAATAACTCGTGGACTTTGAACAGTCAAAATATATTTGTAAATACATTGAAAAAACCACTTCCAACTCGATGTATCCTCCACCTCCACAACTACAAAAGCTATAGGAAATAGCCCACCGTTTGCATCTACATCGGTCGCAACCAAGAGCACTCCTTTGTACTTGCCATATAAATGTGTTCCATCGATACTTAAGAGCGGACGACAAAAAGAGAACCCTCTGATAGCGGGCCCAAATGCCCAAAAAACATGTATGAACCTCTCCATTTCTGGCGCGACCTCCTTAGACACTATGTCATATTCGGTACCCGGATTTTTCCTCATAATTACTGAAAGGTAATGCGAAAGTAATTGGTAAGATTCCTCCCAATCTCCAAAGATTTTAGTCAACGCCTTCCTCCGTGCATTATATGCTTTAAACTTGGATATTGTTATTCTTTTCATATCATATACCCTTGTAATTATCTGTCCTGGAGTAAGATCAAGTTCCCGCCTAACTTCGGGCATAATTAGCTTTGTGATATAATAGGAAGTCAAAGTCTTATGATCATAAGTTGCAGTCGAATTAGAACATGTATGGCGTCCGCAATAACTAGAGATCATAAATTGGCCAAGTGATTTTTTTCCTAATAGCTGCATTAAGCTTCCATGGACACTTTGAATTTCTATCATCTGCAGCACTTGTATTCTCTCCTTGACCTTTCTCATTAAAGTAACACTTTACATGATAGCTAGTTGTGTTGCTTTTCACCGTCCTGAATTTGACCCGGTTTTTGATTGCCTATTCATGTATAGCGAAAATTAATGTTTCCTTGTTCTCGAAAAGATCTCCTTTCTTGAAAGTAAAGTCCTCAGGTCGATCGAAATTAGGGCCAGGATCGACGAACTCAACTTGTGAGGCATTTATCCACTCATTATTTTGAAACTCTTCTGGCAACGGCTCTTCAGACTCTACATAGTCGTTATTTACGTAATATTCATCCATCCAACTTACGTCATCATTGGTCTCTCCAATTGCATACTACATACTATCAAGACGTTCATCCTCTTCAGCATCTTCAGTATCATCATCGACATCTACATCCTCATCATTATCCTCTACTATTGTAGAACCCCCGGTAAATCAACTGAAACATGACCCGGCGAGTTGTGGAACACGTCATTTGACATTACACCCGACTTATTTTTTAAGCGCATGGCACTTTGAGATAACGATATTTGATTATCAAGCATGCGAGAGAACTCTCCACGAGCATATGAAACTTTAGCAACCACAAACATTGGAATATTTTCAATAAACAACTCGATTGATATTTGTTTTTCCGCAAGTTGTATCATGTTATTCAATTCTTCATCATTGGTGATCTCTACAGCAATTGTTCTTTGATCATTTATTGGACAATTACAGAAGACCTTAATGGAATTTTCTTGATCATTTATTGGACAATTACAGAAGACCTTAATGGAATTTTCGACGTGATTAATTCCAGTAACTCTATATATTTGCGCCATCAATCTATCAAAGTTGTAATTTCTGGACAACATGAACATTTTCCTAGAGCCTCCATCGTATATAGGCATATTATTCATTCCAACGCTCAGTTTTCCATTGAATAAGCAAATAATCGGTACTCCATTCTCCATTTTAACTGAAGCATTAAAATTCATCATATAAACAATACATATAAATTTATGAAAAAAATTAAAATTTATGGAAAAATTAACTAAACAATACATAATTATATTTTTTTTCCAGACATTTTCCTAGACCATAATTATATATTTCTTCTAGATATACAACATTAACTAAACAATACATAATTATATTTTTTTCTAGACATTTTCCTAGACCATAATTATATATTTTTTCTAGATATACAACATTAACTAAACAATACATATAAATTTATGGAAAAATTAAAATTTGTACCTTGATTAAATTTCAGATCTCCTCGGCCTCGTAGAGAATAGACGGCGTCGGCGTCAGATTTGAGGGAGGAAGAGGTGAGTTGGGTTTGGGGGAGAGAGATTGGAATTGTTGGGTCAGATTTGGGATAGATGGAGATCGGGTTTGGGACGTTGATCGGCTTGGGAGAGAGTGAGAGCTCGGGAAAGAGAGAGGGGGGAGATTTGGAGTTGGAGCTCAGGAGAGAGAGAGAGGGGGGGGGATCGGGAGTTGGTGCTCGGGAGAGAGAGAGGGAGATGGCGAGAGAAAGAAGCGAAGGGGGAAAATGTGCCATAATTTGAGTTATATATACAGCCTGCAATTCTACGGGACTAGTAGTCCCGTAGAGCGCATTTCTTTCACGACAAATCCACGGGACTAGTAGTCCCATGGATTTGCTAGGCACACGATAAGTGGCTCTGCAAAACGTACGGAACTACTAGTCCCGTACGTTTTGCTAGTGAATAGAAAATATACGAGACTAGTAGTCCCGTATATTTTCTAAGCTCAATAACCGTTGGATTACTTAGCTTTAAACATACGGGACTAGTAGTCCCGTATGTTTTCTGAATCCACTTTTTTAAAATCGACTTTTTTTTGGCCTATTGGCCAAAAAGAGGTCTATTTTGCTAATTTTTTTTTACCAAAGTGGTCTATTTCACTATATATTTCATAAAAACAGTCTATTTTGCATTTTTTCCCTTTGCTAAATGGTGAGCTAATATGTTTCCTGACCTTTTAGTATGAAAGAATTGCACCACCTCGAAAATTTTTGCCTCCATTTGGATCTCATCGATCACATGGCCATAACTTGTTAGACTCGGGTGCATTGTCTTCTAACTCTTGAATGACCTCTAAAGTGGTCGATTCTACAACAACCCTTCTGTACCTTCTGCTTATTGCAATTCTCATCCCATGTAAAATGTGAAGAGTTTCAACTAGCGGTGGCCTCCTAATTGTAGGTAACTTCCCTTTAGCAGCAAGTAAAATTTCTCCATTGAATAGCAACTCCAAAGCTAGCTATGTTTTCCTCCCATTTAATTGTAATATCTGTGTTGATTTTCACCATACCTGTGAACGGCAGGCAGGCTCACGTGAGCCACACCCACATGATTATTAATTACCCATGGAGCGGTATTTGGTCCTGTTCGGGTTTTGTCCTGAACAAAAGTGATGAGCAGTGATTCCTATAAATACCAACTAGCTGCTAGGGTTTTCGTTTGTGGGAATAGCAGCGTGGGGAAGTTTTTTCTCGTTTCAGCCGGCTGCAGTGCGGGGAAAAACACGCAGGGAGAAAAATGCAGACAAAAACAGCGGAGGTTTTTTCGGCTGCAGAAGAAAATCGTTGTTTTGAGTTGTTTTTCAGGAGCCTTAGATCTAAGATTTTGAGGAGAAGAAAAAGAAAGATTTTACAAAAGAGGGGTTAATTTCTTTTGGGTAAAAATCAGATCTATTTTTTCTTTGAGACGAGCTTGTGGATTGTACAAGTCGTCGGTGTTCTTCTCATAGTGGAATCTCTCCTCACCCCTCCCGTGGACGTAGGCAAGTTTGCCGAACCACGTAAATCTCGTGTATTTATTGATTTCTGGTTGTTGGCTATTGCTTGTAGGTTCCCTCAATATTCGGTCTTAGAGCTGATGAGAGGAAGAGTGTATATTTCACTTTGATGAAATATATCACTTTCGATTCTTGTTTCCTTTGAGAAATAAGAATTTCACTATCTATTCTCGTTTCCTTTAAGAAACAAGAATATAGAGGTTGACTTGTGTTTTTGTGACAACAAAAGCCAGGGCTCTCTCTTAGGTGATATCGCTTCCGCGGCGATGGGCGTGACTCTGCGCCCAACAATACCGTGTTGAGACAATAACCATTGAACTTCATTCATTATCAGCCCTCCATTCCTAACTCTTGTACTGCTAGCATCGGGGTAAGTATGTTGTACCTCTGCGGCTAATATTACTGTTTGTCGAATTTCTTGAGTCACTTCTTTATCTTCAAAAATTAAGCAATCAGAACCATTTTTTTTGGCCTATGGAGATTGTTCTCATCGAATGTTCGCAGAGATTTTCCATATTGGCCCCATAACCGGTAGCTATTAGGGGCTGTTTGTTTCGTTTCCCCCAAAATCCAAAACCCACTTTCCTTCACTTTTTCACTTTCCCTCACTTTCCAAAACCCACTTTCCTTCACTTTCTCCATTTTCCTCCAATAATATTGTGACAACTCATCCCATCACATCTCATTTCATACTTTTAAAAATAAACAAAACATAAGAAATAAGTCACATCAATCAACTCATCTAACTCACTTTCCCCCACTTTTCTTCATTTTCTATCATCTTTAAAAATTACTCACATCATCCAATAATATGGTGACAACTCATCACATCTCATTAAAATTTCCTTCCATCACTTTCCTCCAAAAAAACAAGGAAATTGATTTTCCTAAGTATGTGTCACATCATCCAATAATATAATGACAACTCATCTCATCTCATCTATTTTCCCCCACTTTTAAGAATGAACCAAACACAAGAAAAGAACCTAAAAAAGGAAAGTGGGGGAAAATATCAAAAATTACTCACATCAACCAATAATATGGTGACAACTCATTTTCTCCCCCACTTTCGCTTATAGCTTTGACGAACCAAACCTCTGAAAGTGGAGGAAAACATCAAGATTCACCTTCTTTTCCCCCACTTTCGGTCTTTTTTTGCGAAACAAACAGACCCTTAATGTTGGGCCTATTGTCCCAATAAGCAACTAGAAGATGTCATATTGTTTTAGGCCCAATAGTGACGTCTTTCGTATACCTGTCAGGCTACTAAATAAACACTCGTATGGCAAACTTTTTCTACTGAAATTGAGAAGAAAAAGTAAATATAAAAAATAAAACATAAAAATAAAACAAATCATTTATATCACTTAATCCAATGTGCGTGACTAGTATTTGACTCAATTCCGAAAAAATGGAACATGAACATAATTTCAATTTTTTTTAAAAAAATATTGGATAAACTTGAATAGTAAAACTGCTTTGGCAGCAAGAAGGCTTAGTGGGGGCGTGGTATTAGAGCGGAAGTTATATTATTAGTGAGCTTTGGTGCTTGCAGATTCGTCTTCATATATTGCTGGGATGACATTGGAGATTTCTTACTTTTTTATCCTACGGCATCTTCTTTTTAACTCTCTTTTATTTCAAGCTAAAATAACACTTAAACACCTCATATTTTCACTCACTTAAAAATTTGACGTTCTCATTTTTTGCTCATATCATTTATATGTCCTAAGTTGTTTAAAATTAGCGTTTTCATACCCATTATTATGCAAATGTGAAGATTTCAGCTGAATGTTCTCATATAAAACTTAAAATGAAGTAACATGTAAGTATCATATGAGAATATCCAAGTGAAAATTTTCACTTTGTATAATAAAATGGCACAAATGCACCGATGTTTAACAACTTAGAATATATAAATGCTTTTGAAAAAAAATGAAGTGCAAATTGAGGCAGTCATTATATTTAAGTGCTATTTTGCCTTAATTTGTTTCTATTATATTTACTACTAGAATTTTGACACATGCAAATGCAAGTGCTATGAAAGCATTTTAATTCTGAATTAATAAATATATACGAAGACATGAAGGTCCGCCCCTCATGTATTTCAAGAAGTTCTCAATTAGCACGTTCTATCATAAGCTGCTTTAATTTGGCCGTGGAGGTTGACATCACGTTTTTCTTTTTCCCCATAAATTTGTAGTTATTACGCTGTCGTCAAGATGAAAAATGAGAGGGGGAAATTAAAAAAAAAAAAAAAAGTTGACCACCACAACTTTTGAAGGAAAATGTTCAAACAGTGGGTCCCAATTGCGGTGCTTCTCGAAGTTCCTCGTTCTCGCGTTCTTGATGTCCAAAGTTATTACATCAATATCCTTTTCCTCTCTTTCGAGAACCATCGGAGCAAAACAGAAAGAGCTTTGCTACGGGGACCCAAAATATGGGACCAATAAAAGGGACAAGTGAGGTGTCCCCTTCTTATTGGATAATTAGTTAGCCATCATTAATGATGGCCAAGTCATTATCCAATAGGAATGGGACACCTCACTTGTCCCCTTTATTGGTCCCATATTTTGGGTCCTTGGGGAATTTTTCAAACAGAAATAAGGGTTAAGTAGGTGCCAACTATATTTTAATTTAAATTGACCATCCAAACCATACCACGACAAGGATATCCTTTCCTCCCTCCCCCACCCAATAATAACTCCTGCTCTGCTTACGATTCGAACCCCCGCCGCCTTCCCTCCCTCTATCCTATAAAAACCCCGGACCCTCCCTCTTTGGAGAGGGGGGAAAAAAAAAGGGTTTTGGAGAGGGAAGAGTTTGATCGATGGAGTTTGTTTCGAGATTACTAGAGATGAACGGGCCAACGGCGAACGGGCAGCAGAAGCAGGGGCGAGGTGAGAAGGAAGAGCGCGAGTACTTCCGGATGCCGCTGCATTACCCGAAGTACACGCGCGCGGATTACGAGGCGATGCCGGAGTGGCGACTTGCTTTTGAAGGAGTACGGGCAGCCCGTGGTTGGTGGCGTCGACCAGAAGAGGCAGCAAGCTATTGGTTCTTTTATCTGGGAACCAAAATATTGAAGAAGGGGAAAAGAGAAGGCGAAAAATTAAGGAGTTGCTCCTTTTCTTTTCTTTTCTTTTTTTCAATTCGATTTTCTAAGTTTGCGGGAGTCGGTTTTTTTTTTTTTTTTTTTTTTTTT
>NC_033798.1:110324263-110375507 GCF_001876935.1 Asparagus officinalis | reverse complement strand
TTTTCTTTCGGGCGTTCGGCGTCTTTGTTTCCTCCGTTGGGGAGATGAATTGTAGCGTTAAATCTTCATTAAATTTAACGTAAAAATTTTGTTCGGTATTTCAAAAGCTTTTCGCGTCTAATATTGAGATATTAAGAGTGTGTTTGGTCCTATATGTTGTTTCAACTACATTCAGTTGTTTCAACTATATTCAAATTCTAAGAAGTCCTTTTCTTAATAGATTTTGTAACACAAAAAGAATGCCGTAGTAACGAAACAAGTTAAAAATAGGGGTGGTGGTCGCGTTGAACACATGATGTTTGAAAAACATTTTGTTCTTCCAACAATTCATAATCCTGGTCAATTTTTTTGGAAAACAACGTGGATGTGGACTATGATGGATGGTCAAATATTTGTTGTTTTGCACGTCTGAATACAAAAGAGTTTTCCAACCTAAATAAAATTTCATGTTTATTTCATGTTTTAGACCCTAGAGGGGGGTGATTAGGGTCTTATGCTAATCTAATCTGATTTTATGCCAATTAAAGCTAATTAATGAGTTATCCTAGCAAATATGAAATACAACATGATATATGAGCTAGGATAAGTAATATGAACAATAAGATATATCTTATATGATAAAAATATATGTAAGGATATATAAACTAACGCAAGGGTGATATAATCAAACTATAAAAGTGATAGGGAAAAATATACAAGAGTAATAGGCAATGGCGATATAAGATAAATGCATAAGCAAATGCGCCAAAGACAAACTCAAACACACTCAAATGATCACGGAGTTCGGACCTTCTGTCCTACGTCTCCGCTCCCCACTCACGAGGAGAAATCCACTATCACAATCCGGTTTGGAAGCCGGAACTTCTACACACTCGGTTTACAAGTTCACCGAAAACTCTCACAAATAATCACTATGCAATCCCACTCTACACCCTCACAAGTGTTGGACCTAGACGTGTCTCCCTCAAGTGCTCGGATACCACCTCTCCCTAGGTTGGTCAACCGACGCCACTCCTCTTGGGACGATCCCCGTCTCTCACCACACACTTCTCTCGGTGTACAAGTATATTACAAGTGATCCTCACAATAAGCACAATATAACAAATGATTGTTCTCTAATATGGATGAGAACACAATGAAACCTCACACTCAATTGTTACAACTCTCACCAACCCAAATATACTATGTATAAAAATACAATAAGCTTAATATGGGTGTGAGTAAACAATGAGTGAAATCAAATCTAACTCAAATAGCAAACCAACAATAATAAGAATATGAAAATCAATAATAAAATTGCTAGAGAAAAGAGTTAGAAAACTTCTCTATAAATACAAAGAGAGGATGATGAAATGTTAAAGATAAACTCCTCAACAACTGATGTAAGCTCCTCTTTGTAAAAACAAACCAAACAGCCTTTAAACCAAACTTAAAACCAACACTTAAACTCTTTAAAACTTGTTTTAAAAACTTCTTGGATGGGTGTAAGAACTGAGGTCAATGGGGGTATTTATAGCCTCCCAAGACCTCAACCAAAAACCCCAAACAAAAGACCAAAAGCCCCAACCAACGGCTGCAAGAAAATAGCCGTTAGGATGGAAAAGACAGCGCGACGGTCGACTGTGACGTTCTCGCGGTCGACCACGAGGCATATGCAAAGCTGAGTAACTTCCAGAGAGTTTGGCAGTCGATCGTGGCGGTCGACCGCGGGTACTGTAGCACTGCGTATCAGCTTTGTAAAATTAATTAAAAATAGTAAATCAGCTCTAAAAATTATGAAATTTTGTGGGAAGGTTCTAGACGTGTAGAATGACTTGTTAGATAAATAATTTATGAAAAATAATTTCCCAGTTGAGATAAATAAATGTTTGAACACAGATATACAGTTTCTAAAAATCTGCAGACATACACGATTTTGTAAAATCAATTGGGCATAGTAAATCAACTCCAAAAATAGTAAAATTTTGAGATAAGTTTCTAAACATGTAGATAAACATTTAAAAGAAAGAATTTATTGAATATCACTTCCCATTTATGAAAACTCATCTGTTTTGTAAAACATGCACGAACATGCACGAACGAAAAACATGATTTTATAAATTCAATTAAACGTAACAAATCAATTTCAAACTTGATGAAACTTTGGAAAATGTTTGCAAATATGATTTTGAACATGTTACAAAAAATAATTTTTCAATTTGCATTTCCCAATTGTGGAATCTCATTATTTTGCAAAATCACATAAGTATGGACTTGTAAAAGCTTGATCTTGACAAAATGAGTTTAAACAAAGCTTTAAAAAATTTCTAATAGATTTATAAACTTGATAAAAGATATAAAATGATGTCGTTAAGTCTATAATCCAAAACGACGATAAACCAAACCAAACGTGTGTGTGTGTGTGTGTGTAATATTGAGCTTGAAGTATTAACACACATAATATAAGCCCTAAACTAATTTACCCAAACTTGATTGGTCTTCAATAAACTCTTCTTGGTAATCTTGCGGATGAAGCTTGAACTTGAATCTTTAACTTTGAATAACGTTGCTTCACTCCACAATTCCTCCAACCTCCATTGGATATGATCGTGAAAGCTTGATTCCATCCATCCTCCAATACGTTGTTTGCCTAGAATAAATACGAAAACACAAATATTAGACAAACAACATTAGTCGTAAATTATTTATTAAACATCATCAAAACAAAGAGGCAAACAATCTCTTCCTTTTTGATGATGACAAACAATTTACAAAAAGGATATATGCATGAAAGGAAATGAATATACAATATTATAATTATCATGCATATAAACAAAAAAGAATATACTCATAATATTTCTCTCCCTTTGACAATATCAAAAAGGGGAAAACCATATAGATGAAAGAGAGCGAAAGCTCCCCCTACATATGAGCATGGGTGAGTATAAAACAAATATAGGGATTGCTCCCCCAGATCATGGCAAACATATGTGAGCAAGCATAGATGGAAAGTATGCTAAACACTCCTCATATACAAAAAGACAATGAAGACACATATAAATATGTCATTATGAAGATAGTGTTTCATTACACTAATGTAAAAACTATGTATAAAATAGATTTATGAAATCACAAGAAGGAAGACATGAGAATCATGTAAAAAGTTTTCAAATGAAAATAAATCAACCAATGAAATCATAAATCTCAAGTAAATCATATAAGAATATAAAACCAAATCATCATTGATTTTCAAAACTCAAGAGAGGCAATTATATCTAGCTATTGAGCTAGTATCAACCCATATAAATATTTTAGCATCCGGTAAATAAGATTTGGGAATAAACACCCAATAAATCCGGAGGGTTATATGAACACAAACCTCTTATCAAAATCAAAACAAATAATCATAAAAACAAAAGATTTGATCAATTAAAAATTTGTTTTCATAATCGAAAGATTTTAAAACATAATTTTCAAAACCAAGAAATGGAAAAAATAAGAACACTAAAATTCTTGGTTTAAAATCAAATTTGTTTTGGTACCCAAGTAATCTTGGTACCAAGAGGTTTAGGGACATGACCCCTATCATTAAAGCTCAAAGCCCTTGGGTTATGAACCCATTTGGGCGCATTTAGTGCACTAACACGGTCAAAGCAATAATCACTCAAATGACCATTACGGTTGTAATTTGTGCAATGAAAGAGATCCATTTGTTTTTGTGGACCATTAGCTCATGCACGAGAATCATTTGCAAATAAAGATTTTCTTTTAAAATTATTTTGCAAATGAGAAACATTCTTAAACAATGGAACATATTGCAACTTAGAAGCTTTTTGTATATCAAAACAAAATTTAGCAAGATGTCCAAACCTACCACAAACATCATATTTAAAAGCATGTGGTCTACTAGGTGCATTTGGCAAATGAGATTTCTTTTCCAAATCAAAACAATATTCGGCCAAATGACCAAAACGACCACAATGATCACATCTATACACATGAGCATGCTTATGATGAACAATGGGTGCATGTGTGTGTACATGTGATGAAGAAGCTACATGAGATGCACAAGGAGCATTGACACTTTTATGTTTGTGTGCATCATAGCAAAATTTAGCTAGATGGCCTTTACGGCCGTAAATAGAGCACTTGTAAACTTTGCTATATATATGTGCATGATGAGTGGATGATTTCTTAGACTTGACACACATATTCATAAGCCTCTTATGATTATCAAAGCATACTTTCAAAGTTGAATCTAAAGAAGAAATGCGATTATTCATAAAATTCAAATCTTTATTTTTAGGCACATATGTATTTTTAGAAGTAGAACTTAAATAGTCATTTATAAAGGAAGCGGTATCATTTTGTATGTTCTCTACTTCTAACATGGTAGCATTTTTGTCATGAGTCAAGTTAGCAATATCCAATTTCAAAATTTTATTTTTCAAATTTAACATATCATTATTTTCTTGAAGAGCAATACTTTCTTGAGAAATGATATCAAATTTGGAAGTTAACTTCTCATGATCGGATTTTAAATCTTCATGCTTGCTTTTTAAATCAATAAAATTATTTTGTAATTTGTTAAAGGCATGCAATAATTTTTCATTAGCACAAACAAGTTCATCATTAGGTAAATCATTAATAGATTCGAACTTGCAAACCTCACAAGGGCTATCGCCTAGTGCTCGTGTGCATGAAGATCCTTTAGAACTTGAAGCGGGATCCTCCAAAGCTTGTCGGATCGCCTCCAAGTCTCCTTGATGCGCTTCTATGAATTTCCATAATGTATAAGCGTTATCAAAAGAATCAAGCTTGTTAGACATAAATGAATCAAATGCATTTAATAAAAATTCTAACATAAGCTTGTTCATAATAAACATCTTTTTATCATGTTTGCTCCACTTGGATTTCTCCAACGTGGGCACAATATAAGCACAATCAATGATTTCCCATAAATTAATATTTTTAGATTGAATAAATATTTTGAATCTAAAGCACCATTGAGCATAGGAGAAAACATTGAATTTAGAAGCAACACTAGAATCATAGCCTAAACAAGATGCATCATTCACATCCATAATAAGGAAATGTATGCAAGCAAGATACAAATAAAATCAAAACAAGATTAGCACAAAAAAATAACTTGGATCTTTAACTCAAGACGATTAGACCTTAAATCAAAGAGCACTAAGCTCTGATACTAATTTTTAGATCCTAGAGGGGGGTGATTAGGGTCTTATGCTAATCTAATTCGATTTTATGCCAATTAAAACTAATTAATAAGTTATCCTAGCAAGTATGAAATACAACATGATATGTGAGCTAGGATAAGCAATATGAACAAATGAATATATCCTATCAATGAGATATTACAAATATATGAGCAAGGATATATGAACTAACACAAGGGTAAAATAAACAATCTACACAAGTGATAGGGTAATATGATGAGCAATACACAAAGGCGATATAAGATATGAAAACAAGAATAAGAACGCCAATGCAATCACAAACAAAACGATATGTTTACGAGGTTCGGTCCCCACGACCTACGTCCCCGCTCCTCACCTCGAGGAGATCTCCACTATCACAACCGGGTTTTCTACGTTCACCCGAATAACGTTTACACCTCACACTCGGTTTTCTAGCTAACCGAAAACTTTACAATCAACACACTATTGTAATCCCACTTTACACCCACTAAGCTTAATATGGGTGTGAGTAAACAATGAGTGAAATCAAATCTAACTCAAATAGCAAACCAGCAATAATAAGAATATGAAAATCAATAATAAAATTGCTAGAGAAAAGAGTTAGAAAACTTCTCTATAAATACAAAGAGAGGATGATGAAATGTTGAAGATGAACTCCTCAACAACTGATGTAAGCTCCTCTTTGTAAAAACAAACCAAACAGCCTTTAAACCAAACTTAAAACCAACACTTAAACTCTTTAAAACTTGTTTTAAAAACTTCTTGGATGGGTGTAAGAACTGAGGTCAATGGGGGTATTTATAGCCTCCCAAGACCTCAACCAAAAACCCCAAACAAAAGACCAAAAAGCCCCAACCTAAATAAAATTTCATGTACTATAAATAAAAGACAAACTTGCATTCTCGTAGGAAGTCCTGTCGAAAATTCTGTCTTGTATCTTTTATTTTTGGCAATCTAAACTGGATCTATTAATTTTTTAATCCCCACTAAGTTAGTAAGTTTCATCCACCATAAGAAGATTCAAACCTAAGAAGAGTTACGCAAGAGTTACGCAAGTATCACTTTATGTTTGAGTTACCGTCTACATTATAGTTGCATCAAAATCCAACTTCTTCAATCAACAAAGTTTTCTACTTCAAATATTTTGAGAACTCGTGGAACCAGTTTTTTAAGACTCATATTTTAATCTCTCTCTCTCTCTCTCTCTCTCTCTCTCTCTCTCTCTCTCTCTCTCTCTCTCTCTGTGTGTGTGTGTGTGTGTGTGTGTGTGATTGTTAGCTAAACACAAGAATAGGAGTTAAAAACCAAAACTTATTTTTTCTATCTAAACTGGGTCTTATTAGCTCTACTAGTTGAGATGCACGTGCAATGAACGTGGTTAAATATCATAATTATTTAAATTAATAAAATAGAATAAAAATAAAAATAAAATAAAGTTTTTTGTGGGACTGATCGTAAACTCAAGAATCTCTCTCTCAACTGAAATACTGTCATTGTTTCCTTCAACCCAGACTGTGACCACATGACCTACTATTTTTGAGTTATAAACACAATAATCTAGTACAACATCTCTGTTTATCAGTATCTTGAAGTCTTTAAAAGATGAGTGATCATTCAATTCATAAAGAAAATTTTTATCTAAATTTACTTGCAATATGTTCATTAAACTTTTAGTTGTGGTTTGACTCATATTCACATTAACTTTTAGTTATGGTTTTACTCATAATTTACATTATCTAATATTCTTATTCAATTTTATAGTTCATTCTCTGTATCATAGAAGTAAAACTAAAAGTAAGAAGAATTATTTTCTTGTAAAATTAGAGCAGAGAGATTATGATATATTTCGCCATGCGCTCTAAATATAATTTTTTTTGATGCAAGGTTTCTATCAAATCTTACCCTAAACGATGTGAATGAAAAATGCTATTATAACTCACTTGCCTATGACAATTATATTGTATATAGGATGTATAACTCATCTGAAATATCCACATCTGCTAAGTGGATTTTGCTATTATGAGAGCAACATGTTAGATACTCGTATTCAAACTTTTTAACTCTATAAAAGACACAAGATTTTAGAGTGCATAGCTAATATGTCGTAAAGAATATATTGGTTCATGAAGAATTTTTCCTAATAACGATATTATTATAATGATATTACTATTTAATATTAAATTAATTTTATCATATAAGATTATATGACCCTTTTTAATAAACTATAAAGTATATATATGAAAATCTCAATGCTTATAGCCAATAGTTAGGCTCCACAAAATAGGTTAAGTTTACATTGTAGTTTGTTATTTATAATATTATTGGCAATATCATTACTTTTCCTCTTTATCTTATTATTCATGTTTTTCTGATGGAAGCTAGTTTTCATTTGCTAATCACTCAATTGGCCATATTTGGTTTTTATAATATCAGAGGTTAGAATATTCTCTTTTATTTTATAAGTGTTAACATGATTTTTTTAAAAACATATAAATATAATAGCAATAGTATATACTTCAGTTCAACTCAAACATTGGCTTGAAGTCATTTAAGGTGAGGTCCTTTCTATGCTAAAATGATGATGTAATGATTACACAATCCAAAAGTCAAAGAAGTAATTTCTACAAAGAAAAAATAATTTAATATGTCAAATTAACAACTAATTTATAAAATATACATGGGCGGTGCATATAGTTATACAAAGTAAGGTATATATCTTCATAAAAATTTCATAGTGAGTGACCAACTACAATCATTCTAGTTTAAGCATAAATAATTATTATTTTAGTTACTAATTTTGTACACGTAACTATGGAATAAATCTCAAGCAAAAATAGGAATTGAAATTTTATTAAATTTAAAATTAATAATTTAAATTATTAAGAGCCAAATATTTATTCATGTGAGAAAGTAAAGTAATTTATGGTCAATATACCTATATAGTCAATCAATTGAACGTATTATAATTATGATGACTACAATCAAAATTATATGGTGGATTCACATTAAATATAATTTATAAAAAAGTACATTAGAGTCAAAATCTTTGTACCCACTATATAGATTATCTTAAATTTTTTGCATATATAAATTACACTGCTTAGGAACAATGATGTGTTGTACGCTTATCTATAGTCCAATAATCTTAAGAACGACTTACTCTTTAATATCATCATTAATTAACATGTTTATGCATTATACTGAAAATACAATAAAATTTTAGAAAACTACAAAAAAAACTCTTAAAAAAATTTAAAATTGTAAACAAACATCCTAAAATTTTGTAATTTACAAATACTAAAAACTATTAAACATTACATTAAAATCAAAAAATTACAAAACAATTATTGAAAAATTTTAAACTTGGAGGAGTAATTTGTAATGTGCTAAACTTTAAGGGTGTTATTTTATAAATTTTAAATTTAATAGATTTTCAATCATTTATGTTCTTTTCAAAAAGGTTATGGGTAATATTGACTATGAAAGGTTTTTCCTAAACCTATACTTTTCAAGTGAGTATGATATTTTTTATAAAATTTTAATTTTCTAGGGGTTGTTAGTAATTTTATATATTCATTTTAGTGTCTATAGGTTAGAAATTCTCATGGTGTTTTCATAAATTATGAATTTTAAGAGTTTTTTGTATTTTTTTAAACTTATAGGTCTTTTTTACAGATTATAAATTATTTATAGACTATTTATAATTCTTATGCTTTCAATTTACTAATGAGTTTGAAATTCTCAAGGTGTTATTTATAAATTTTGAATTTTAAGGTTTTGTTTATAATTTTTGAAACTTCAAGGGTCTTTTCTATAAATTATAAATTATGTAAGGGATATTTATAATTCTTATATTTTTAATGTACTATTAGGCTAGAAATTATTAGGATTTTTGTAAATTTTACAATTATGAGGGTTTTATTTTTCAATATGTAAAAAATTCAGAGTGTTTATTACAAATTTTATAAATTTTCGGGGTTGTTTTGTGTTATTTGTAGGTTTTTAGTGTGCTTGTAGGTTTGAAATTTTCAAGTTATTTTTTATAAATTTTGAATTTTAGGGGTTTTTGTAATTTTTAAAACTAAGAAGATATTTTCTCCAAAGTAAAAAACTTTTAGTTTTTAGCTAGCATATATTTTTTAGATTTCTCACTGAATTAAAATAAGTAAAATTTATAATTTTTAAGATATTTTAATAAACTTTTAAATTTATATGGGTGTTTTTACAATTTAAAAACTTAGAGGATATTTTTTACAAAGTCCAAAAAAATTTAGATGTTAGCTAGCATATATTTTTTAGATTTCTCTCCGAACTGAAATAAGTAAATGATTTGAATTATATCAAACGTATTTTATTTATCAAACAACATGTTAAGTCTTGTTATGAATATGATAAATTATTTAGTTACTAATTCAAAAAAGATAGGATAATTAGAATAGATTAGGATAACAATGTAATATTTAAAAAAAAGTTAAGGGTAATATTGATCATATAAAGATTTCCTGAATTCGTACTTTTAAAGGGAGTATGATGTATAGAAAGTAAAAAATAGAGAAGTAAGTTTTTCAAGAAAATATTTCTATATTATTTTCTATTTTACAAAATTTTATTTGAATAATAGAAAGTGAGAGAGAGAGGGAGAGATCATATTCTATTTATTTATCATGGAAAATGATAGCAGAACGCGGGCAACTAAAATTAAAATAATACATGATAATTTTAAAAATATATTTCCCTCTCCTCTCTCTACAATGTCCGACCTCACTTTCTAGTTGCCAAACAAGAGCAACTTCATGGTTAAAAAATGGTTAATTTTGGAAACCTCCCTCAATTATAAGAGTGTGCAAGAAAACAACCTCAGCTAAATTTACTTCTATAAGTAAACCCTCTCAATCTTAGTGTTATGGTAATTCACCGTCTAAAGACAAAAATATCCAGAAGCTATATCCTCATAGGCCCAAAAAAGAACTATGGCCCAAAGCCTAGCCGAGAACGAATCCATCGACCAGCCGAGCGGACGAGTCATCCTTACCGACACGAAGTGCGGGATCAATCGACCACTCACAATAAAGACGACTCCCCAAGAATCCACCCGCCCCATGATCGAGACGACTCCTCAAATAGTCGGCTCGACCATTTACTCGGCAGCCTACTCGATCAGAAGCTCGCTCGACCATCTATTCGGCCGTCTACCCGACCCGTCTCTGCTAAAGGGATAAGACCCAATTCTGACACTATAGTACTGACCCATCCTATCAAGATCACAACTCTGACATATCTCGTGAGAAAATAGCTCACTCTGCTCACAAGTCACTTCTCAGAGATTGTTAAAGATATTCTCTCCTGCACTCGAATGACTTCCCTCCCAGTCGTCAGCTGACATCTGTAAAGCAGAGAAAGACTAAAGCAGCCGGCCTGTCTTCTGCCATGCCTCATCTGTTAAAATCCGGGATCTTATTGAGACAGTCTCGAATGACTTCCCTCCCAGTCGCCAGCCGACACGTGGGGAACAAAGGGTGAATCAGCCTCCAGCTCACCCCTCACCGTCGTCTTTCGCACACTCATAAAGTGACTAATCTGTCATGGGCATCTACTATAAAGGCCAACGCTATTCGCCATAAAGAGTGATCCCCTCTCTTTCAGGTCCTGCTTCTTCCTGATAGAACTTTGGGGGATTATTTTCTATTTTTACTAGAAGAGAACTAACGACTCTAAAAGAGTACCCCTAAAAAGACCACAATGATCCCGGGACTCTCCCTTAAACCCCACTCAAGCTCATTAGCTGACTTAACCGTCGGAGGTACCACGGGGAAAACAAGCCTTACCTTCTTACGGGTTCGTTCTTCTTGTTTATGCAGAGGACTCAGGAATCCCAGTCCAAGGATTGGGCATAAAGTCGGAGGAGGAGCCGGCCCCGTCTCCCATCCTCTCCCTCTTCGTTGTCAGCGCGAAGATCCGACCTGCACCCCTCAACGGAAAGCACTCATCGACTGTGTGATCTTAGACACCAACACTTAGTATTTAGGAAAAAAGGAAATTAATAACGAAATTAATAATTATTCTTTTGAATGTATGTATTACTAATTTGAGTCTATTTTAAGGGGATTTCTTTAGGTTCCAATGTAGATAACTGTAATCAAACTCATGAAAACGAGAATAATATTTAGGGCTTTGTCTAGTTATTACTTATTTTATAATTTCTTATAAGTTATCTATTACTTATTTTTTCTTATATTGTTTGAGGGTAAATTAATCTTTTAACATCAATAAGTAAATCTACTTATTAAGCGCCAAAAAATAAGTTGAAAAAGTTTCCCCTTACTTATAAGCTAAAAATATGTAATAAGTAAACCTTACCAAACATGATCTTAGCACCTTATACTAAAAAGACACTTATAAGCGAATGTAAGTATGTCGCCAAACATGCTCTTACTAGCCAGATTATTATTAATCCAAAAAATAAAAAGATTATGGAAAAATTTCTTCAAGGCCCCAAAACCCAAAAAACAATGTGTCTCATCCCCTCATATTATTTGTAATGTGCTGCAGCCCTCAAATTTCAAAAAAATTATGCCCCAGCCCCTCTAGCTCATAATTAGCCCACTTTTATATGTTTTTACCCAAAAATCTAACTTTACCCCTCACTACTTCTTCTTCAATCCTCTTCCCTCCAACCCTAGCCCCCTCAAACCCCTAAACATCAGAAAAAATTACGGTGCTCGTTAGCAGCGCGCTCGCCGTTGAGGTCCTCCTTGGCGACGACGACGGGTCGCGGGCATTCGTGCCGATCTAGCTGAGCGTCACCTCGGGCGAGGAGATCATGTTCAAGAACAACGCCAGGTTTGCCCACAACGTGGTGTTCGACGAGGACGAGATCCCGTCGGGGGTCGACGTGGGGGCGATCTCGATGAGTGAGGAGGACCTGCTGAATGGCCCTGACGAGACCTACAAGGTGATGCTGAAGGAGAAAGGGTCATCAACTTCTACTGCTCCCCTCACCAAGGAGCTGGAATGGTGGGAAAATTTATCGTTAATTAGATCATTTTTTTTAATTTCAAGAGGTTTGGATGAATGGATGATACTCTTTAATCATTTGCGCTAATTTGGTGAACTCCTATCGTTTATTGGATTTAGGTGAGGTTTTTGGTTGAGTAAAATATGTAATTATCAAATTAATGATGCGTTTCGCTGTTTGATACGGGTGTATCTTCTCTTCGGAACTTAGTGATCCTCATGAGAGCTTGAGTATAGCTGATTCTCATGGTAGCTTGAGAATAGAGGTGTAAAACAGCACAGTGGAACACAGGTTGAAGCGTGGAACAAGACGACGAATCGAAGAATCGAAGTATCTAGTTTTCAGCCCGTGAGTCGACTCATAACAGCCATGAGTCGAATCATCAGGTTGAGTCAACTCATGCCTGTCATGAGTCGACTCACGAAACCCAGCCATTTGTCACCAGTCTCTGACGAGTCAACTCATCTCAGTCATGAGTCGACTCATTGCTGATTTTGTGTTTTGTCCAGTTTCGGACGAGTCGACTCATCTCAGTCGTGAGTCGACTTATCGAAGGTTTCCTGGTTCGTTTGGGTTTCTGTTTGCACGAATTCCTATTAGGTTTAGGCTTGGTTATTTACCACTTTGCCATCTATGTTGTTACACCTATATAAGGGATTGTTTAGGGTTTCTAATGAATCAGAGGTAATCAAAGTGAGATTCTAATCAAGAGAGATTAGGGTTTAGAGAGAATTGAGAGCTTGTTCTCGATTCTAGTGAGATTGTGAGAGAGGGATTATAATCTTTTCATATTCATAATCTAGAGAGGGTATTTTTCTTCGCCACATACTGAATTGTTCTTGTGTTTCTGTCATCCTCTTCTCAACCCACCTTTGATAATTATGCAATCAAAGGTGCTCGCACGGCGACTCATATCAAGTTGGTATCATAATGATCAGATCCGGTAGAGGGAGCATTCTGTGTATGGTCCTGACTCAATCGCAATACAAGAAGCTAGGCGAGATCCTTATTTTATTGGAAGGAGTCCAGAAATTAAGGAAGAAGAAGATGACTGAAGGAGACAGTTCAGCAAGGCTAGATACATTGGAGAAGCAGATGGAGACGATGGGTTCGACCCTCGTGCAACTCTTCAATCTTGTCCAAGACAAAGGAAACGAGGAGGAATATTCTTCGAAAGGCAAGAAGAAACTTGTGGAGTCCGATGGAGAAGGCGAGGGTTCTGATTCAGATGAGGAGGCCCGTATTGTTAAGTCTATTTCACACTAAGGGGGTAAGGGTTCTTACCAGAATTTGAAGATAGAATGCAAAGTGAAGATTCTTCTTTATGACGGGAGTGTCAACGTCGAGAGGCTTGATGATTAGATCGAGCGGATGAAGACCTATTTCACACTCTACGGATATTCATCCAAGGAGAAGCTCGTGTTCGCGACTTTGAAGCTTTTGGGACATGCATTGACATGGTGGAAATCCTATTGCAAGCAGGAGAAGAAAGCGGTGTCATGGAACAAGTTCAAGGAATTACTTAGGAAGCAATTCTTCCGGTAGGGTTTCTCGAAGAGCGTTGGTACAAGCGATACAGCTTGCGCCAAAGAGTTAATCAAACCGTTCAAGAATAACCCACGGAGTTCCAGTAGCAGGCGATGGTCCTCAACATTGCGACAGAAGAAAATTCTGTGTTTATGAAGTATATGGCGGGATTGAGCGATTACATCCGGAAGGAGATAAAGTTATTCATGGCCGAGACTATTGCAAAGGCGAGTGTGAAGACTATTGCCATTGAGGGTAAGCAGAAGAAGGGCAACGAGACTAAGGGAGACTCCAAACAGACGAGAGGTGAGTCTAGTGGTTCCAAATATAAGGAGAAGAAGAAGGGTGATCCAGGGAAAGCAGAACTGATTTGTAGTCACTGCGAGAAGACAGGGCATGTTGCTGATCGGTGCTGGGAGAAGTATCATCATCTCAAGCCAAGAGGATTGAAGAAGAAGGAGGAGAAAAAGACATATGTGATAGCTCAAGATCCGAAAGAAGTTCCGGGGATAACAAAGCCCAATAGCAGTCTCAACCTAATGGCGGGGAAACATGCCACGAAAGAGGATGAAGACCCCCTGAGAGCAGCTCTTTGTGCTGAAGTTGCAAGTGAAGACCAGTTTGGTTGATGCCATAGTTGATCCGGGCAGCAAGAAGAATTTGATATCCGAGGCCTTGGTTCAGAAGCTGAGTCTGAAGACGGTCAAGCATCCGAAGACTTATCCATTGGGGGTGGATTCAGAAGGAGGAGAGACTGAGTGTAGTTGATCAATGCACTGTCAGATTTAAGCTCCATGAGTCGTATATTGACGAGGTCACGTGCAACATAGTTCCATTGGATGTTTGTTAGATTATACTGGACAATCCGTACTTATGGGATAGATATACGATCTACGAGAGGCAGGCTCAGAAATATACATTCACCAAAGGCGGTGAAAAGTTCATATTTCGTGTAGCGTCTCTTCCGAAGGAGACAAGCTTGGGGACGGCGACGCGAATGAAGAGGCTAGTGAATGCAAACAACAATTGTCTCGTTGTGCATTAGACTTCCAGAAAAGCCATCGAAAGAGGATTGCATGTTGGAGCGGAAGATGACTACGACAAAAGGAGCGAAGGAGTCGTTTCCAGTTGTACATCGCTATCAAGTTCCTAGCAAGGCCAGGTGGTGTAGAAAAGATAGAGGAGTTCAGGAGTTTCCTCAGCTGAAGTTCTAACTTGAACGGGACTTCGAGTTCCTAAAGGGGGGACCCATGATATGGGTGTATCTTCTCTTTGGAACTTAGTGATCCTCATGGGAGCTTAAAGATAGCTGATTCTCATAGTAGCTTGAGAATAGGGGTGTAAAACAACACAGTGGAACGCAGGTTGAAGCATGGAACGAGATGGCGAATCAAAAAATTGAAACATCTAGTTTTTAGCCCGTGAGTCAACTCATAACAGTCATGAGTCGACTCATCAGGTTGAGTCGACTCATGCCTGTCATGAGTCGACTCACAAAACCCAGCCGTTTATCACCAATCTGTGACAAGTCGACTTATCTCAGTCATGAGTCGACTCATTGCTGGTTCTATGCTTTGTCCAGTTTCGGACGAGTTGACTCATCTCAGTCGTGAGTCGACTCATCGAGGTTTCCTGATTCGTTTGGGTTTCTATTTGTATGAATTCTTGTTGGGTTTGAGCTAGGTTATTTACCACTTTGTCATCCACGTTGTTACACCTATATAAGGGATTGTTTAGGGTTTCTAATGAATCAGAGGTAATCAAAGTAAGATTCTAATCAAGAGAGATTAGGGTTTAGAGAGAATTGAGAGCTTGTTCTCGATTCTAGTGAGATTGTGAGAGAGGGATTGTAATCTTTACATACTCATAATCTAGAGAGGGTATTTTCCTTCGCCACATACTGAATTGTTCTTGTGTTTCTGTCACCCTCTTCTCAACCCACATTTGATAGTTCCGCTATCAAAGGTGCTCGCATGGCGACTCGTATCATTGTTCGTCATACGTTTTGTGCCAAGTGTTTGGGGATGTAGCAATTCAGTTACTTGAAGTCGACTGTTGTTATCATCAAGTGTTTGGTTGAGTAAAATTGTTAACTATTAATCATTATCTGTTATGTCATCGGAAACATGTTAACTTTATTTGTTCGCTTGTTAAGTTACACCGATAATATGTTAACTTTCGTAGTTCGCTTGTTAAGTTACACTGATAACATGTTAACTTTGGATGGTTGCTTGTTACTTTTCTAGGTATGAGCGCATGGTAAAAGAGACAAATCCAGGCAACTATATTCATGTTGAACAAAATGCATCGGTTCTATATGACGCTCATGTGTGAATGTTCTTATTTAACATGTTAACTATAATACATGTTAACCTTAATTGGTAAATTGATAACTATATTTAGTAAATTGTTAACTATAATCCATTATATGTTAACTATTTTTTGTAATATGTTAACTAACACCCTTATCATGTTAACTATTAATCATTATCTGTTAATTGTTATTTATAAACTATTAACTATAATGAATTATCTGTTAACTATTATTTATAAACTGTTAACTAATCCATTATCTGTTAGCTGTTATTTGTAATCCATTATCCGTTAACTGTCATTTACTGTTAACTGTTGTTTGTAATCCACTATCCGTTAGCTGTTATTTTGGGTCATATACGCATTAATATAGTTCTTATTTAACATGTTAACTATAATACATAGCATGTTAACATAATCCGTTAACACGTTACATGAGAACTATAATACGTAAATTAATAACTATAATGCGTAAATGAATTATATTAACGTGTTATAGTTAACCTATTAACACGTTAAATGTGAACTATATTAACGTGTTATAGTTAACATTTAACATATTTATAGTTAACATGTTAAATGAGAACTATATTAACATGTTAACATAATCCGTTTACACGTTAAATGAGAACTATATTAACCTTAATTGCTAAATTGATAACATTCTACGTATTATAGTTAACATATTAAATGAGAACTATATTGACATGTATATGACCCGAAATAACAGTTAACTAATGGATTATAAATAACAGTTAACGGTAAATGACAGTTAACGGATAATGGATTATAAATAATAGCTAACATATTACAAATAACAGTTAACGGATAATGAATTATAGTTAACATTTTACAAATAATAGTTAACAGATAATCATTATAGTTAACCATTTATAAATAACAGGTAACAGATAATCATTATAGTTAACCGTTTATAAATAACAGTTAACAGATAATGATTAATAGTTAACAGGATAAGGGTGTTAGTTAACAGATTACAAATAAATTGCAAAAAGGAACATGTTATACTCATCTCATCTTTTAATACACTACGTTCTCATAATTAAAAAATTAACAATTTCTCAAGTATATTTAACATAAAACATGTAAACGTTAACAATCAATCAACTATAGTAATTTGAGTTGCTTCTTTTGATGAATTCAAGCTTTAATAATATAGCATATCTCCAAGCAACACCATTCTTATGTGGTATTTCATCAAACACTTTTATTACATCCATTCAGTGTCTTAGCAACATATGTTCCCTTATAAATCGAGTCCTAATGCTAGCTGAAGAACCTGAGGATTCGAGATATGTCAGGCCTTTCGCCCCATGATGTTTCGATAGTGATTGATGTACTTGGACTCAAGCTCATAGAAGCTATTGAGCATTAAGCCGTAACTCTTATGCTCGGGGTCTTTAAATCGAGGCAAACATACTGGCCTTTTTAGGATCAGTGTCAGCTGACGAGTCGATTTGGGACTTGAACAACTTGATTTTGAGAGGGAGACCGGTAAGAACGAAGTCCTCCGCCTCCAGCGGGAGTGTTTGGAGGGGCTTGAGCTTTCCAAGAACGTCAAAGGCGTAGTTGGCGAAGGCACTCATCCCTTGGAAGGAGAGCCTGAGAGTACCACGCTCGGCGGCAACATCGACGGTCCACGGGAGGAACGCGTCAGTGACGACGCAGTTGGGGGAGAGGTCGGCGAGGATGTGGTCGAAGGGCTTGCGGAGGGTGGTGACGACGGCTATGAATGCGAGGTGCATCGTCGGGGTAGTGGCCGCGGTGAGGTTTTGGCACTCCGTGGCGAGTTCGAGGACAGAGGGGAAGGGGACCGTGAGGAGGTTGACGTTAGAGACGACGGTAGCGAAGGAGGAGGCATTGCCGGGGGTCATGAGGATGATGGCTTCGACACCACGAGCGGCGAAGACGATGGCCATGTCGAGCATAAGGAGCATATATGGTCGGGGGCCATGAAGGGGAAGAAGAGGATCTTGAGAGAGATGACAAGAGTTTAGGGAGGGGTATAGTTGGGTTTTTGGGTAAAATACATAGAAAATTAGGCCAAAGATGAGTTGGAGGGATTAGAGCACAACTTTTTTAAATTTTGGGGGCTGCAGCACAAACCAAAAAGTATGAGGGGCTGGGACACACTGACTTTTGAAATTTAGGGCATTGAAACAATTTTTCCAAAGATTAATTAACAAAACCTTATTTTGTGAAATCAATCCTTACATTTTAAAGTATATATACTAATTTGAGTATATTTTGTGAGGACTGTTGCGCGCAGCGAAAATTTCAGCAGCACTTTGGCAGCACAATAAGAGAGTCAGGTCGCAATAGGAATTCCTATTTCACCAAGGAAACAAGAACCTTAATCAAAATATCTCAACCAAGTGAGATATCAGCTCTTCCTCTCATCAGTTCTAGGACTGACATGTCGAGGGAACCTAAGTAAGCTATTACAAATCACACAAATAGCGAGACAACCAATTTTACGTGATTCGGCAAATTGCCTATGTCCACGAGGAGAGGATGAGGAGATTCTACTAAATCAAAGAGAGTACAAAGAGTTACAATCTCACAAAACTCACAAACTAACCCTCAACCAAAGCTCTCAACTTGCTTATAATTAGGGGTGGGCAAAAACCAAAAAAAACCGGTTCAACTGAAAAAACCACCCGAAAAAGTGGACCGGTTAACCGAACCGGATTAAATGGATGAGAAGAAGACTCTAAACCGCCCGAACCGAATTAAACCGGTTTGGATCCGGTTTGAACCCCTGAACCGCCTGAAAAAAATCCGAACCGAATTTTCTAATTCGTTCTTTGTCGGATATTCATATTGCTCAAAATGGGAAGGACTTCGTCGTTCGGAATTCGGTCAAAATGGAAAGGACTTTTGGTTCGGACGAAGTCGGATGGAATAACTTTCTTATTAGTGAGTCATCACTTGAACATTAAGCTATATAATTGCTCGATAATTTGATTGTTATGTTTACATACATGTTTATATTGTATAGTTCCTTTTTCATTGGGCCTGCTAGCGTATATGCTCGCATTAAAATCGGTGAAACCTCATATAAGCTTTCAAATTCTACTAGAGGCATGTTAAGTTGTTTTCCAAGAAATGAAAGATAACCTTTTGATTATAGTTAATTAATATTTGAATGTTACGTAACCATGTGTACTTGTTGATATGGTTTGCGCTCATTTCACTGATTTTGGTTTTTTGTTAGCTGTGGCAATGGTTTACTTCAAACAAGCTCCACATTTCATTGTTTGGGGGAAAAAGTTAAGTAGACAAAATGGACAAATAATGATACTTCATTAGAAATTAATAGGCAATGATCTCAGGTGTGGGCAGATTTTTGTGAAATAGTATTAATTCGGTCCAAAACTGAAACCAATCCGAACCGATCTGAATTTTGGTTGGGCCGAATATTTGGATGAAGGGAAAAAGATCTGGATCTGGATGAGAGTTTTGAGAATTCGAAAAATTCGGATTGGATGCGGATTGAGCTTAAAACCGATCCGAACCGAATATGCCCAGCCCTACTTATAATATCTTCCTCTCACAATGCTCAAAAGTCTCTCTAATCTCTGATTACAACTCTCCTCTCTTTGATGATTGATTCTAATCTCCATAATGCTCAAAAGTCTCTCTAATCTCTGATTACAACTCTCCTCTCTTTGATGATTGATTCTAATCTCCATATATATAGAAAAACTAAAACCAAAACAAACTAGGAATCCTAAAACCAAAAACAAAACAAATTAGGAATCCTAATAACCTCATGTTACCAAAATAGATTAGGAATTCTAATAACCTCATGTTACCAAAATAGATTAGGAATCCTAATAGATTAGGAATACTGCTATCCAACAGTTCTCCACCTCGACGAAGTATTCCCAAAACTGAACCGATACCAACATGAGCACTAATGCGTCGTCTCACCAAATTCGGTTGCACTAATATGGTTGCCTACATACCCCCTCTCCCAAGGGATCAAGCCACCCGTAGTTCATCCAAATGGCCGTCAACAGCCTCAACAATCACGAATGTGCAATAAGTTTCGACAATGATTAAACTTATTGTTCGGAACCACCTTAGTGAGCATATCCGCCGGATTATCCTTCATGTGGACTTTCACAATCTTCACATCGCCATCTTCAAGAACATCCCAAACAAAGCAATAACGAACATCAATGTGCTTTGTCCTCGCATGAAAAACCTGATTCTTCGCCAAATAGGTAACACTCATGCTATTACAATAAATAGTGACAAACCTCTGCGATATACGAAGTTCCTCCAAAAGTCCTTGAAGCCAAATAGCCTCCTTCACAGCCTCCGTAACTACCGTATACTCTGCCTCCGTCGTAGACAAAGCCACCGTCGACTGTAAGGTACATCTCTAACATACCGGCACACGGGTCAAAATAAACACATACCCCGTCGTAGACTGACGCTTATCCAAATCCCCAGCATAATCCGAATCAACATAACCAATGCATAACTGTCCACCTGTAGTGTCCCGCTCATAAACTAAACCAACATTTAGCGTACCTCGAATGTACCTCAAAATCCATCTCACGGTGTCCCAATGACCCACTCCTGGATCGTGCATGTATCTCGATACCATGCTCACCGCCTGTGACAAATCTGGTCTCGTACATACCATCGCATGCATCAAGCTCCCAACCGTGCTCGCATATGGAGTCTTCAACATCAACTATCGATCTTTAACTGTCTTAGGTGAAAGGTCAGCTGAAAGCTTCAAATGGGCTCCCAATGGTACACTAACTGACTTCGTATCTATGCTAATATGAAATCGTTGTAGAACCTTCTTCAAATAGGCCACCTGTGTTAAACAAATTCTGCCATTCTTCTTGTCTCTGCCGATCTCCATCCCTAAAATGCGCTTCGCCTCATACAAATCCTTCATTTCAAACTCCTTTGAAAGCTGTGCCTTCAACTCATCTATAGCAGATCTGGAAACAGAGGCAACTAACATGTCATCGACATAGAGCAATAAATAGATGTACGCACCTCCTTTCAACTTACGAAAATATACGTAAGGATCAAACTGGCTCCGAGTGTACGAATGACCAATCATAAAACCATCGAATCGCCTAGACCACTGTCGAGGAGACTGCTTCAAATCGTATAGCGATTTCTTCAACCTGCAAACCAACTTATCTTTCCCTGCAGCTCGGAATCCCAATGGCTGAGTCATATATATTTCTTCATTAAGATCACCATAAAGAAATATCGTCTTCACATCCAACTGATCTAACTCCAAACCATACTGTGCCACCAAAGCTAGCAAAATCCAAATCGAAGAGTGCTTCACCATCAGAGAGAAAACCTTATTATAGTCAATACCTTCCTCCTGTGTATAGCCCTTCGTGCCACGCCCCGTTTCTCAAAATACCCGGGAATCGGAACGTGAATAAGCCCGCGACGTATTAGATCAAAGAGATTAAATACATTTCTCCTCGACCTAATACGCTAAGCGTCTAGAAATAAATACAATGTAAAGTCACAGGTCCTCGATCACAGATAGTAAGAATATAATAAACAACACAGAATAAAATAATACATATCACAAATAAATATCATCCAAGACATAATATTCGGGTCAACATTGCCCTTATACATGTCTGAACAAAAGAATACTAAAGAAATATGAAATACATTATACAATGATAAAAGAAAGGAAAATACTACAAAAGAAACTAGGATCATCAACTAAGAAGAGATAACTGAACTTCGACCTATTCTTTAACTCTATCTGTAAGACACTCCTGCTGAGAATCCTCTGGCTCCTGACGATTTCTCAGCTAAACCTATTCTTCCTCTAAGTCTGACGTACACCAGAGAAAACAGGTATACGTCAGCGTGCATGGCACACAGCAAGACCCCACAAAAGAAAAGAAAGCGAACGAAAACCCAATGCGGAAAGCGATACGATAACAAAAATAATAAGAGAACGTGCAACTGGAAATTTAACAAAATTAATAAAGTAACAAGTCGATCATGCAACCAGCGATCAGAATAATCATCCAAGTAACAATGCCATACAACTAGATGGAATTAATACTTAAAAATCTACAACAAGAGATGTAGTATGTCGAGCGAAATAATCCAAACAAGGAAACTCTCATATATATACAATATGTCTCAAATTGTAGATAATTAAATATTAATCCTGATCTATGTATGAAAAGAAATACAACTAGCCTACATCTCACAAGAATCCTATCCACCTTAAGTAACAAGGTCATGTAAGTAACCATTCTATAACAGGTCACTGGTCCACATCTCACACAGAGTCAACGCTCATATCACCGGATAACTGACTGTTCACAAATCTCCTACGTGCATCTAAACCCGCGAAATGGTTCGGTGAGAGGACCACACACAATCCGATTTTGGCCTGGTTCGAACTCAAGCAAAACTCGGGTGACGAAACGATTTCACTAACCAAGTGCGAAACGGTTCACTTTGCCCAACAAACTAATCCCAGTGCGAAACGGTTCTCTAGTGCAAGTCTGGAAGATACATCAACAGTCTTATCCGATCACATGAACCATATCTTCCCATCCTAATTCTTCTCGTTTTTCTAAGTCAACTATAATCCTCATTGGAACTCAGGTTCACCACCTAAACTCAGTCAACATACTCACACATGTAACTAAGTCTGTTCATGATGCACGAGGCCACTAAGTCATGAACTACTAAGGTTCTCAGCACATCAACAGATCATGAATATAGTATAGCATGTTAAACATGATTACGCAGGTTTATGTAACAGAAATGAGAACTATAATAAACATGAAATGCATAAACAAGATACTACAACATGAATACATGCATAAAGGACTTCATCACTACTGGAAGATCCAAACTCCTCATGCAAAATATCCGTACCTACGTATTTTCTAAGATAATAATACAGTAGAAAGGAAACTAGAAACCGATGTCGTTTTGCACATGAAATGTCGTGCTCTACGACGATCAGCCATACTATCATAAATGATAATACTCTTTTACCAAAATTATTCTTTAAACTATTTTTCATTAAAACTAATTTAAATAAAAATACTTATATAATAAAAATATATTAATCCCTTTCTGCATGAAAAGTAATCTTTTTTTATTTTATAAATTTCCCTTAATTAATTTCTTTTTGATAAAATTTTCGTAAATTTTAATTTTAACATATAACTTGTTATTTCATGCCCGCAATTAATCACATTATTAAACTAATTTTCACCATGCGCTCACAATCATCATTCCACGCAGATATTCAAAATTGCATATTAACCACAATAAATAATTTAACTACATATAATAATCATACTAATAACAATATTAATAATAAAATAATTTATCTACATCCAATCATCCTAATAACACGGTATTAACCATTAATTAAGAAACAACGGTAAACTCGAGATCTTGCCTCGGTGTATATGTCGAATGAATCGATGTCGACGATGGGGAGAGGATTGTCGAGGGACTGCAGCGACGGGGTGGATGCTTCTTAAGGATCCTCCGTTATACTCGCAAGATGAGGCCTCCAAACTCCGACTCGCCCGCTTCTCTTCCTTCTGTTACCCCCAACCTTTTTATCCGATAAAATGTCCTGCAAGTACTTATCCTGCTCCACTGGCTTAAGGTCCTTGGGCTTAGAACTCTTGTGGGCCTTACTCTTCTTTTTCTTATCCGGTACGGATACAGAGGGTATAAGAAAGTAGAAACTACCCCGTTTGAGCTCGGACTCGGGCGACACAATTAAGATCCGACCCGCAACGCCGCCGTTCGAGGAGCAGGGCGTGCTGAGCACGTGACCGGGATGGGCCGTGAGGATCTCACGGGCCGAAACCGGCCGGCTGAACTCGTCGACGTGGCCGTTGAGATGAACGACTCGGATGACGTCGAGGGCCCCACACGGAAGAACGCAGGCTATACAACAACGAAGGCTGTTGCCCATCTTAGAGAGAGAGAGAGAGAGAGAGAGAGAGAGAGAATGAGAGAGATGAACAGAGAGAGTGAGAGAGAGAGAGAGAATGAGAGAGATGAACAGAGAGAGTGAGATGGTGAGCTGGAGAGAATAATTGAGAGAGAGAGAGAGAGAAGAGTTGAAGAGAGAGAGATTGAGACGTGAGAGTGAGAGAGAGAGAGAGAGGATATGATTTTTATATATATATTAATTAGGATTTGGGTTAGGTATTTGAAGGGAAAATAATTAAAATAAATAAATACGGGTACTTAAAAATTAAACTAATTACAGAGTAATTATCTATAAATAAAAACGAACATGTTGTGCTAATTCAATAGTTGATACAAAATAGTCGAAATACACACATTTTGTACAATTAAACGAGAATAATTAATAATAAAAATATATTTACTTATATTTAAAATTAAATAATTATGGGATAATTATATACACAGGAAAACGTACCAATTATACTAATACGTCAGATAATATGTATTAGTAGAAATAATACAACAAATTATACAAATAATACGTAATTAATAATACAAAGTATTATACAAAATAATATGTAATAATATTAATAATACAACATATTATTTAAAATAATATGTAATAGTACCGATAACACAACAAATAAATTTTAGAAATTTTTACCGCACAAAATAAATTTATAAATATTAAAATCATTTAAATAAATATAAAACTTAGACTTTAAATCATAGAAAATTATAGAAATTTAAGAAAAATGTAAATACTCTTCTAAAAATCATAATTAAATATTTTAAAATACTAAAAAATTATTTTAACTAGTATCAAAATTCATGATCCTTACACTTCGCAACCAACCTAGCTTTGAATCTCAATGGAGAGCCATCAATGCCCTCCTTCTTCGTGTATACCCACTTGCAACCAATTACCTTCCGTCCCTTTAGAAGCTCAACCAGCTCCCATGTATCATTCTTATGAAGAGACTCCATCTCCTCCTGCATAGCTATCTGACTTGAATCAGCCTTCGAACTCTGCTCGACCTCTCTGAATGTAGTAGGCACCATCTCATCGATACTCTCCACCGAAAGTACATACACAACTGTGTTGGTATACCGTGTTAGCATCCGTATGTCTCTCTTCTATCTTCGAACGACAATAGAATCCTGAACCTGAGCCGTCGGTCCCTGATCCTGCTCATCAATACCCATATCCTTCGTGTCACCATCGTGCTCGTCTGGCGTCACTTCAGTCAGCACTCTAATGGATACTGTACCATCTGTACAATATGTAGCTGCATCGATCTCCACCATCTGTGATATCTCCTCTGTCGGGTCGCTCTCCACCTGATGAGAGTTGGGAAGCTTCAAGATAGAAGCCTCATCAAACGTGCCGTCCCTACTCAGCACAATCTTCTTATCAACTGGATCCCAAACCTTGTATCCCTTGACACCACACTTGAATCCTACAAATATGACCTTCCTAGCTTGAGGTTCTAATTTATCTGTTCTCATATGATAAAATACAGGGTACCCAAATACCTTGAGCTGGTCATAGTCATGTGCTGGCTCTCCCGACCATATTTTCATAGGGGTCTTCCCCTCAATCGCAGATGAAGGCAGCCTATTAATGAGGTGGCTCGCATATGTAAGTACCTCAGCCTAAAAGATCTTCTCCAAACCACTCTGCGACAATAAACATTGGGCCTTTTCCAGCAAAGACCGATTTTACCTCTCTGCTACCCTATTCTGCTGTGGTGTATGACTAACCGTGAAGTACCTCTCTATGACCTCGTCTCGACATAGCTGCAGAAAGGGGTCTGAAGTATATTCACCACCGTTGTCGGATCGTAATATCTTGATCTTTCTCCCAGTCTACAGTTCTAATCTCTTCTTCCACTCCACAAATAAATCTAGGACTTTATTCTTATGTTTTATGGTGTACACCCAACAACGCTTAGAATAGTCATCAATGAATGTGACGAACCAATGTCGACCACTAAGTGATACAGTCTTGGTGGGACCCCAAACATCTGTGTGCACGTAGTCCAGGATATCCCTCGTCCTATGAATAGTAGTTCCGAACTTTACCTTCGTCTTTTTGCCAAGTACACAGTACTCACAGAACTTCACTTTACTACTTTTGGCTCCCTTCAATAGTCTCTGCTTGCACAGCGCCTGCAGTGATTTTTCGCCTGTGTACCCTAACCTGTAATGCCAAAACCTGCTCATGTCCGCCTCTGAAATAGCCGAAACAACCTGGCCAATCTCGATGCTCCCCTTCAGATAGTATAAATTTTGACTACGGACTCCATTCATCACCACCAAAGATCCCGTAGTAACCTTTGCTACAGCGTCTTCAAAGGTCACCTTGAATCCCTTTGCCTCTAAATCTCCAACTGAGATAAGATTCTTCTTCAGCTGAGGAACGAATCTCACCTCCTTCAATTCACGGACTACTCTATCGTGCATCCGAATCCTCACGGTACCTATCCCACAAATACCACAGGATTGATCATTTTCCATAACTACAACACCCCCATCGAGTCTCTCGAACGATGCAAACCAATCTTGCCTAGGGGTCACATGATAGGTAGCGTCGGAATTAAGCATCCAATCTGATGCATCCAAGTGGTTCACCTCCGGAGTAATCAATAGAGAAAAGCTCGAATCATCGGAATCATCACATTTCGCAACGTTCACCTCATTGGCATTCAGGCCCTTTTTCTTGCTATGCTCATTCTCTTTGATCTTTGGACAATCCCTTTTTCAATGTCTCTGTTCCTTGCAGAATGCATATTGGTTCTTTCCTAGCTGGTGACGACCTCTTGACTTTGACCTTCCTCTATTATTACCTTTCAGATATGGATTTCTTCCTCTCGTCGACAAGGCCTCTCCTGAAACACTAGCGCGGAAAGTCTCGTTGTCATTCCTTCTCAAATCATAATTCGTCAATGCATTAGTAACTTCACTATAGCTGATAGAAGATCTTCCATTCAAAAAAGTGAGCACAAAGGTGTCATACTCCTCATCCGATAAGGAGCCCAATAAGATAATCACATTGTACTCATCCGATATCTTCTCATCAACATTCGCCAAGTCCGACAACAACTTCGTATAGTTGTTCACATGAGCCGCAAGCGAGGTGCCTCTGGACATCTGGAATCTGAATAACCTACGTAGCAAATGCAACCTGTTCTCAACATTCTTTGTAATGTACTTATTGTTAAGAATTTCCCACATCTTCATCACAGACGTCACCCCAATTATATCATACTTCAGCTCCTGTTCCAAACAGGACCTGATCACCCCACAAGCGTTCCTATTCATCTTTTCCCATATCGTCTCTTCATATTTTGGTGGTCTCTCATGGACCATGATGGTCTCTTCCAAGTTCTGAGCATTGAGCGTATCCTGTACGTCGCTCATCCACAAACCAAAGTTGATTTTACCGTCATACTTTATCACACTAATTTTGGTGTTCTAAAAACCAACTTGAACTGTACTCGCCTTCGACTTACTGCTTTCACATTCTTCTCCCAGTGCAAACTAACTCCAAATTATAAAGAAAGATTCAAACTTTGAAAGGAATAAGAAATTACCCAATTGAACCCTAGATTGGATTCCAAATAGAACTCTTAACCACACGAGGAAAGCAAGATCTCCAACGGCAACTTCAAATCCTATCTCCACCGAAGCCTAGAACTCCAAGAACCAAGCTTCATATAAGAATCTTCCTCCACCTAATTCCAAAAACTCTAGATCTGAAATCTGGACTCTGATACCACTTGTTGCACGTAGCGAAAATTTCGGCAGCACTTCGGCAGCACATCAAGAGAGTCAGATCGCAATAGGAATTCCTGTTTCACCAAGGAAGCAAGAACCTTAAGCAAAATATCTCAACCAAGTGAGATATCAGTTTTTTCTCTCATCAGTTCTAGGACTGACCTGTCGAGGGGACCTAAATAAGCTATTACAAATCACACAAATAACGAGACAACTAATTTTACGTGGTTCGGCAAATTGCCTACGTCCACGGGGAGAGGATGAGGAGATTCTACTAAATCAATGAGAGTACAAAGGGTTACAATCTCACAAAACTCACAAACTAACCCTCAACCAAAGTCTCTCTAATCTCTTATTACAACTCTCCTCTCTTTGATGATTGATTCTAATCTCCATATATATAGAAAAACTAAAATCAAAACAGACTAGGAATCCTAAAACATGATTGATTCTAATCTCCATATATATAGAAAAACTAAAATCAAAACAGACTAGGAATCCTAAAACAAAAAACAAAACAAATTAGGAATCCTAATAACCAAAAACTAAAATCAAAACAGACTAGGAATCCTAAAACAAAAAACAAAACAAATTAGGAATCCTAATAACCCCATGTTACTAAAGTAGATTAGGAATCCTAATAATCTCATGTTACCAAAATAGATTAGGAATACTACTATCCAACAGGAACTTCTCGGGGTTCCAAAGTAGCGACGTCCGGGAGTCAAATTCAAGACAAAAGAATAATATTGCTTTAATTAGCCTGGTTATTATTAATCCACAAAAAAAAGATCATCGAACAATTTTTTTTCTCGCAAATAAAGGAAAACCCAGTAAAAGAAGTGGCTTGCCGGAGTTTTCTCCTTTTTCTTCCACTATATATTTTGATCGTCTCCTCTTGAAGTCTCCATGAAGAGAGAGATTTTAAAACATATTATTAATTCTCTAGCTTTCTCTTCTCTCTGTAGAATTATCTGCTGAGAGTTGAGAGAGAAAGAGGAGTTTTTTTACTTTATTTGTTTAAAATGGCGGGTATTGCTATGGCTTTGATGGTTGTTTTTCCTCTCTTCTTCGTCGGCTTTATTTTCCCAGCTGCACAGGCCCAAGGTCCGGCTCCCGTTCCCACAAGTGATGGTAATTTCTTATAGCACCCATATTTTTTCTTGCTTATGTGTAATTAATTATCACTACATATCAACTGTAAAATGATTTTCTTTATTTTGTTTTGTTTTATTTAATTTTTCCTTTGTTTTCTTGTCATTTGCGTGCAGGGGTTACACTTGATCAAGGGATTGCCTATGGGTTGATGTTGTTGGCTCTTGCGCTGACCTATCTCATCCACTGAGTATGAAGCTGGTTGAAATTGTTGTTCCATCTATTAGGGATGGTAATGTTCTGTTGTAACTTGTGGGGATTATTGTTAAATAACTTTAGGGCAGGGGTGGCCCGTTTGTCCACAATTCGATCTGCTTCTAGATTAAGGTTTTTTTTTTTTTTTTTGGCTTAGCTCATCTATGCTGAATTGCATTGTGGATTAGTACACCTCTCATTTTTATGGATTACCTCACTTTAAACTGTGTAAATGGATTATCTTAATGCTCTGCTTATGTTCTATTTGACAATTGAGACAAATCGAGCTATTGATTTTTATATGTTTATTTTTCATAGCTGGCAAGTTAATCTTTGTTTAACCCTCTGTACATGTGTGTGTCTATACATATATAATTCATACGTTAGAAGACTTTTAAAGCTATCCAAATTATCTAAATGATTTGACGATATTTTCTTGATAACTCAACATAAAATTGAACCTAAAATCGTGAGAGCTATATTGAAACTTCCTAACCGTCCAGACCATAAGCGTAGGGGGCAGAGTCAGAAATTCATAATAGCAGTGTCACATTATATATAAAAGGACGATATTATTAGTGATTCTCTTATATTCAATACAATTGTTATAGGTTGCCTCAAATACTCATATCCATATTGCTTTCGGAATCCCTTTTTAGGTTGGTTTGTTTTGATCAATAGTCCTACTTACATTAGACTTTGCACAACCAAACATATTAGAGGTTTATTTCTACTTGGACTCTTGTTGGGTCTTAGGACATGTGGACTTCTATTCCTATTGGAACTCTTATTCCTTAGACAACAAGGAGTTGGAATCTTCAATGCTATATAAGAATAGTCTTTCAAGCCAATTAGATCATCAATCTTGAGAGCACCAATCAAAAAGAGAGAGTTCTTTTGTGAAGCCTATTTGATATTTTTCTCTTTTGTTTCTTTAGTTGAGAGTTGTATTAGGCTTTTAGGGTGTGATTTAGGATGGAGAGATTCCACTTTGTATTCCTCACAATTAGTAAAGCTTTTCTCCTCCTTCGCCCGTTGAGGTAGGCTACAAGCCGAACCACGTATATCTTTATGTTCGTGTGTTCTTGATATTTTTCGTGCTCTCGTGTGATTGATATTAGCTTATCTTGGGGAGTTTGTCATAACAACAATCAAGAACTTTAATGAGACGTAGAAGATGTACTTAACTAAGTACAATTGCAATTGACTCATACACGTCTTCATGTTTTGAAATCACTGCTTTATTAGGCTCATTCAAAACATCGCAAAATATATATACTCTACAATATAAATTATAATATGTCATGATCCATTGATGAACCATTCTATCTCACACACGATCCTTATCAATATAAATTACTTGTTTGTTTTTATTTTCTAAAATAATGTTTGATATTTGGTACTTGGGTACTTCGAAATGGGCAATGTAACTTTTAGCTTAGTAGAAATATGTCTTACCTAGATCTCTCTCTCTCTCTCTCTCTCTCTCACACACACATATATATATATATATATAGTCCGTTTCTCATACGGATCAATGCGTACGTACTCGTTCGTTTGCGCGAGCTGCAGGATGTTTTTTGTAAAAATCACCTCCAGCTGGCCTCAATCAAACGAAGGCTCACCCTCCCCCATAAAAAATCTTCTTTTATTTTTCCCCCCCCCCGGCCGACGACCTCCTCCGACTTCAGCCCTCCTCCTCCGCGATCTCGCCATCGACCTAGAACCTGTTGCATATGACTTCGGTCCTCCTCTACTTAAAGCGCGCCTTAAGAATTGCAAATGCTGCTCAACAGATGGCCAGTGCAACACGGGATGGCAGCAGATTCAAAAGCACAAATGACTGCTATACATCTAATAATAGGAACCCTTCAGCGGATGCAAGTTTTTATAGTTGCGAACAGGAACACATTAACACATAAAGCCACAGGGGTTGTGCTTTGTTTTATTAATTTTGTAATGCTAGATATACTGGAATGGCATGGTTTGTAATAGTTTTAATAATTTTCTATCTTGGAGTTTCGGTATAAGCTTCTTAAAGACAAGAATTTAAGCTGTAGTTTGGTTGAGATGCTTGATTGTAACAAGAGGAAATTCTTCTTTAAATATGGGGTTTGCTGATTATCAATTGTTTCATTAAACACAGTACTTAAAAGATAGGGGTTGTGCTTTGTACGGGTGCATACTAGTTCTAATCTATACTAAACTAAAATTATTTACCTATTTATCTAATCAAAAGTAAGTTTTCTTCCATAGAGGCACAACGTATGAATTTATATTGCATGATCCTGTAAAGCGCAACGTATGAATTTATCCTTCTTTTCTACTTTCGCTATTATGAGTGACAAACGTATGAATTCTTTCATTAGGATACTGGTGCTGGAATAGTAATAATAATTTGCCCTTGAACATCCAATACAAATTATGTAATAATATTGTAATGTTAATAAATTTAGTTGTTGCACATAATTTGGTTATTATTTATATAATTGTTATATATATCCTTAGAAGTTATTTTGTTAGATCATGCACTGTGATGGTCACTTGCTTGGAAATATGATCTAACTTAGAAATTTCTTAAATTTGTGCTTAACCTATAACTAGTAAAGGATAACTTTGTTATAACAGGTTATTATGCATGACACCGATATATGAGATATGGTGGTGGGTCTCAACCATCGAGAATGGAGATTCTCCGGGTGTATGTCATAAGCACGCATTATGATGTGTGTAGCACTAGACCGTATTTGAATTCTCTAGGATGAGTCACCTAAGAGATAGAGAGTTCAAATTGTTACATGGTCCCTTTGACTTGATGATATTATCATTTTCGATTTGATAATTTAGTATGCTTTGATGTGATGGTTAAGCTTGTTTAGCAAGCGCTACACAACCTGAAACATTGGGTTGCTAAATTTCATTTAGGAAAATGATGGATGTCTAGATAGGATCCAGTATGCTCATTATGATGAGTTAATTTATTATGCATTCCCATGAAGCTATTAAATTCCTGCCGGCAGGTGGTTTTGAAAATATTTTAAAAAAAGCCGTTTGGCTTTTTATTGTTTCTTTTTCATATCATGTTTTGACATGGAACAATGAAATACCAATTTAATATTGCGACAACAACTATTTATTCGCACTTTGTGGTTTTATCGCTCTATTGACGAGAGTCGATAAGGTAGGAGTGTTGCGTTCAGGGCAACTTTGAGGACTTATCGCTCTATTGACGAGAGTCGATAAGGTAGAAGTGTTGCGTTCAGGGCAACTTTGAGGACTTATCGCTCTATTGACGAGAGTCGATAAGGTAGAAGTGTTGCGTTCAGGGCAACTTTGAGGACTTATCGCTCTATTGACGAGAGTCGATAAGGTAGAAGTGTTGTGTTTGGAGCAACTTTGAGGACTTATCGCTCTATTGACGAGAGTCGATAAGGCAGAAGTGTTGCGTTTGGAGCAACTTTGAGGACCTATCGCTCTATTGACGAGAGTCGATAAGGCAGAAGTGTTGCGTTTGGAGCAACTTTGAGGACTTGTCGCTCTATTGACGAGAGTCGATAAGGCAGAAGTGTTGCATTTGGAGCAACTTTGAGGACCTATCGCTCTATTGACGAGAGTCGATAAGTTAGAAGTGTTGCGTTTGGAGCAACTTTGAGGACCTATCGCTCTATTGACGAGAGTCGATAAGGTAGAAGTGTTGCGTTCAGGGCAACTTTGAGGACTTATCGCTCTATTGACGAGAGTCGATAAGTTAGAAGTGTTGCGATTGGAGCAACTTTGAGGACTTATCGCTCTATTGACGAGAGTCGATAAGTTAGAAGTGTTGCGATTGGAGCAACTTTGAGGACTTATCGCTCTATTGACGAGAGTCGATAAGTTAGAAGTGTTGCGATTGGAGCAACTTTGAGGACTTATCGCTCTATTGACGAGAGTCGATAAGTTAGAAGTGTTGCGTATATATATATATATATTGTTATGGTAATTTACCATCTACAGATAAAGAAGTCGGGAGATTGACTACATAGGCTTAAAAAGGGAATGGTCCAAACCAGCTTAGAAGCCCAAAAGCCCAGTCAAGGGCAAATCTATCGGCCAGCTATGCAGACGAGTCACCTTTCGACCAAGGGTCATCATTACCGACTCGAAGTACGGGACTAGTCGATCCCTCGTAATTAAGATAATTCCTCGAACAGACGTCTCGACCATACACTCGGCCCAAAGCTCACTTGACTATCGAGTCGGCAAATCATAATAATGACTCACAAAATCAACCCGCCTTGACTAAGGGGATAAGATCCGACTAAGCTCGCTTCAGATATTAATCGGCACTACAACATTGATCAGTCCTATCCAGATCTTCGCTCTGACAAATCCCATGCATAAGCCGTTTATTCTCCTCACAAGTCACTTCCCAGAGATCGCCATGATGCTCTCCTGGGCTCTAATAGTTTTCCCTCCAATCACCAACCGCCATCTGTGGCTGGCCTATCCTCTGCCCTGCCTCATTTGTCAAATCCAGGATACTGAGAAGACCTTTCTCTCTTGTACCCGAGTGACTTCCCTTCCAATCACCAGTCGCCATCTGGAAGAGGAAGGGTGACTTAGCAACCTGTCCGTTCACCCCTCAACCGTCTCCTGTGCATAGTCAAAGCCAAGGATCAAACTCTCAGAGGCAATGGGCTATAAAAAGGAGGAAAAGAAGGTAACGAAGGAGGGGAGATCTTTTTTGCTGCTACTTTATTAAAGCTCTGATTTCTATCTTTAAAAAAGAGAACTAATAACTCTCAAAGAGTATCCTCTAAGGACCTCAATGGCCCAGAGACTCTTCCTCAAACCCTACTCAAGTCCCCCATCTGACTTGACCGTCGAAGGTACCACGGGGGAAATGAGCTCCGCCCTCCTACGAGTTTCTCCTTGTATGTGCAGTAGGATCAGGAATTCCAGTCTAAGGATCGGGCATAAAGTCGGAGGAGGAGTCGGCCCCATCTCTCATACTCTCCTTATCCGCCACCAGCATGAAGACCAGAACCGTAACCCCCTTGACTGTGTGTTCATGGACATCAACAGTTTGGTGCCCACCGTGGGGCCCACTCTCTTCTCTGAGAAGACATGCCTAATTCTAAACAGGGGCCCGATCTTACGCATTCTTGAAAAATATCACTGGAATCACACCATTCAAGCTAAACAAAGCCTGAAATCACATCATTCAAGCTAAGGAGGATATGCCTATGGCTATGAAGAGCCAACATAGGCGTAGCCCTCAAGGGCTCCAACAGCTTTCTGAGGAGTATTTGCTAAGTGGAACCCAGAAAGCCCTCCTGGAAAAGACACACCACTATGATGTTTTGTCTGGCTTGAAAATGAAGCGCAGGCTCCCAATGGCCGCCACAGACAAAACCCCACCGCCTGGACAGCCAAGAGGCCCGGGGTTGGATCGCAAATAGAACCCCAAGAGTTATGATCAGATCCAGTATTGCTCAAGCTCCCATTAGCAACAGCTTGTTGGCCTTCTTGTTTTGATGATGTTTAACAAACAATTTATTACTAATGTTGTTTGTCTAGTGTTTGTGCATTCCTATGTTTTGTAGACAAACAACGTTGTTGGAGGATGGATGGAATAGCGCTTCAACGATGATATCCAATGGAGGTTGGCGGATTTGTGGAGTGAAGCTACATACAAATTCAAGTTGAAGATCCAAGTTCAAAGCTTCATCCGCAAGATTACCAAGTTGAGCTATAATGAAGATCAAGATCAAGATTGCTTGGGTAATTTAGTTTAGGAATTTATATTATGTGTGTTAGTACTTTAAGCTCAATCATATACACACATACACGTTTTGGTTTTTGTATATATATAGTTATATATATACATATATGTTTTGGTTTGATAGTTTTCAAGTTTTACTATGAAACAAATGAATAGAATTGGAAAATACTATTTTGTTTCATGTTTATATGCCTATATATGATTTCACCTTTAACAAGCTTATATTTAATGAAATCATATTTAGTGTTTTGAATATATTGCATAGAATATGCAATTTTATGAAAATATTGTATTTCTAGGTTATAGACTTCATAACAACATGTTATATCTTTTATCAAGTCTATACAATCATTTCATAAGGTTTCAAAATGTTGTTTAAGTCAAAATATCAAAATATCAATTTTCAGGTTTTCATGTTTTGGACTATTTTGTAAAATGATGATATTTTTCATTTGGGAAGTCCTTTTTCGAAACCAGTCGTTGTAGCATGTTTATTATCATGTCTACAATCATTCCCCAAAGTTTTACATTTTTCTGAATTTATTTGATATTTTTAAACAGTGTTTTAAAATAAGCTTTGTTTTCTGGGATGGCAGTTTTCGGTCGACCGGTACGGTCGACCGGTCAATTGACCATTCGTCAGTATTTTTCCAGAGAGTCATCGGTCGACCGGTCCGGTCGACCGAGAGCTCAAATCGGTCGACCGACAGAATTTCCGGTCGACCGACGTTATAGCCGTTGGCTACTAACGGCTACGACGGGATTTTCGGTCGACCGACAATATAGCCGTTGGCTACTAACGGCTATTTCTGAGCTGTTTCTCTGGGGGCTGTTTTGTCATTTGTTTTGGGGGTTTTTGCTAAGATCTTTAGAGGGTATAAATACCCCTTTGCTGATATCTTTTCAAATGGGCCAAGAAGTTTTTAAAGAAGTTTTTAAACAAGGGTTTAAACTTGTTAAGTGTTTGTTTAAGTTTGGTTTAAGAAGCTTTTGAGCATTTGAGTGTTTTGGTTTTGTGATTCAATTCAACAAGAGCTTGAGGAGATCATCTATTGGTGTTTGGGCATCCAACTCTTCTCCCTCCACTCTTGATATCTTGAGAAGTTTTCTAAACTCAAACTCTAGCTTTATATTTATATACTTGCTTGATTATCATTGTTCTTAAGCTAGTTTTTATATTTGAGTTTAGTTTGATTTTGATTTATATCTCTTTGTTCACACACAACCTATTGAGCTTATTGTATTTACATTCATAGTATAATTTAGGGTTGTGGGTTTGTGACATTGAGAGTGAGCTTAATTGAGTTCTCATCTTGTTAGAGAGAACAATCATTTGTTATATTGTGCTTATTGTGAGAATCACTTTGTAATAGTGGGTGTAAAGTGTGATTGCAAGAGTGTGAGTTGTAGAGTTTTCGGTTAGCTAAAAAACCGAGTGTGTAGAAGAAGTTCCGGCTTCCAAACCGGATTGTGTTAGTGGATTTCTCCCCGGGAGTGGGGAGCGGAGACGTAGGACGGAAGGTCCGAACTCCGTGATCATATCTTGTGTTTGAGTGTGCTTTGGCGTTTATTTATACTTGTGTTTATAGTTCTTGTCGCCATTGTCATTAGCTCATTATTTATATGATCCACTATCTAGTTCATATTGTTTACCCCTCTTGTTAGTTTTATATCCTTGCACATACATTGTCTATATCTCTTTGTTAGGATATATCTTATTGTTTATATATCCTTGCATATATTTCTATCATATAGGATATATCACCTTTTGTATATTGCACATTCTTGCACATAACTCTTTGTATATCTATCTTGCAAGAATATATTTGTTAATTAGTTTTAATTGGCATTTAATCGGATTAGATTAGCATAAGACCCTAATCACCCCCCTCTAGGGTCTAACACAGCTTGCACGAGCAAGGAGCAGCGATTAAGTCTATGGCCGGCTACTCGGACCATCACCACCTTCAAAGGAGAGTCTTTCCTCACCAAAAATAAGATTGCAAGAAAAAACATGGGTGCCACCTAGAGATTGCCTCTTCAGGAAGTCCGTCCTCGGCCCCCAGCCGCTATCCAAACTACTAGAGTCAAAGAAAGAACTGGTGGTTGAAACACACGACTCGCATTCTCCTTATAAAAAGAAGACTCCTCTATCCACAGGATGGTCCGGTTGTTGCTACTCCTGGAATCCTCAAGGAGAAACGATGATCCCATCAAATTTTAGGAAACAAAGCATCGACATAGGGGGTTTCATCAACAAGAAGCCCCCAATCACAAAAGTTGCCTAGGCCTCTCCTTATTGAGCGTCATCCTCCAAATGCTCAATCAGTAGGACTCTGGCCATACAACGAAACCAACGGTGGACAAGCAAGATCTGTTGAAAATCCTCGTGTCCACCGTTGACCAAGCAAGGACCTCAGCAAAAATTTGAAGTTCAAGAAGGTCCTTGGCTGATGAGATGGCGAATATGTCGACAGCTCAATGGCGTCTAAGGCCAAACAAGCTTACCCTCAAGAGGAAGAACAACCCTCAATTCCGGGCGTTCCTCAGTTTGGCAACAAAGACAGCTAAAGAAGCAACAACTCACTCTCATCAAAACAAGTCTATCCAAAGATGACACGAGACAACTTAGAAAGCTCCATCTCAGTGATCCTGTCCCTAGTAGAAAGCCGTCTTCGAAATGCATCCGAGCAAAGAAACAAGAGTTTGACATCACCTGAGCTATGAGTATGAGTGGGCTGTACTTTATTATGCATAAATTTCAAACAATCAATGAAAATGTCAAATAAAAAGAAAGACATCAAAGACCTAGTCGTCTAGGCAACAACTTCTTAGTATAAAGCCCTTGGTACCTAATATGGATAAAACCAAGGCACAACGACTCCTCGGTCGGCACAAAGCACTTGGCTCTTCTTAAAGATAAGCCCAAGGCACAACATATGGTTCGATTCCATCTGCTCCTATCGACCATCATGTTAAAGCCCTTGGTACCTAATATGGATAAAACTAAGACACAACGACTCCTCAGTCGGCATAAAGCCCTTGGTACCTAATCTGGATAAAACCAATGCACAACGACTCCTTAGTCAGCACAAAGTCATTAGCTCTTCTTAAAGGTAAGCCCAAGGCACAACTTATGGTTCGATTCCGCCTGCTCTCATTGACCATCATGGTAAAGCCCTTGGTACCTTCTTTGGATAAAACCAAAGCACAATGACTTCTCAGTCGGCTTAAGGCCCTTGGCTCCTAATCTGGATAAAACCAAGACACAACGACTTCTCGGTCGGCATAAAGCCCTTGGTACCTAATTTGGATAAAACCAAGGCACAACAACTTCTCAGTCGGTACAAAGCCCTTAGTATCTAATCTGGATAAAACTAAGACACAACGACTTCTCAGTCGGCATAAAGCCCTTGGTACCTAATCTGGATAAAACCAAGACACAACGACTTCTCAGTCAGCATAAAGCCCTTGCCTCCTAATCTGGATAAAACCAAGACATAACAACTTCTCAGTCAGCACAAAGCCCTTGGTACCTAATCTGGATAAAACCAAGGCACAACGACTTCTCAGTCGGCACAAGGCCCTTGGTACCTTCTTAGGATAAACCAATGCACAACGACTTCTCAGTCGACACAAAATCCTTGGTACCTAATCTAGATAAAACCAAGGCACAACGACTTCTCAGTCGGCATAAATCCCTTGGCTCCTAATCTGAATAAAACCAATGCACAACGACTCCACAGTCGGTACAAAGTCCTTGGCTCCTCATCGGGATAAGCCCAAGGCACAACCCTAAGGACGATCTCAATAATTATGACCAAATAGGGGAATGAGGGCGTCGACACTCATCCCGCATATGTTATCTAGTCTATAAGGATCAACATTATTCTTGAAAAGAAAGCGGAGTCACAATACGATCAACTATTTCCTCAAGCATTTGCAACTCTCAAAAGCAAAAGATAGGAGAAATCATTTCCCATTCAAAAAAGAATTTCATACATTCTCTACCAAAAGACCCGGTAGGGCCCACAAAAAAAAGAAAAAAGAAAAAAATAGCAAATAACAAGAACTCCTTCCTAAGGCTCAGAACCACCGCACCCAAAATCCTTCCTCATTTTCTTCAAAGGCCTCCTGGAAGAACTCGGCTCCTCTGAGTCGGCCCCTCTTTTACAGACCTCCATTGGTGGAGGAAGGATCGTCGCTGCAGAGTCGGAGGAAGACGAGGAGGACCCTCTTATCTCTGGGAATTCCTCTTCGTCCAGAGCTCTGGACTCCTAAAGACCGAGGTGATGTCACAGCTTCTCAAGATCTCCAGCCTCAAGATCACTAAGGGACCTCGGCTCCAACATGTTCTCCTGCACTTCAGGCTAACCTGAGCAGGATAGTATGTCGTTGGCGCCAAACACCCAGACAAAGAACTTTTTCCATTCTTTGTTCAGCTCTGGGAAATTAGCGTCCAAACGAAAATCGCTCCGACAATGGAAAAGATAGTGCGGGTCTCCCTCAACAAACCCCACACTAACCACATGCCCAAGCAAACTAACGCTGGACACCACTTCCACCTCGGAGCAGGCGTCTATGAACGCCATCAAGATATAAATGGCATGTGGATGAAATTGGCAGAGGAAAATCCCCAAAGCCGTAAAAACTTCCCTTACGAAGGGATGTAGCGACATGCACAATCCACACTGTAGATACACCAGATAGAGCACCCAATCCTCACCATGCATATGCACCAGAGTAAGACTGTTCGGTGCCCCTATGATCATTGCCCGAGAGATATCGTACTTATCATGCAACGAAGTTGCCTCATCCAAAGTCATCCTCGACCTAGACAGGAAGAAGACCATAAGTTTCTTCTCACGGTCATTTTGAGGAAAGGCCATAGTAAAAATCTCTTAAGGAGTCAAAGGAAGAATCAACAATAAGAAATGTTCCTGATGCAGAGTGTTCTTCCAAAACAGCGCCAGGAATTATTTATAAGCCTCCAAGAGGCATACAGAAGGATCCAAGAGGCTCAATCCTAGAGCAACTAAGGAAGATCTGTTTTGAAACCTGGAAACGAATCACTCAAAAATGCCAATCGCCACTCGTAACTCACGCTAATCAATTGGCAAGTAAAGGTGCCACCCACGACCCCTCGTTTTCTCTAAAAAAGTAGTTCCCGATATCGACATCATCAACCCACAGAAGATTGGCGGTTAGCAAGTTCTACGCCATGTCTCCTGACATGATCAACTGGCTAAAATATCCCAACACCTTGAGCAAACTCATATCCATTTTATTCAGACCCGACTAAAGTCAGCTTCAAATGAAAGGGGCCAACTGTTATGATAATTTACCATCTACAAATAAAGATGTCGGGAGATTGACTGCATAGGCTTAAAAAGGGAATGGTCCAAACCGGCTTAGAAGCCCAAAAGCCTAGTCAGGGGCAAGTCTATCGGCCAGCCAAGCAGACGAGTCACCTTTCGACCAAGGGTCATCATTACCGACTCGAAGTGCAGGACTAGTCGGTCACTCATAATTAAGATAACTCCTCGAGCAGACGTCTCGACCATACACTCGGCCCAAAGCTCACTCGACTATCGAGTCAACAAATCATAATAATGACTCACAAAATCAACCCGCCTCAACTAAGGGGATAAGATCCGACTAAGCTCACTTCAGATGTCAATCGGCACTACAGCATTGATCAGTCCCATCGAGATCTTCGCTCTTACAAATCCCATGCATAAGCCCTTTATTCTCCTCACAAGTCACTTCCCAGAGATCGCCATGATGCTCTCCTGGGCTCTAATAGTTTTCCCTCCAATCACCAACCGCCATCTAGAGGGAGGAGGACGACCAAGTAGCTGGTCTATCCTCTGCCCTGCCTTATTTGTCAAATCCAGGATACTGAGAAGATTTTTTTCTCCTGTACCTGAGTGACTTCCCTTCCAATCACCAGTCGCCATCTGGAAGGGGAAGGATGACTCAGCTACCTGTCCATTCACCCCACAACCTCCTCCTGTGCATAGTCAAAGTCAAGGATCAAACTCTCAGAGGCAATGGGCTATAAAAAGGAGGAAAAGAAGGTAACGAAAGAGGGGAGATCATTTTTGCTGCTACTTTATTAAAGCTCTGATTTTTATCTTTAAAAAAGAGAACTAATAACTCCCAAAGAGTATCCTCTAGGGATATCAATGGCCCAGAGACTCTCCCTCAAACCCCACTCAAGTCCCCCAACTGACTTGACCGTTAGAGGTACTATGGGGGAAATGAGCCCCGTCCTCCTACGAGTTTCTCCTTGTATGTACAGTAGGATCGGGAATTTCAGTCTAAGGATCGGACATAAAGTCAGAAGAGGAGTCGGCCCCATCTCTCATCCTCTCCCTATCCGCCGCCAGTACGAAGACTAGAACCGCAACCCCATCGACTGTGTGTTCACGGACATCAACAGAAGGGAAAAACCTATCTCCCGATTTTGAAATGAGTCCTCCTACCGGGTCTACTCCTACCGATCATACCGATGTTAATCCCGGATCCGGTGATGACGATTCTACACCAAGAGCTCCTAAAAGGCTGAGATCCGATGTGTGAAATTTTTACGAGAAGATAGACGTCATCAAGGATGAACACGGTAGGATCCTCACGCAGAAAGCTAAATGTGCGTTGTACGGTAAGATTTTCCAATCTCATCATAAGAGCACCACCAACCACCTCAAACGCTATTTAGATAAACACAATAGAGGTCAGACGCCTCAAGGTGATATCTGACAATCTGTGATCTCACAATCCTCAACTTCTGGTGGTCGCATCATTCAAGCTAAACAAAGTCTGAAATCGCATCATTCAAGCTAAGGAGGATATGCCTATGGCTATGAAGAGCCAACATAGGCGTAGCCCTCAAGGGCTCCAACAGCTTTCTGGGGAGTATTTGCCAAGCAGAACCTAGAAAGCCCTCCTGGAGTTTGCGGGAAAAACTCCAAGGGCCACCTGATGATCGCCTCCTCGGGAAATCTGGCTCTGGCCCCTAGTAGCTATTCGAACCACCAAAGTTGAAGGAAGAACTGGTGGTTGAAGCATGTGACTTGTACTCGACCTACAAAAGAAGGCTCCTCCCATCGTAGGATGGTCTGGTCATTGATATCTCTGTAATCCCCAAGAGGGATCCATGGTTTTGTCAAATTCAAGGGAGAAAAGCATCGGCATCTGGGGTTTCACCAACAAGAAGCCCCCCATCACAAAAGTTACACGTGCCTCCTCCTGTTGAGCACCATCCTCCAAAAAGTTCAATCCACAGGACGCTGGCCATGAAGGGAAACCAATGGTGATGAAGCAAAATCGGCTAAAAAATTACCACATCCACCATCAGCCGAAATGATGATCGACACCGCCCATCGTGATTTTCACTCATCATGATTTATACGTAGAATTTTTTTTTAGACTTTTAACTATTGTTTTAGCTATATGTAGAACATACGGCTATTAAGCTGCCTGAAAAATTAATACATCGAACTAGTTTGATTCATACTCTAGAAGACTCTAAGTTATGTGAAAATTTTACGATATATATTTGATGATGTGTTGAACAAGATGTATGGTGCCGACCATGAATTTGATGAGCCAATTAGGTTATCTCATGATAAGATTTGAGCTCATCATCTCACGGTATCATTACTATATGTATATACATACACTAACGCACGGGTTTTTGAACATAGTACATGTTGTTTATTCATATATAACTATCAGACCTAAATTCATCTTTCTTTCACATTAATAAACCCTAAGATCCACAATTACATTGGTTTCAGCCAATCTAACACAAGCTACGTTGACGACACTGTCAACACCATTCAAACTGTCAACCCTTAAATCAAACCCACAAACTAGCTTCTCCTAGTTACGGCCCTCTCCCTTCTCCTTTATTCCCGTCCTCCCCCAATATCTCCTCCAGCGACCTCCCCTTCGTCTCCATCACCAAAAACGTACAAAAGAACCCCAACAGATTCGTAAACACAAGAAACAGCAAAGCCGCTCTAATCTGCTCCGTGTCCCCATCCAATGTAAAACTCCGCACCCCAAACGCACCCACTACCGCACCCGCTTTCCCTGCCGCTGCACTCAGTGCGTGACACGTGGACCTCACCCTCGTCGAAAACAACTCCGCGGGCAGAACAAAGGTCGTGATGTTCAGCCCGAAATTCGAGAAGAAGAACGTCAATCCGTACAATGCAACAAACAGCCTATGATTCTCTCCCTTTAAGTACTCGTACTTTGCTCCGAGAATCAGCATGAAGACCGACATCATGAAGAACCCGATGAGTTGGATTAGGTATCGGCCCAGTTTCTCGATGAAGACGACGGTGAACCAGTAGCCTGGGAAAGTTCCGAGGAGGGCGATGATGAACATGGCTCTTGAAGTCTCGGAGACTTCTCTTAATGCGTTGATCTCGTTCGCCTCGCTGGTTAAATAAACCGCGAGGAAGATGTCCTTTTGGGTGAGATTCTGTCTGTAGAACGCGTCGAGCAAGAACCAAGTGCTCGTCGTTCCGATCAGATGACGGCCGTGACGGCTGAAGAATTCAGCAGAGAGAAGGGGGTAGTTGTTGTTGTTCTTGAACTCTTCAATTTTATTGGGCTCCGTTTGGATCTCGACTTCAAGAACTTTGCCCATATCGGTTGTCGCCTGCTTCGCGTTGCCAGCAATGAGAGCCGTGTATCGTCCCGTCTCCGGCATTTTCATCCGCCAGTAGTAGGTCACAATGGCTGGCAGAGCTCCGAGCATGAGAACAATTCTCCATAACCAATCGGCTTGCCTTTGTGTAGATTCAATAGGATTAGTGGCAAATCCGGGCACCGGAAATAAATGGAGAAAGAGCGCTGATAACGACATAGAGACATGCCCGGCGAAAATTATTCCAACGCCTTGCATAGCGAAGACGGCGGCGATGAAAGCGCCCCGAGTCTTCTTGTTCGCGTACTTTGACATGATCGTCGCCGAGAGAGCGTAATTGCCGCCAATGCCGAACCCGAGCCAGAACCGAAAGAAACATAAGGTGCCTATAACCGCTTTCGCCGAGGAGCCGAAGGATAAGCCGGAGCCAATAGCGCAGACGTGTTAGATCTTATAAAAAAACTTGAGATCTAAACCATAAAGCCATGATTAATTCAAAGAGATTTACAAGAATCAAAAGAAAAGAGCGGAAGCTTATACCTGAATCCATAGATTAAACTTGAGATGGGTTTTGGATCTTCTAACCTTAGGGTTTCTCTAGCCAAACTTCTCTCTAGATGGGGGTGAAGAGAATTAGAGAATGTAACCCTAGATTAGGGACCATAACCCCTTATTTAGAATGTAACCCTAGATTAGGGACCATAACCCCTTATTTATAGATATTGTACATTTGTAATTTGGCCCCTTATCAAATCATAATTACAACCTGGTATCTGCACATATAACTCCATGATTATATTTTAAATACCCATTAACCCAAATTGATTGATCACTTTAGTGGGTTATCCTGAAGGATAGCAATACGCACAGATTAATTATATGTGCCAACAAATAGATTTAATTAGATTTAAATCCAACAATCTCCCACTTGGGCACCATATGATTCCTTAAATTGTGTATAACCTTATGAGCTCAAAATTGCTATCACTGAAAAGATATTTCCGAACAATCTCGTCCATTGACTATATCAATATAGGATCAAAGCGGCCTTCGTCACGTATATCAATACAATCAAACGACATAGATCAATCATGGATATGCAGCATGAAAATTACATGCAATGTGATCAGTACATGTCTATTTTCAACTGGTCCTAATTTAGTGAGGTCAAAAACCAAACATAATGTAACATAGTGTCTTAACTGAATACTTTATTCTGATCAGACAATATAACCAAACACAGAGCACCACAATTACAAACTCTCACTAAATCATGGTATCCTCAAATAACACCACACCCATATGAGCAGTGTGCTCATGAAAGACCTTGGGTGGCAATCCCTTAGTAAGAGGATCAGCAATCATGGAGTTTGTCCCAATGTGCTCTATGGATATCTGTCCACTTTGTACCCTTTCTTTCACAACCAGGAACTTAATGTCAATATGTTTTGACTTAGTTGAGCTCCTGTTGTTATTGGAATACATTACTGCAGATTTATTGTCACAATATAACCTTAGTGGTCTTTCCATATTTTCCAAAATGTGCAGTCTCGTGACAAAGTTTCGCAGCCATATTCCCTAATTGGATGCCTCATAGCAAGCTACAATTCTGCTGCCATAGTGGAGGAGCTACAAGTATTTGTTTGACACTTTTCCATGATATAGCTTCTCCTGCTAACATATAAATATAGCCTGATGTAGACTTTCTGCTATCTTGGCATCCAGCAAAATCAGAATCAGAGTACCCAATGACCTCCAACTGTTCTGATTCTGTATGTGAGCATATAATCTTTTGTTTTCTGAAGATACCTCATAACCCTTTTGACTGCTATCCAATGATCCATACCAGGGTTGCTTAAGTATCTGCCTAACATCCTAACAATATACGCAATATCCGGACGCGTACATACCTGAGCATATATTAGACTTCCTACAGCCGAAGCATAAGGAATCTTCTGCATTTCCTGAATTTCAAGGTTACCTTTAGGGCACTGATTGAGACTAAATTTGTCTCCTTTAGCCACAGGGGTGTCTTCTGGTCTGTAGTCTTGCATGCCAAACCTTTTAAGTACCTTATCGATATAGCTCTTTTGTGATAATCCAAAAATACTCTGAGAGCGATCTCGATGTATCTGGTTTCCTAATATAAAAGAGGCGTCCCCAAGATCTTTCATCTTATAATTCTTTGATAGAAATCTCTTGGTTTCGTGCAGTATGCCTATATCATTAGTGGCAAGCAATATATCATCGACATATAGAACCAGAAAGATATACTTACTCCCACTGAACTTGTGATATACACAGTCATCAACAATGTTCATCTCAAAACCGAACGAGATAATTATTTGTTGAAACTTATGATACCATTGACGAGGAGCTTGCTTGAGTCCATAAATGGATTTCCTTAATTTGCAGACCATATTCTTTGGGTCTCCTGACACAAAGTTTTCTGGTTGCACCATATAAATCATCTCATCAATGTCTTCATTGAGAAAAACAGTCTTAACATCCATCTGATGTAACTTAAGATCATAATGAGCAACAAGTGCCATGATTGTTCTGAAAGAGTCTTTAGATGAAACCGGAGAGAAAGTGTCTGTATAATCAATGCATTCTTTTTGAGTATAGCCTTTAGCAACAAGACGTGCCTTTTACCTCTTCACATTACCGTTTGCATCCCGCTTGGTTTTAAATATCCATTTACAACCAATTAGTTTTGCACCTTCTGGTAACGGGACAAGTTCCCAAACCTTATTGTCTTGCATAGACTTGTACTCTTCATTCATGGCATCAATCTACTGTTGAGTGTTAGAACTTTTCATGGCCTGAAGGAAGTTGATTGGATCATGTTCCAACATTCCATTACTTTCCTCATGTTCTTGGAGAAATACAATATAATCATCCGGAATAGCATTTCTCCTTTCTCTCGTGGATCTCCTTAATGGCACTGGTTCTTGAGGTTGTTGAGTTTGTTCTTCTGGAACAGGGAGTTGTTCAACATTATCATCTTGAGGTTCCTGATTTACTTCTTGAGCAACAACAGGTATAGGAACCTGAATATTGTCAAAAGTAACTGTATGGATTGGATCTGAAGCCAATTCCTCCTCAAAACTAATGTCTCTAACCTTATTTCTCCCCCCAAACTCAACATCCTCAAAGAATGTTGCTGTTCCCGTCTCAAAAATATTCCTTATAGTGGGATCATAAAACTTATAGCCCCTAGAGCGATCAGGGTACCCAATAAAGTAGCTGCTAACTGTTTTGGAGTCCAATTTCTTTTCATTTGGCCTATAAGGCCTTGCCTCAGCTGGACATCCCCAAATATGTAAATGCTTTAAACTGGGCTTTCGACCAGTCCAAAGCTCATAAGGTGTTTTAGCAACTGCTTTACTTGGTACTCTATTCAGAATGTAAGCTGCTGTCTTAAGTGCTTCTCCCCAGAGTGACTCTGGTAAAGAAGAATGAGCAATCATACTTCTTACCATATCCTTAAGAGTCCTGTTTCGTCTTTCAGCTACACCATTCATGCTAGGTGAACCCGGCATAGTGTACTGTGGGACGATACCGCATTCCTCTAGGTATCTAGCAAATGGTCCTGGACGTTGTTCACCTGAACCATCATATCTACCGTAGTACTCACCACCACGATCAGATCTGACGGTTTTAATTCTTCTGTTGAGTTGATTCTCAACTTCAGCTTTATAGGCTTTGAACATGTCCAGAGACTCAGATTTTTCATGAATAAGATATAGGTGCCCATAACGTGAGTAATCGTCTATGAATGATATAAAATATTGTTGACCATTCCAGGATTCCGTAGGGAATGGCCCACAAATATCCGTATGTATCAATTCTAAGACATCCGAAGATCTGTTGGCACCTAATCTCTTCACTTTGGTCTGTTTTCCCTTGATACATTCAACACATACGTCGAAGTCCGAAAAATCAAGGGAATCCAAAATGCCATCAGACACAAGACGCTCAACTCTACCTTTTGAGATATGACCTAAGCGCTTATGCCATAATGTCGCCGAATTTTCCTTATTTAATTTACGCTTAGTACCACGTGATTCCACATGCAAGGATTCATTGTAAGAAGCAATTGTATCAAGCAAATATAGGTTGTCATAAATACTCAAGTAACCGGTTCCCACAACATTTGAATTAAAAGATAAACTGAATTGACTGTTTCCAAATGAACAAGAATAACCTGATTTGTCCAATACAGAAACAGAAACCAAATTCCGTCTAAAAGACGGTACTACAAAAGTATCTTTTAAATCCAAATAATAACCAGTTCCTAACAACAACCTAAAGTGCCCAATTGCTTCCACATCTACCGATTGTCCGTCGCCCACAAAGATGTGTCTTTCAACATCACTTGGCTTTCGGTAGCTCAGGCAACCCTGCATAGAAACACTTATGTGAGTAGTAGCACCAGAGTCTAACCACCAAGTGTTTCTAGGTACTGAAGCTAAATTAACCTCAGAACAGACCAAAGTAAGGAACGTACCCTTATTAGCACGCCGGGCGTGATATTTTGTACAATCCTTCTTTACGTGTCCAGGTTTGTTACATAAGAAACAACCCTGATTGTCCTTATGTTGTTTCTTCTGAACTGGACCCTTAGCAGCTTCATTATCATTCTTCCTTTTCTTGCCCTTATCCTTAGAGGCATAGGCCAAATGAGCACTTTCTGTCTTATCTTGCTTCAACCTGTCTTCTTCTTGCACACAGTATGAAATGAGCTCATTTAGAGTCCATTTCTCCTTTTGGCAGTTATAATTGACCTTAAACTGAGTGAATTGTGCAGGAAGAGATAACAAAACCAGATGCACCAATAACTCATCACAAAGATTGAGTTTAAGTGCCTTAAGCTTTGAAGCAATATGAGACATTTCCATAATGTACTCCCTGATATTTCCTTTGCCCTTATACTTCATTGAAATCAAGCGAGCTAAGAGTGTGCTTGTTTCTACCTTATCGTTTTTCGCAAAACGCTTCTCAATTTCGGCAAGGAAATCTTTAGCATTAGTAATCCCTTCGGATTCTATGCCCCTGAAGGTTTCCGGAACGCCACGCTTAATGATTATAAGACTCATGCGATTTGAACGCTCCCACTTCTCATACTCCTTCTTTGCATCAGGAGTGCTATCCGCATTGAGAGGTTGGGGTTGTTCAATTCTTAATGCAAAGGTCTAGATCCACGCAGCCAAGAACAATTAATATGTTCTATTTCCAAACCTTGAAGTTTGTCCCATTTAGCATGGGAATTGAGTTGATGTTAGCAGAAATTGTTGCAGCAGATGCATTAGCTGAAATAAAACAAAAATGCTCACATCAATAACCATAATTAGTAATCAATAAAATTCAAATAATGACGAATCTCATCCAAGATATCTGGCACAACATTAATATCAAGTCTTTGGACAGTAATATTAACTTGTAAGTGATACCTTGTTGCAATGATCAAACATTGACAATAACTCATGTCAAATAATGAAACTATCTTTGGATCGATTCATTATTCACATGTAAACCTTATAATTATCATACGCTTATCATCGCAGATGTGTATACAGTCTAAATAAATATTAACTTTCCTTTGGGCCGATTAAATATTTACACGAAAGCATACACACAAACATCTCACATTCTTCATGAACAATCTACACAAGAGAGGTTACTTTGGCAACTTCTTGTTTCAATTAATCAATTGGAGTGAGAGACAACCTTAATACCTTAGTGTCATAATATTTGAATTAAATAATTGATTAAAAACCAAATTAAATTTAAATTAAATTAATTTAAATTTCCATAGCTTAAATAGCGCCCATAACTTAATTGAATAAATTAAGTATACCAAAGTGGACCCATAATTTAATATGAGAAGCCGAGGCTTAACCATAGTGAACACGAAGTTCGCTTAACTTCGAACGCGAGGTTCATCTGTATTGAGTACGAGACTCACCTAAGCATGAACGTGAGGTTCGTCTGAAAATGAACGTGATGCTCAACTTGAGAACGAATGTGAGGTTCGTTTGAAAAATGAACGTGAGGTTCGACTGAAAATGAACACAGGGTTCAACTTGAGAACGAACGTGAGGTTCGTTTGAAAAAAGAACGCGAGGTTCGACTGAAAACGAACACAGGGTTCAACTTGAGAATGAACGCGAGGTTCGTTTGAAATATGAACGCGAGGTTCGACTGGAAATGAACGCGAGGTTCGACTTAAATTGAGCGCGAGGCTCACCTTAGAACTGAGCGCGAGGATCACCTTAGAACTGAGCGCAAGGCTCACCTTAGAACGAACGCGAGGTTCGTTTGATTTGAGCGCGATGCTCACTTGAGAATGAACGCGAAGTTCGTTTGAAGCTTTCAAGCCTCGCCAAAATCTGAGGTAACCACCTCCTTAATTTTTGCCACGTTTTCACGCATGAACCCCTTGAGGGTTTAATCTGAAACCGCCGCCGCCATTGCTCCCACACCCAAACGTCGAAACCCTAGTGTTTCCTAATGCCGTCATCATCGTCGGAGTCGAGAGCGAGGCCGCCAGCGACACTTCGCCGGCGAGGAGCACGGGGACCGACGATCAAACAAGAAAATAGATCCAAAAAGTTCCTCGATTTTATTTCAAAATCAGATCCAGAATAAAAGATGACCTTTTGATCCAAAATTGAAAGAAAAAACCAAACAAAAGGAAATATTTACTGTTCATCCAAAAAAATAAAAAACGTAACTGTTCATCCGAACGTTATTGTTCATCCGAGAACAATTCTTAATCAAAACCAGAGATTTTAAGATAAAAAAACCCAAATTTTTAAGAACTTAAACCCCTAAAAATTAATCACATGTGGCTCTGATACCACTTATTAGATCTTATAAAAAAACTTGAGATCTAAACCATAAAGCCATGATTAATTCAAAGAGATTTACAAGAATCAAAAGAAAAGAGCGAAAGCTTATACCTGAATCCATAGATTAAACTTGAGATGGGTTTTGGATCTTCTAACCTTAGGGTTTCTCTAGCCAAACTTCTCTCTAGATGGGGGTGAAGAGAATTAGAGAATGTAACCCTAAATTAGGGACCATAACCCCTTATTTATAGATGTTGTACATTTGCAATTTGACCCCTCATCAAATCACAATTACAACCTAGTATCTACACATATAACCCCATGATTATATTTTAAATACCCATTAACCCAAATTGATTGATCACTTTAGTGGGTTATCCTGAAGGATAGCAATACACACAGATTAATCATATGTGCCAACAAATAGATTTAATTAGATTTAAATCCAACAAGACGACCATAAGAATTAAGGTCACGCCGTAGACACGCTTGCGGCCAAGCTTGTGAGGGTACCGATGAGGGCGACTCTGGTGACGATGTTGTTGACGTCAGGGGAGAGTTTACCGGGTTGTTTGGAGGAGCCCTCGTAGAAGTAGAGGCGGCCAAGGAGTTTGGAGATGGTAGAGATGCAGAAGAGGTCGTAGGCATCGGTGAAGAACCCCATTCCGGCGATGACGATGGTTGTTATGTGGTACCATTGGGTTCGGGCGGTGTCGAGGGCCGTTAGCACGGCGAGGCCGTTGGAGGAGGAGGACATATGGTTGCTATGTTGAGGTT
>NC_033798.1:110271538-110324253 GCF_001876935.1 Asparagus officinalis | reverse complement strand
GGGGGGGGTTTAGGGTTTTTTATAGGAGAAACTAATTAGGAGGAGGAGAGCGTGGAGTACTAAGGGAGGGCTCTTGTGAACCGAGGAGGAGGATATTGAAGGGAGCATATTCTTGATGTTAAAAGGCTGTCGATTGAAAGTTTTTGGATTTGTTTGTAAGATGTTGTTGTCAGTGTAACAATGTTTGTGGGTGTGGGTGTTTGGATAGATATTTTGAAGTATTGCCTAGACTTGTGCACTGCACAGGAAACAGCTCGGACCTAGCAAGCTTAGAGGTTCTTGGCTTTAGGCACGCTTGCTATTTTTTGGAGTGGTGAAACTGGAGAAAGTTAATGTAGCCACGAGGGGGGAAATATCAAATTTATCCGGGTCTATGATATTAAATGTGCAATAAATGAATCTTAGCTTTGATTTGTGCATAAATTTAGGAGTTAGTATTTTTTCGGTGTACAGTTTTGATATGAACCATTCTGACTAGATGCTTTCTAAGTCATGATGTTACAATAACCTTCTACATCTTTATATGGTTCTGTTAACAAAAGGAAAGCAAATGTGGCACTTTAAATGCTAGTGTAATTTGATCTGATTTTTTCTATCAAATTTGAGCTGAAGTGGGAGGAAAGTCATGTTGGGATATTTAGATCACGTAAAAACCCTAAAAATCACCAAGCGCAGCAAATAGAATCTCACACAAGATTTAATATTGTAAAATTCTCGACAGAGAAAAATTACGGGATTGAAAATAATCCACTATCACATTCAAATTATAATCTTTTGCATGGATGAAGGTAGTCAAAACTCTCTCTCACACAATACCCTTGAACTCGATTATGCCCTCTGTTTAACCCTGATTAGAAAAATATTGTATCTCTCTCTTTACTAAAAAACTCTAAAATATGATGTCTTATTTAAAGACACCACATGTCTACCAAGTCAACTTGGCCTATAAATTAACTTGGCCTCTTAAAAAGCTGCTAGGACTAGGCCTAACTTTCAAATCCAGATCCAATTTGAAACTTGAGCCGGCACCCAACATATCCTTTCTGGAAGAAAAATCTTTAAGTATCTCATGGCTTTAGAAAAACTCACTCTTATCTTCTTATTCCTCACCTCTCCCTTGTTGAAAAGAGTTTAAGAAGAGTCACCTACACCATTGACAGAATGTCCATTTAAATAGCCAATGAAGTTGCTATTCTTCCTCTCTCACAAAATCAAATTACCATTTTTATAATTTACACCACTCTCCTTCACCCACATACTTGTACCCACGCGGTGTCATCTCACCTAGCGAAATTAAACTAGCACCACATAATGGCACATATCTCACATGATAAAGATTTCTGACCTTCCTAATGTAAAGCTTTAGGCCAATACTCCCAACGCCCTCAACCTTCATCTTCTCATTATTTCCAACGATCACATCACCAAATTCTTCATCTGTCTTCAATATGTCAAAACACTCTATATTGCAAACATGCATATAAGCTGTTGTTATAGGGGGTCACCTATTTCTTACAAATATGCTATCCCGAGAACAGACTCAGTCAAGCTGGCTTCATTCTCCAAAGACGACTCGAAAGGCGGACTCGGTCGAGCAAAAGATTGCTACTTAGCGATCAGCCGACACTTCCCCCGAGGGCGAATCAGAACATTATTTCTCGGTATTATTTTACCATTTATGATCATCATTATGACTCCACGTCACTCGCTGACAAGCCTCGATGGCTACAGGATCCCCATACCATAGAAGGGACTCCACATCACACGCCAACAAGCCTCGACGGATGCAGGATCCCCATACCATAGAAGTGACTCCACGTCACTCGTTAACAAGCCTCGACGGCTGCTGATTCCCCATGTCTCTGAAGTGACCTCCCATCACTCACCAATCGACACGTATCGGGCAGAGGGTGACTCAGCCTCCGGCTCACCCCTCACCATCATCATAAACCACATTCTCATTAAATGCCTATTCTACCCTTGGCGTTCTCTATAAATGCATACGCTATTCATCATGAAAAAATGTTAGATTTTCTTACTACCTAAAAACTCTCTAGACACATATTAGAAGAGCACACCGTTCTTCCTTCACCTCACCCAAGTCCACTAACAAACTTGACCGTTGGAGGTACCATGGGGGAAACAAGCCCCGTACTCCCATGATTCTTGTGTGTGCAGGTGATCCGTCCACCCCGAGCTCTGAGAACCAGACATAGAGTCGAAGAAGGAAAGCGGCCCCCTCTCGACAGTTCAACCTCTAGACGATCCAGCAACTCTGCGACTTCAACTGACTGTGTGATATCAGACATCAACAACTGTAGAATCTAATACCTAAGGTTTGTTCGTATTAGTACTGGTACTTTTCTCATTAACATCACATCTTCATCACACACAACTACCGAGAAGTCCTCCTTCTTTCTAATTTTTTTAAGCTTCATATGTCTAATGCTCTTTAAATCATTTCGCATCTGGGAATGTATGAACTGAATGTAATCCTTCTCTTAGCAATAGTAGCACTCCCTTTCACTGTCGTCTCGATAACTATCATATCTCCCCTTACTCCTCCCTCGATTAGAACCTTCAAAAGCTAGTATACTTTTATGACCACTAGATGCGCTCTCCTTCCCCATCATTCTCTCATTCTCTCAAAGGAGTGTTGTCATATCATAAATTTTAAAGTCGACTTCCCTGCAATTATTGTTTGAACTATAGCTTGTATCACTTTGGTAGCGAAGGCAATAGGAGTAGTGCATGCTCTTTTTATTTAATCTCCTTATTAATATTCATGAGTTGACACACAACCTGATAAAGATGTTGATGTGGTCTTCAATAGCAGAACCTTCTTCCATCTTTAATGAATAAAGCTCCATCCTCAAATACAATCAGTTTATCATTTTTGATGCATAAATTCCCACAAGCTTGTCCCACAGCCCACTTGGCATGATCTCTTGCATAATGTTGTACTTGATTTCGGGGGTGAGTGCTAAACGAATTATGCTAATAGCATTCTTTTGGATGGAACTCCATTCATTATCTGCATCCCTTCAGACTTCTTCTCCTCTAAAGCTTGATCAATACCCTACTTATAAGAATATTTTGAAATGGCTCCTGGTTTGTCAAATTCCACCTCCAATTCTCCAATCAGAAGATAAATCAATATGCACCATCGGATTTGATTTAAAAATAATTTTTAATCAAACCCTCCTCATCGTGTGAATTATGTTCCACAGCCTTGCTATAGTAACATTCTTTTATAATTTTTATTTTATTTTTTCTTCACGTGTTGTTCACCTGATTCCTCTCCTTCACGATGATCGGTTCTCTCATTCGCCTGATATCGATCATTGCACAATCACCGATGCCCTTCACCAATCATGCACCTCTCAAACCTCCATGAATTGTCGAACTCTGCTCTAATACCACTTGTTAGGATTTTTAAATCACACAAAAACACTAAAAACCACCAAATGTAGCAAATAAAATCTCACACAAGATTTAACGTGAGAAACCCTCAACAGGGAAAAACCACAGGATCAAAAATAATTCATTATCATCTTCAAATTATAATCTTTTGCACAGACAAAGACAGCTAAACCCTCTCTGACACAATACCATTGAACCCGGTTACACCTTTTTTAAAATTCTGATTACAAGAATATTGCATCTCTTTCTTTTTCTGTTAAAATTTTGAAGTGACAATATACCACAACTAATGGTGCAAACAATAAAGAAAAAAAGCTTCATATGTTAAAGAACAGAGATATCGGTAGAGCGCCGTGCATGAGGCTCCGGCAACGTGTCTGCTTTTAAAACATTGGCACCATTGAACCAAATCCCTGTGTTGTTGAACGCAAAGCAACACACCAAAAAGTGATGTTTTTCTAATCTCTATCATGTTCTTGTATAGTTGTACTAAACTAATGCTTCCTAAGATTTTTCTTTTCCTTTTCTTTTTCTTCTTCTTCTTTTTTTGGGTAGGATGTGGTGGGTTTTTTTGGGAAAATTGTGTCCAGGCCCCAAAAGTAGAAACTTCATGTGACAAGACCCCTTATAGTTTCCTCCATGTGGAGCAGCCCCTTGAAGTGTGGCACTTTGTGCTGCAGCCCTTTTTAGCAATTATTACATATTAGCTAAGCTAAAATCCTCAAATTAGCCTTATCCTCTCTCCTTAATCCCTCAAACCAGCTCTCTCTCTCTCTCTCTCTCTCTCTAAAACCAATGGTTTTCTCAAGCTCGTTGCCCTGGCCCTCGCCCTCCTCGCCGTCGCCGCCTCCGCCTGGGCCCCAAGCGCTCTCTCATCTCCCTTCTCTCTCTCCTCTCTCTCTCATCTCCTCTATCCTCTCTCTCTTAAGCTCTCAAGCCCTAATCCTGCTCGCGACTACGCCCTTCACGATGACGTCGGGCTCCAGATCCATGCCCTAGCCCGCGAGTTGGGCCCTCGAGTTTCTAACCACTTCCCCTCTTCTCCTTCGCCCTACCTCGTTGTCGTTGCTCGCCACCGCTCCCCGCCTTGCCCTTGACTACGCCGGAGTTCATCACTGTCGCTAACTGCCTCACCCTCGAGTTCGCCATCAACGTTGTCGGGATGCCATCAACCCGGATGCTTGCCAAGAAGAAGCTATAGGTATTCAACAACTTAGACTAACATATATCTCATCCCATGTCGATCATGCCCAGCATCAACTTTCACGACAACAAAATGTTTTTTTAGCTTTTTCAATATTCAGGAGAACAAAGTAATGTTGATTCTAATGGTAATTAATAAAAAACATTATTTAAGCTTGCATTTAAACCTTTGAATTCCTCTCTTTAGGACTTGGGCTCTTGGGCAATGAATTGGTCGGAGTAGATTCTCCATTCGATTGCATTTATTTGGCAATGAATTCAAAATTATGGAATAAAAGAATGTTTTTGAGTATGACTGCCAACTCGATAGAGCTCAAGATGGTAAACAGCCCGGGGGAGGAGTTCTTTAACAGAATGACGCGGGTGTGACCACCGTTATAACATGAAAGATCGAAACGCATCGAAAAATATATAAAAGACATCAGAACTCCAGTAATATTACAAGAATATATTAAAAGTCATCGAAAAATATATAAAATTCCAGATTTACTTATCTAATTCATTGAGTTCATTCGTTAAATGTTGCAATGTTTACAAAAATACCATCAAAATCAGAACTCCAGTAATATTACTTCTGAGCTCGGCGAGGGAGGGGTCCATGCACTCGTCAGGCCTTCCGGTGTTTTTGAAGTTGTAGAGCCGGTCGTGGATGTAGTGGCAACATGTCTTGCCATCAAAATTATGTTAGTTCTAGCTCTAATTCATCTTAGTTCTAGGCTCTTGGGCTCTCAAGTTAGTTCTAACCCGCCCCATGTTAGTTCTAACTTGCCCCATGTTACTTCTAGCTCTAATTTATCTTAGTTCTAGGCTCTTGGGTCTCAAGTTAGTTCTAACTCACCCCATGTTAGTTCTAATCCGTCTCATGTTAGTTCTAACCCGCTCCATATTAGTTCTAGATAGTTCTAGCTCTAATTCATCTTAGTTCTAGGCTCTTGGTGTAAGGACCATGAATTTTAATACTGGTTAAAATAACTTTTTAGTATTTTAAAAATATTTAATTATGATTTTTAAAAGAGTATTTGTATTTTTTCGAATTTCTAGAATTTACTATGATTTAAAATCTAATTTTTATATTTATTTAAATGGTTTTGATATTTATAAAATTAGTTTTGTGCAGTAAAAATTTATAAAACTTATCTGTTGTGTTATCGATGCTATTACATATTATTTTGAATAATACGTTATATTATCATTACTGTTACGTATTATTTCGTATAATACGTTATATTATTAATTACATATTTTTTTGTATAAATTTTTATATTAATTCTACTATTGCATATTATTTGTCATATTAGTATAACTGGTACATTTTACTGTGTATATAATTATCATATAATTATTTGATTTTAAGTGTAAGTAAATATATTTTTATTATTAATTATTCTCGTTTAATTGTACAATATGTGTATATTTTGACTATTTCGTACAACTGTTGTATTAGCACAACATGTATGTTTTTATTTGTAGATAATTATTCCGTGATTAGTTTAATTTTTAAATACTCGTAATTATTTATTTTAATTATTTTCAATTTAATCCCTAACTCTAATCCCCTTCTCTGTCTCTCATCTCTCTCTCCTCTCTCTCTCTCCTCTCTCTCTCTCTCTCTCTCTCTTCTCTCACACAACACCACCCACACACACACACACACACGACACAACACACATAGTATTATATATATATAGTATATATATATTATATAGTATATATCATTATTCCATATATCTATAATATATATTATATATATTCATATATACTATATATAATATAATACTCATATATAGTTCTCATTTTTCTCTCTCTTCTCGTTTTATTTCTCACCAAATCCGGCGCCGCCTCTCATCTCTCGTCTCTCTCCAACAAACCAGCCACCACCATCCTCTCCAATCTACTTCTCTGCAGCACCTTCCGCTCCTCATTCGGCCTCCTACTCCGGCCCAGCCATCGCGTGACCACCTCCCCCATCCCCTCTTCATTTCCTTCACTCCTCTCTCCTCTCTCCTCTCCAGACCATCGACAAACCAGCCTAAGATCCCCGCCCCGCCTACCTCCCAATATCCTCCCGTCTCCTCGACCATGCCCTTCCCGTCTGCCGCCTCTACGAGCTCCAGCAACTGCCGCTCGAACCACCATCGGCGGGCCCCATCAGCATTCCGAGCGCCTGCCTGCCTAGCTCCTCCATCGTCGAGCCTCAACAGCCAGCGCTTTTCCCTCTCTCACTACTCCGGTCTCCCGCGATGAACACATCCCTCTCGCGTGTCGACTACCTCGCTCTTAACGACGGTCCTGACGCCAACACCCTCTAGCGATCCCCGCCGCGACAAGGACCCCGACAAAACCCGCCTTGCCTGCCACAATCTTCCAACAGTCCCCGGTAATCAAACACTTCAACCATGTACTCCCACGCAAGCCACGCCGTCCGCTCCGAGCCACTATGCCGCGCTCTCACCGGCTACCCTAAACCCGACGCCCGGAGCCCGTTCCCGTCCCTTACCTCCGCTGCGAGCCCACCTCTAGCAGCCCCGCAGTGATGCCGTAACCTCGTACCGCACCGACAACGTCGATTTGTTCAACAAAAACCCGAGGCAAGATCCCGATATTCATTATCTCGTCTTTTACTTTTTTAGATATATTGTTCATTAAGTACGTGCATAGATTAGTTGTAATGTGAATTTTATGATTATATGTGTGGATTTGTCATTGAATGATACTAAAGAATTTTTAATAAAATTGATTTGTAAAAAGATTATTTGAATTATTAAGAAATAATTTTAAAATAAATTGTTTGGCAATGAAATCATTCTAGAAAAATTTTGATAAATTAAAAGAATTTAATTCGGCAAAAGAATCATTTTTTAGATAATTATAATGATTTAAAGGAATTTATTTTGAAAAAGATGTTATTTTTAGATTAATTATAATGAGAAAAGAATTTTATTCTGTAAAAATGGATTATTTGAGTTGTTATTATATTAAATAATTTTTTTAAAAGAATTTATTTTACAAAAGGATTATTTGAGTTAATATTTATTATTTAAAAAGATTATTTTAGATTAATTATGATGAGAAATAAGTTTAAAGAAATTATTTTGGAAAAGATTATTTTTTTTGAATTGATTATGTGCATGTTTCCGCTTCTCATTGACTCGTCTTTCAATATTTAGATCAGTTATGAATTACATGCATATATTAGATTATGATATGTTTTTACATGCGTGAGATTTGTTAATGAATAGCTATATGGAAGCTTGTTTCTTTATCACTTAGTTGTTATCCAATAGGAGAGACTGTACAAGAAGACGACTCATGTTAAAAGTATGATTTATAAGCGTGCTTCAAAGCATGACTATACTCACTCGACATCGATATTCCGATGTGAGGAGTCCTGAATTCCCTTGATATCGATATCCTGATATGAGGTTTCCTTGACTATTATTATTATAGTATTAACTAGATGATGCACTCTTGATCGGACGTGTTGTGGGTCACGGTTATTTTTATAGTTTTACAGAAGTCGTTCCATGATAACTCCATGACTAGTGCATAATATTGTTAGCCCTTATGTTTTGATGATGTTTACAACCACCATTAACGGTACTAATGGCTTATTGAGTGCAAATGTAGTAAATTTATTTATCAAGCTTGTTAGTGCCATTCATGGAGGATTGGATGGAACATACGCTACAACGATGATATCCAAAGGAGGAGGAGGCATAGTGATGAAGCAATGTTATTTCAAGAACAACAAATTCATATAAAAGCTTCATCCAAAATCAAGCTATATCAAGACTCAAAGATCGTATTCAATGTGAGGATATTAGCTAGTTTTTATTCTCTCTCTAGTATTAGAATGTAGGCAAAGAGTTATTGAATTCACTTGAAGCTATTGGGACTCACACACACATTTTCATACTTAAGCTTTTAGGCGTTTTTCGCAAAATACTATTTTTCACAAGTATGAGGACCTATCTGCAAAATTCCTTTTCTAAACAGTTTGTTTTTAGTATTAAAAATATTTTACAAAGTTTCATAATTTTCAGAGGTCATATAAATATTTTCTAAATATTTTAGTTTGAGTCAAAACAGTATTCTGGAGCATATCAGAATGCGGTCGACCGCACCGGTCGACCGCACTTAAGGTCATTCGTCACTGGGCTCTAGAGAGGTCGTCGGTCGACCGGTGCGGTCGACCGAAATCTCGATTTTTATATCGGTCGACCGCACCGGTCGACCGATGATGGCTCTACTTGTTTTCTGAGTTTTCATAGCTGCTCGCGGTCGACCGGATTTTCGGTCGGTCGACCGAAGTATTTTTTCGGTCGACCGAAAATCCCTTCGGTCAACCGAAATTTTTCTTCGTTCAGCCGCGACTTTTTTAAAACGGTCGATTGCCTCGTTTGCTGTGCTTACACTTAACCGTGTTTGGCACAGTCTGTGGCGATAGTCTGAAGAAGAGATTATTTTCTTAATTGGGAAGATTAAGTTGTGCTTTTAAAATGTTTAATTTCTACTGCTGTGTGAGTGTGATCTTGTGTAGATCAACTGTGAGGGTGTGGGATCTGTTGAGATCAACTGTGTAGTGAGAGATTGAGAGGGATCGCTGTGTAGACGAAGTTCCGGCTTCCAAACCGGGTGTGTAGTGGATTTCTCATCGAGAGTGGGGAGCGGGGACGTAGGTCAGCGGACCGAACCTCGTTAACACATTGCGCGTCAATGATAACGATTCCTAACTCTATCTCACTTACTTTGATTGCATTTTCTGTTTTGTGGTTTGCTTGTTTAATTTTATTGCATAATTAGAGCCTCTTGACCCTAATCCCCCCCCCCCAGGGTCCAACAATTGGTATCAGAGCTTGGTCTCTATATTAATTTTTGGTTTAACCGCCTTAGAGAAAAGATCTAATGGAGGCCTCTTTGAATATGCATATGTTAGAAGGACAATCCACCACTAGACCACCACTCTTCACCGGGACAAATTTTGCTTATTGGAAGGCTAGGATGAGAATTTACCTTCGTTGCATTGATCTTGACATCCTAGAGCTCATAGAAAAAAAATATGTAGAGAAGTCCAAAGTCGGGAACATGACCGATGAAGAAATGCACCTAGCCAATCTCAATGCTAAGGCCATGAACACCTTAATTTGTGGTCTTTCCCCCAATGAATACAATAGAGTTTCTACGTGTGCAACCGCATACGAAATTTGGGTAAAGTTATGTATCACACATGAAGTAACCCCCCAAGTTAAGGAATCTAAGATTAGTGGGCTTATGCATGATTATGAGCTATTTAAAATGCTTCCTAATGAATCTATTGATGCTATGTTTTCCCGTTTTACTATTATCATCAATGAATTACATGGTCTTGATAAGCAATTATCCATTCAAGAGATTAACTACAAGATACTTCGCTCCTTGACTCCGGCATTAGAGCCCAAAGCAACGGCCATTGAGGAAGCTCATGACCTCACTACCTTAGCTCTTGATAGCCTCATCGGAAAGCTCAAAGTGCATGAGAAGAAGCTCAAGGGGAAGGAGAAGGAGGAAGTGCCATCACGTGAAGTTGAGGAGCCGTCACCAAAGTTGAAGACCATAGCTCTCAAAGGAGCTAGTGACAACTCATCTTCGTCGTCGGAGAGTGAAGTTGATTTTTCTAGAGAAGTGGCTCATCTCTCTAGAAGAATCTCTAGACTCATAAAAATGAACAAGAAATTTAACCCTCGATCTAACAACAAGTTTTCCTCTCGTGTAGGTAAATGTTTTGAGTGCAATGAACCGGGTCACATCGCTAAGGATTGCCCCAAGCTCAAAGAAAAGTACATGAAGTACAAGAAGAAGAAGGCTATGTATGCCGGATGGGAAGAATCCGAACCAAGTGACTCGGATAGTGATGAAGAAGGAGCCAAACTTGCTCTTCATGACCCAAATGTTTGTTTCATGGCAAATGAACATGAGGTAATATCCGAGGCCGAAAGTGAATCTTTCTATATGCAATGTGACATAGCTATGGCTTTAGAAGAGTTGAACTTTGAATTTAAAAGAATGTCTAAAGAATACTCTTCTTTCAAAAAATTGCATGCCTCTTGTGATATTAAGCTAGAACAACTAACAACCTCTCTTGCTCTAAAAGATGAATTGCTAGGAGATCTCGATTTCGAGAACAAGCAATTAAGATCAAAGATTGAAAAATTAGAAATTGAGGGTTGTAGAACTAGACCCACTCATGCTTATGACAACTACAATCACCATGGTAGAAATAGGTTTCATAGTTCCAACATTCGTACATACAAAAGAAATTTTGTATGCACTTATTATATGAGACATGGACACATTTCTACTCATTATAGAATTAAAGATAACTATGATTTTTATGGAATGATGTGGGTACCCAAAGGTACCAAAACTACTAACCACTAAGGACCCAAGACATGGGTACCTAAAGCTACTACACCTTCATCTTCATCTTTTGTAGGGAATGTCACAGCAACGATGTAAGGAGATGTGGTACCTTGATAGTGGTTGCTCACATCATATGACAGGCGACAAAGAGTTATTTGCAACCCTATCAAGGATTGAAGGAGGTAGTGTCTCCTTCGGTGGTGGTGAGAAAGGTAAAATCATTGGTATTGGTTCTATTGGTAAGAAACCCTCACCCATTATAGAAGATGTTTATTTAGTAAATGGTTTGAATCATAATCTTCTTAGCATTAGCTAATTAAGTGATAAAGGTTTTGATATTTCATTTAAACCGGATAAATGCATCATTAGTATGAATGGAAAAATTGTCTTTATTGCTAATCGGAAATCTAATGTATACATTTTTGAGATGAATGAATTAGTAAATCAAGATGTGAAGTGTCTTGCGGCTATTGATGAAAATCCTTGGATTTGGCACAAAAAACTTGGACATGCAAATATGGAGTTAATATCAAAATTGTCTAAGAGAAATCTTGTGAGAGGATTACCTTGCTTGCACTTCATCAAAGATACCACATGTGAGGATTGTGTTAAAGGTAAACAAACAAAATCCTCTTTCAAATCCATCAATGAGGTATCAACTTCTAAACCCTTGCAATTACTTCATCTTGATTTGTTTGGTCCTATGCGTGTTACCTCTCTTGGAGGCAAACACTATGTTTTTGTGATTATTGATGATTTTTCTCGTTTTACATGGACAATATTTTTTGCTAAGAAAAATGATTGTTTTGAAGAATTTGCTAATCATGTTAAAAGAATTGAAAATGAAAAAGATTTGAAAGTTGTTAAAATAAGAAGTGATCATGGTGGTCCCCTAATGAATATAATAGAGTTTCCACGTGTGCAACCGCATACGAAATTTGGCAAAAATTATGTGTCACACATGAAGGAACACCCCAAGTTAAGGAATCTAAGATTAGTGGACTCATGCATGATTATGAGCTATTTAAAATGCTTCCTAATGAATCCATTGATGCTATGTTTTCCCGTTTTACTAATATCATCAATGAATTACATGGTCTAGATAAGCAATTATCCATTCAAGAGATGAACTACAAGATACTTCGCTCATTGACTCCGGCATGGGAGCCCAAGGCTACGGCCATTGAGGAAGCTCATGACCTCACTACCTTAGCTCTTGATAGCCTCATCGGAAAGCTCAAAGTGCATGAGAAGAAGCTCAAGGGGAAGGAGAAGGAGGAAGTGCCATCACGTGAAGTTGAGGAGCCGTCACCAAAGTTGAAGACCATAGCTCTCAAGGGAGCTAGTGACAACTCATCTTCGTCGTCGGAGAGTGAAGTTGATTTTTCTAGAGAAGTGGCTCATCTCTCTAGAAGAATCTCTAGACTCATAAAGATGAACAAAAAATTTAACCCCCGATCTAACAACAAGTTTTCCTCTCGTGTAGGTAAATGTTTTGAATGCAATGAACCGGGTCACATCGCTAAGGATTGCCCCAAGCTCAAAGAAAAGTACATGAAGTACAAGAAGAAGAAGGCTATGTATGCCGGATGGGAAGAATCCGAACCAAGTGACTCGGATAGTGATGAAGAAGGAGCCAAACTTGCTCTTCATGACCCAAATGTTTGTTTCATGGCAAATGAACATGAGGTAATATCTGAGGCCGAAAGTGAATCTTTTTATATGCAATGTGACATAGCTATGGCTTTAGAAGAGTTGAACTTTGAATTTAAAAGAATGTCTAAAGAATACTCTTCTTTCAAAAAATTGCATGCCTCTTGTGATATTAAGCTAGAACAACTAACAACCTCTCTTGCTCTAAAAGATGAATTGCTTGGAGATCTCGATTTTGAGAACAAGCAATTAAGATCAAAGATTGAAAGACTAGAAATTGAGGGTTGTAGGACTAGACCCACTCATGCTTATGCCAACTACAATCATCATGGTAGAAATAGGTTTCGTGGTTCTAACATTCGTACATACAAAAGAAATTTTGTATGCACCTATTGTATGAGACATGGACACATTTCTACTCATTGTAGAATTAAAGACAATGAAGATTTTTATGGTTTGATATGGGTACCCAAAGGTACCAAGACTACTAACCACCAAGGACCCAAGACATGGGTACCTAAAGCTACTACACCTTCATCTTCTTCTTTTGTAGGGAACGTCACGGCAACGACGTAAGGAGATGTGGTACCTTGATAGTGGTTGCTCACATCATATGACGGGCAACAAAGAGTTATTTGCAACCCTATCAAGGATTGAAGGAGGCAATGTCTCCTTCGGTGGTGGTGAGAAAGGTAAAATCATTGGTATCGGGTCTATTGGTAAGAAACCCTCACCCACAATTGAAGATGTTTATTTAGTAAGTGGTTTGAATCATAATCTTCTTAGTATTAGTCAATTGAGTGATAAAGGTTTTGATATTTCTTTTAAACCGGACAAATGCATCATTAGTATGGATGGAAAAATTGTTTTCATTGCAAATCGCAAGTCTAATGTTTACATTTTTGAGATGAATGAGTTAGTGAATCAAGATGTAAAGTGTCTTGCGGCAATTGATGAAAATCCTTGGATTTGGCACAAGAGACTTGGACATGCAAATATGGAGCTAATCTCAAAATTGTCTAAGAAGAATCTTGTGAAAGGGCTACCTAACTTGCACTTCATAAAAGATACAATTTGTGAGGATTGTGCCAAAGGTAAACAAACAAAGTCTTCTTTCAAATCCATCCATGAGGTATCGACTTCTAAACCCTTGCAATTACTTCATCTTGATTTATTTGGTCCTATGCGTGTTACCTCTCTTGGAGGCAAACACTATGTTTTTGTGATTATTGATGATTTTTCTCGTTTTACATGGACAATATTTCTTGCAAAGAAAAATGATTGTTTTGAAGAATTTGCTAATCATGTTAAAAGAATTGAAAATGAAAAGGATTTGAAAGTTGTTAAAATAAGAAGTGATCATGGTGGTGAATTTCAAAATGAATTTTTCTATGATTTTTGTGCTCATCATGGTATAACTCATATGTTTTCCGCTCCTAGAACACCACAACAAAATGGTGTTGTTGAACGGAAAAATCGTACCATATAAGAGATGGCACGCACTATGCTTAATTCTTTTGATTTGCCAAAATATTTTTGGGCGGAAGCCGTCAATACGGCTTTCCATGTTTTTAATCGTGTTTTGATTAGACCAAAGCTTAAGAAAACCCCTTATGAACTTTATTTTGGAAAAACTCCTTTCATTGGCTATTTTCGTGTCTTTGGTTGCAAATGTTTTATTTTAAATACAAAAGATCACCATGATAAATTTGATTCCAAAATTGATGTTGGTATTTTCTTGGGTTATGCACCTCGAAGTAAGGCTTATAGGGTCTTCAATAAACGAAGCCTCGTTGTTGAAGAGTCTATAAACGTTACTTTTGATGAGACTAATGTTGGCTCTCAAGTTGTGTTGCCTAGGAAAGATGATGATGATGATATTGAGGGAGGATTGGACTTGTTGCAAATCAATGACACTCCCTCTATAGAAGTTCAAAAGGATGTAGATAGCACCAATGCTCAAGAACAAGTTGAACCACCTAAAGCTTGGAAATTCACATCAAATCATCCAAAGGAACAAATCATTGGGAGCCCTTCAAAAGGAGTTATAACTCGCTCAAAAGCCTTGAGTGAATGTGGTAATGTTGCATTTCTTTCTCAACTAGAACCTAAAAAGATTAATGATGCTTTAAATGATGAATTTTGGGTTTTGGCTATGCATGAAGAACTAAACAATTTTCAAAGAAGTGATGTTTGGAAGTTAGTTCCTAGACCTAACAATGCTAGTGTTATTGGTACTAAATGGGTTTTTAGAAACAAACTTGATGAACATGGTATTGTTACTAGGAATAAAGCTCGTTTGGTTGCCCAAGGATACAATCAAGAGGAGGGCATAGACTATGATGAAACCTTTGCACCGGTTGCAAGGTTGGAATCTATTAGAATATTTTTGGCATTTGCTAGCTTTAAAATTTTCAAACTATTTCAAATGGATGTTAAAAGTGCCTTCTTAAATGGTTTTATAGAAGAAGAAGTGTATGTTGAGCAACCCCCCGGCTTTATAGATCATGTTTTCCCTAATCATGTTTATCGGGTTCAAAAAGCTTTATATGGTTTGAAACAAGCTCCTAGAGCTTGGTATGCTCGCCTCTCTAGTTTTCTTGTTAAAAATGGTTTTTCTAAAGGAAAAATTGATAACACTCTTTTTGTGCGAAAAAGGAAAAATGATTTCATTTTAGTTCAAATATATGTGGATGACATTATTTTTGGTGCTACTAATGAATCCTTGTGCAAGGAATTTTCTAAAGTTATGCAAGATCACTTTGAGATGAGTATGATGGGAGAGCTTACATTCTTTCTTGGGCTACAAGTCAAGCAAACTAAGGATGGGATCTTCATTTCACAAAGCAAGTACTTAAAGGAATTGGTTAAGAAATTCAATTTGGAGAATTCCAAGCATGCGCTTACTCCCATGAGTACTAGTGTTAAGCTTGATGCGGATGAGAGTGGTGAAGACGTGGACCAAAAATTATACCGAGGTATGATAGGTAGTCTTTTTTATTTTACCGCTAGTAGACCCGACATTATGTTTAGTGTGTGTGCATGTGCACGTTTTCAAGCATCTCCAAAAGCATCTCACTTAATTGCGGTTAAAAGGATCATTAAGTATGTTAATGGAACTTTTAACCTTGGTTTATTTTATCCAAAAAGCACCACTTTTGATTTATATGGTTTTTGTGATGCCGACTTTGCCGGATGTAAGGTAGATCGCAAGAGTACTAGTGGAACATGCCAATTCTTAGGAAATTCCCTTGTTTCTTGGGCTTCCAAGAAACAAAATTGTGTTGCATTGTCCACTACGGAAGCGGAATACATTGCCGCCGGCTTATGTTGTGCTCAAGTCTTATGGATGAAACAAAGCTTAGTTGACTATGATTTGAGTTTTCAAAATATTAAAATCTTTTGTGATAACACAAGTGCTATAAACATTTCCAAAAATTCGGTTTTGCATTCTAGAACCAAGCATATTGATGTGCGCCATCATTTCTTACGCGATCATGTAGAGAGACAAGATGTATCCCTAGTATTTGTTGACACAAAATCTTAATTAGCGGATATATTTACTAAGCCTCTTGGAGAGGATGATTTTTGGCGCATAAGAATTGGTTTGGGCTTATGCACTATGTGAAAGTTCTACATTGTTTGCTTGTTTAGTTGCATTTTATATTTCTCTTTACCCCATTTTTGATGGTGACAAAGGGGGAGAGAAATCTCCTCATTTGTTGCATATCCTTAGGGGGAGCTCATAGATAGGGGGAGCACCTATCTATAAGTTATTTTATTTTTTCTCTTACAATGGTTGGTTGTCATCATCAAAAAGGGGGAGATTGTTAGCCCTTATGTTTTGATGATGTTCTTACAACCACCATTATCGGTACTAATGGCTTATTGAGTATAAATATAGTAAATTCATTTGTCAAGCTCGTTAGTGCCATTAATGGAGGATGGATGGAATATATGCTACAACGAAGATATCCAAAGGAGGAGGAGGCCAAGAGATGAAGCAACGTTATTTCAAGAACGACAAATTCGAAAAAAAAGCTTCATCCGATTCAAGCTATATCAAAGCTCAAGTATATTGCTCTCTATATGAGGATATTAGCTTTCTTTTGTTTTTCTCTCTAGTGCTAGAATGTAGGCAAAGAGTTACTGAGTTTACTTGAAGCTATTGGGAATCACACACACGTTTTTAAACTTGTGCTTTTAAGCGTTTCTTCACAAAATACTATTTTTCACAAGTATGAGTACCTATGGTCGACCGGTGCTGTCGACCGAAATCTCGATTTTTATATCGGTCGACCGCACCGGTCGACCGATGATGGCTCTGCTTGTTTTCTAAGTTTTCAAAGCTGCTCGCGATCGACCAGATTTTCGGTCGGTCGACCGAATTCATCTCTTCGGTCGACCGAACGTTTTGGCGGTCGACCGATGGTTTATTCGGTCAACCGTGACTTTTTCTCAAACGGTCGTTTGCCTTGTTTAATGTGCTTTCACTTAACTGTGTTTGGCACAGTCTGTGGCAATAGTCTGAAGAAGAGATTATTTTCTTAATTGGGAAGATTGAGTTGTGATTTTAAAATGATTAATCTCTTCTATTTAAACCCAGACTTCTTCTTCTTCCAGTTGCCCTAACTTCTGCTGAAAAACCAGAGAGACGCTGTCTTCTGAGAAAAATTTTCAAACTCTGTTTTCTGTGGTTTTTCACTGTGTTTCTTATGTGAGTTCACTTCCCAGCTTCAGTACTCTTTCTATTTGCCATAGGGTCTTGTAAAGAGAGAGTCTTGCATCATTTCTACTGCTGTGTGAGTGTGATCTTGTGTAGATCAACTGTGAGGGTGTAGGATCTGTTGAGATCAACTGTGTAGTGAGAGATTGAGAGGGATTGCTGTGTAGACGAAGTTCCGGCTTCCAAACCGGGTGTGTAGTGGATTTCTCCTCGAGAGTGGGGAGCGGGGACGTAGGTCAGCGGACCGAACCTCGTTAACACATCGCGCGTCAAGGATAACGATTCCTAACCCTATCTCACTTACTTTGATTGCATTTTCTGTTTTGTGGTTTGCTTGTTTAATTTTATTGCATAATTAGAGCCTCTTGACCCTAATCACCCCCCTCTAGGGTCCAACAAATATTCCATGTATAGTTACGTAATTAATATGACAAACATGAGGTTATAAATGGGGAATTAGATGGAGAATATAGCATGTATATAAACGGGCACATTGCTTTCCTGTTATCGTGATATCGTAAGTGTTATATACATGGGCCAGAGGGCCAATACTTGACCTGAAGGCGGCCCCCGGACAGGTTTACGGGGACCCGATTATATACATAAAAATATTCTTCCCTAATTTAAATAACATGTAAAACAAGAATAATATGCTTGCATGTTTTATGGTGGACTTTGTTAGTTTTGTTGAGATGTGGACGAGTGAGTTGTGATAGGATGGCTAGTAGTATGTTTTCGTCACTTGGATGATTATTCTGATCGCTAGCTGCATGATCGACTTGTTACTTGGTTGATTTTGTTGGATTTCTAGTTGCACGTTTCTTGTCATTTCTGTTATCATATCGTTTTTCTCATTGAGTTTTCGTTCGTTCTTTTTTTTGTGGGGTCTTGTCGTGTGCCATGCACGCTGATGTACACCTGTTTTCTCTGGTGTACATCAAATTTAGAGGAAGAACAGGTCCAGCTGGGAGATCGTCAGGAGCCAGAGGATTCTCAGCAGGAGTGCCTTGTAGACAGAACAGAAGAAGAAGTCGAAGCTTAGTTATTGGTCCTAGTTGCTTTTGTAGTTCTTTCTTTTTCCATTGAACGATGTAGTATACATTTTCTTCAATATTCATTTGTTCAATTTGTGTAAGGGCATGTTTGACCTGAATATTATGTCTTGGATGATATCCATTTGTGATATGATTTTTTTATTCTGAGTTTGTCTATTATATTCTTGCTAACTGTGATCGGGGACTTGTGTCTTTGCATTGTATTTATTTCCAGACGTTTAGCATATTAGGTTGAGGAGAAATTTATTTATTCTCCTTAATCTAATACATCACGAGCTTGATCACGTTCCGATTCCCGGGTATTTTGGGAAGCGGGGCGTGACACTTGGGCTCTCAAGTTAGTTCTAACTTACCCCATGTTAGTTCTAACCCGCACCATGTTAGTTCTATCCCGCTCCATATTAGTTCTAGCTAGTTCTAACTCTAATTCATCTTAGTTCTAGGCTCTTGGACTCTCAAGTTAGTTCTAACTTGCCCCATGTTAGTTCTAACCCGCCTCATGTTAGTTCTAGCTCTAATTCATCTTAGTTCTAGGCTTTTAGGCTCTCAAGTTAGTTCTAACTTGCCCCATGTTAGTTCTAACCCGCCTCATGTTAGTTCTAGCTCAAATTCATCTTAGTTTTAGGCTTTTAGGCTCTCAAGTTAGTGCTAACTTGCCTCATGTTAATTCTAACATGTCCCATGTTATTTCTAGCCCGCTCTATATTAGTTCTAGCTAGTTCTAGCTCTAATTCATTTTAGTTCTAGGCTCTTGGGCTCTCAAGCTAGTTCTAACTTGCCCCATGTTAGTTCTAACACGTCCCATGTTAGTTCTAACTCGTTTTATGTTAGTTCTAGCTCTAATTCATCTTAGTTCTAGACTTTTGGGCTCTCAAGTTAGTTCTAACTTGCCCCATGTTAGTTCTAACCCGTCCTATATTAGTTCTCGCCCGTTCCATGATAGTTCTAGCTAGTTCTAGCTCTAATTCATCTTAGTTCTAGGCTCTTGGGCTCTCAAGTTAGTTCTAACTTACCCCATGTTAGTTCTAACCCGTCCCATATTAGTTCTAACTCTAATTCATCTTAGTTTTAGGCTCTTGGGCTCTCAAGTTAGTTCTAACTTGCCCCATGTTAGTTCTAGCCCTCCCCATGTTAGTTCTAGCCCGCTCCATATTAGTTCTAGTTCTAATTCATCTTAGTTCTAGGATCTTGGGCTCTCAAGTTAGTTCTAACTTGTCCCATGTTAGTTCTAACACATCCCATGTTAGTTCTAACTCACCCCATGTTAGTTTTAGCTCTAATTCATCTTAGTTCTAGGCTCTTGGGCTCTCAAGTTAGTTCTAATTTGCCCCATATTAGTTCTAACCCGTCTCATGTTAGTTCTAGCTCACTCCATATTAGTTCTAGCTAGTTCTAGCTCTAATTCATCTTAGTTCTAGGCTCTTGAGCCCTCAAGTTAGTTCTAACACACTCCATGTTAGTTCTAACACGCCCCATGTTAGTTCTAGCTCTAATTTATCTTAATTCTAGGCTCTTGGGCTCTCAAGTTAGTTCTAATTTGCCCCATGTTAGTTCTAACTCGCCCCATGTTAATTCTAATCCACTCCATGTTAGTTCTAGCTAGTGCTAGCTCTAATTCATCTTAGTTCTAGGCTCTTGGGCCATCAAGTTAGTTCTAACTTGTCCTATGTTCGTTCTAACTCACCCCATATTAGTTCTAACATGCTCCATGTTAGTTCTAGCTCTAATTCATCTTAAATCTAGGCTCTTGGGCTCTCAAGTTAGTTTTAACTTGTCTCATGTTAGCCCGCCTCATGTTAGTTCTAGCTAGTTCTAGCTCTAATTCATCTTAGTTCTAGGCTCTTGGGCCCTCAAGTTACTTCTAACTTACCACATGTTAGTTCTAACCCGCCCATGTTAGTTCTAACACGCCCCATGTTAGTTCTAGTTCTAATTCATCTTAATATTTTAGGCTCTTGGGCTCTCAAGTTAGTTCTAACTTTGTAAAACCCCGTAAATTTAAAATTTTTCATAATAAATAATGATAAATATGTTTTATGCTGAAAAATAATATATTTTGATGTTTGAGTATGATAAGAATTAATTTTAGATTAATTCAATGTATATTTGTGAATATATGAGTGCAAATGCACAAAACATGCACAAAGAGAAATCTGAAAAAAATGACTAGTTAAGAGTTTTAATGTTTTACACAATGATGTAGTTGAAATATAGAAAAACTCAAAAAACCAAAGTTGTAGGTCTCTTTAAAATCTTTCCAACAAATCTTAAATCATCTCATTTTGAGGTTGGATGAAAAAGTTACAGCCAAAATATCGAAGATGATTTTTCTAGTCAGACTAGGTTTCCTGATTCGGGTCAAACGTGTTTGTTTTGGGTTTACCTCTATAAATACCTATGTTTTTCATAAAAATTCCTATTTTTTATCATATCTATGAGCCCTAGCAGGCACCCTCTCCCCTCAAAAATTCTAGATCTTTTCTTATGAATTTTGAGAGCTTTGTGAAGCACAATACCGACACGAGGACGAGATCATCGACGTGTAACAAGGGAGAACATGTTGTTTGCACTTGTGGATATCTTGTTGTTTGTTTCAGAGGCTTGCACATGATTTTAAGACAAGATCCCTTTCTCTTTGACTTATCATTTTAATGTTTAGACCAATTATGAATTTGCTTGGACTATACTGTGATTTGATTTTGCTATGGTATGAAGATTGTGATAACTATGTGGGCTTTTTAATGAATAATATTTAAATAATAATAATATGATAAATAGTTTAAAGAAAAATTATTTTGTAAAAAGGGTTATTTTGAGATGTTTTTAAAAGAAAGAATATTTTAAATATTTTTGGAGTTATTAATTATGAGAAATAAATTAAGAGAAATTATTTTGGAAAAGGAAATATTTCTGAATTATGTAGACGTTGTTTATGATTTATAATTCTTAATTTTGATTGTCTGATATACCATGATATTATTACACATGATTAGTTGCATTGATTGTTCCTTATTGTGATTGAGAATCGTTAGGAGTTTATGACTATAGTGACATGAATAAGACCTAGAAGCTTGTGTGTTGTTGACTTAGAAAAATGAAAAGAGTTAGGATGGAGAAGTCTTTGTTCATGTGATCGGATATGGCTATTAATATATCTTCCAGGCTAGCACCAGTGGATCAGTGTCGCCAATAGGGTTGGTTTGTTGGGTCAAAGTAGATCGGTGTCGCTACTTTGGACCGTGAATTTGATATTCACCCAAGTTTAGCTTGAGTCCGGACCAGGCTGAAAATGGATTGCGTGTAGTCCTCTGACCGAGTTTGTGTAGTGGTATTGGATGCACGTAGGGGATTTGTGAATAGTCAGTTATCCGATGATATGAGCGTTGACTCTGTGTGAGATGTGAACAAGTGACGTGTTATAGGATGACTAGTTACATGACCTCGTTTCTTGGCTATGTATGATTTCTTGTGAGATGTAGGCTAGTTGTATTTCTTTTCATACATAGATCGGGGTTAATATTTAATTATCTACAGTTTGAGACATATGGTATATACATGAGAGTTTCCTTGTTTGGATTATTTCGCTCGACGTACTATGTCTCTTGTTGTAAATTTTTAAGTATTAATTACATCTAGTTGTATGACCTTTGTTACTTGGATGATTATTTTGATCGCTTGATGCATGATCGACTTGTTACTTAGTTGATTTTATTGGATTTCCAGTTGTATGTTTCTTTGTCATTTCTGTTGTTGTGTCATTTTTTGCATTGGGTTTTTGTTCATTCTTTTCTTTTGTGGGGTCTTATCGTATGCCATACACGCTGACGTACACCTATTTTCTCTGGTGTACGTCAGACTTAAAGGAAGAACAGGTCCAGATGGGAGATCGCCAGGAGCCAGATGATTCTCAGCAGGAGTGCCTTGCAGATAAAGTTGAAGAATAGGCCTAAGTTTAGTATCTCGTCTTATTTGATGATCCTAGTTGTTTTTGTAGTCTTTTCCCTTCTATTTCTGTTAAACAATGTATTTTATATTTCTTCAGTATTCATTTGTTCAGTTATGTATAAGGGCATGTTTGACCCGAATATTATGTCTTGGATGATATTCACTTGTGATATGGATATTTTGTTCTGAGTTTGTCTATTATATTCTCGCTATTTGTGATCGGGGACCTGTGTCTTTGCATATTTATTTCCAGATGCTTAGCGTATTAGGTTGAGGAGAAATGTTATTTATTCTCTTTAATCTAATACGTTGCGGGCTTGTTCACGTTCCTATTCCCAGGTATTTTGGAAAGCGAGGCGTGACAAAGTTGCCCCATGTTAGTTCTAATCCGCCCCATGTTAGTTCTAACCCGCTCCATGTTAGTTCTAGCTAGTTCTAGCTCTAATTCATCTTAGTTCTAGGCTCTTGGGCTCTCAAGATAGTTCTAACTTGCCCCATGTTAGTTTTAACCCACCTCATATTAGTTCTAACCCGCCACATGTTAGTTCTAGCCTGCTCTATGTTAGTTCTATCTATTTCTAGCTCTAATTCATCTTAGTTCTAGGCTCTTTGGCTCTCATGTTAGTTCTAGCCCGCCTCATGTTAGTTCTAACTTGCCTCATGTTAGTCCATGCACTCTTCCGGTCTGCCGGTGTTGTTGAAGTTGTAGAGCCGGTCGTGGATGTAGTGGTAACGTGTCTTACACATGGTGTGTGCTCCTGTAGTTGTAGTTGATTGGTTTAGTTTGCAAATTGTGTTCATAATTATAATGTACACGTTTGTTTTGGGGTAACAGATTTTTTAGGCTTCCGTGAGTTTGATTGCAACTAGAGTCGCTACTTAAATTCCCTTTACACCTTAAAAAAGATTGCAGTTAATTGCAACCTAAGTCTGAAACCGTACTACAAGCAGCGTAATAGTTCTATGGAAACAAATAACTGCGACTAGCAAACTCAAAATATTCAGATTGCTGATACTGTTGTTACATGGAACCAAACAGAGCGATGACCATCAGAGCGATGGCGACGACTGTGACGCCATCAGAGCGATGGTGACGACTGCGGCGTCGGTATGTGTGAACTAACACGCCACAGTTTAGAACTAACACGCCGCAGGTTAGAACTAACACGCTCAGGGTTAGAACTAACACGCTGCGGGTTAGAACTAACACGCTGCGGGTTAGAACTAACACGCCGCGGGTTAGAACTAATATTCCACGGGTAGTTCAGCACGCGATGGTTTGAGCTGTAGGCTTTTGATTTGGGCGAGGTGATAGCCGCAGAGTGAGTTGGGAAGCTGAGCTCCACCGGCGACGCAGTTACGAAGGCGGCGGCCTGCACTTGCATCAATAACCGAATTCATCCAAAATTTTCAAAATAACAACTTCCAATTAACTCCCCTCATTTCAACACTTTACCAGAATTAGTCCGCTGGCAACTGTTCCTTATCTTCCCCTCCTTCCCCGTAAGCACCCCCAAACTCCTCAGCCTCGCCATCCCCAGCGCAAAGTACCTCTTGAAATCCTCAAACTCGTTCGCAAACTCGTTGGCAATCCTGATCCCGTCCATTGTGGTGATCATCTGCTGTTCGATGCGGAGGATGTCGCGGTTCTTGAGGACGTGGTCGAAGTAGGAGCTCTAGAATGAGTGGTTGCTGCTGCCTGAGGTCGGGTTGAGATAGACGGTCTCGTTAGAGATTCTGGAGCCAGTAGTGTTCGGTGTGCATGTCTTTCTGAGCTCGGCGACGAGGGAGGGGGTACATGCACTAGTCAGGCCTGCCAGTGTTGTTGAAGTTGTAGAGCCAGTCGTGGATGTAGTGACAACTTGTCTTGCTCATGGTGTGTGCTCATGTAGTTGTAGTTGATTGATTTAGTTTGTAAATTGTGTTCATAATTGTACTATACACGTTTATTTTGGGGTAACAGATTTTTTGGCTTTCGTGAGTTTGATTGCAACTAGAGTTGCTACTTAAATTCCCTTTTCACCTTAAAAAAGATTGCAATTAATTGCAACCTAAGTCTGAAACCGTACTACAAGCAGCACAATAGTTTCTACGGAGGGGGAGCGGCGACGATCTACAACAACGAGGACGGGCGGAGGAGGGGAGGGGAGGTGGCGGCGAACTCGAGGGGAGCTTTGGGGGCCTGGGTGGAGGCAGCGACGACGAGGAAGGCGAGGGCCAGAGCGACGAGCTTAAGAAAGCCATTAGTTTTAGAGAGAGGAGAGAGAGAGAGAGAGAGAGAGAGAGAGAGAGAGAGAGAGAGAGAGGATATGAGTGCTGGGTCTGAGGGATTGAGGAGAGAGGATAAGGATAATTTGGGGATTTTAGCTTAGCTGACATGTAATAATTGCTAAAAAAGGGCTGCAGCACAAAGTGTCACACTTCAAGCGGCTGATCCACATAGGGGAAACTATGAGGGGCCTCGTCATATGAAGTTTCTGTTTTTTAGGCCTGAGCACATTTTTCCCTTTTTTTAACCCCAGAGGGAGGAGGGGTTGTTGGGTGATGTACTCGAGCACGTGCAACGCAGCCAATTATCTACCACCTAACTCTAGAATTTTGGGTTAATTTCCATGTCTTTTTATGGTTAATCAGACAGTAGTCGTGACAGATCCGTCATTTTGTCTCAATGGTGTTCCTATATTTAACTTATTATGATTGTATTTGGAATGATATATAAGATAGTGGGTTGGACGAAACCTTACTTTAGGGCCCCAAATTTCTAACCAAACGAGCACATACCAAGCTTAAAAAAAAACAAAAGAGAACAATTCGACGCCAAATACGGTCTCTATCGATGTTTCATTTGGGGAAGAAAAAACGCTCTCTATCGCTTCCTTCTCTCAATCTGCAATCTAGGGTTTCAGCTTCTTCCCTCATTCTCGCCGCACAAATCAATTCAACTGAAAATGGAGCTATCATCGACGATGATCCCATCCCTCTATCGAGCTCTCGTGATTCACTCTCGCGTTCGATGAGGATCCTTTCTCTTCCCAAGTCCTAATAGAATATTCACAAATATTTAACGTGTGCATAAACGAATCGAAGCCGAACTCATTTTAGGGGTGTGCAACGGTCGGTTCGGTTTGGTTTTTACCAAAATTTAAACAACCGAACCGAACCGCCTATAATTCAAAACCGAACCGAACTGTTGCAAGTCGGTTCGGTACGGTTCGGTTCAGTTTGTTCAGTTCTAACTTCATCAAACTTCTTATCAAACAACAAACTGTGTTAAAGAAAAAAAAGTAGGAGATTATGAAGCATTAAACATTAATATAATGATATTGTTTTTAACCCATAATGATTCAGAAAATAAGTTTAGGGTTTGAATCTTTGACTCTTTGGAGACAGGTCGGGTAGGGTTTGAGATCAGAATGGGTAGTATTGCACTATATTCGGTCGGTTCGGGTCGGTTCGGGTTAAAAAGTTTTCAAACCGACCCGAACCGCCCTACTCATAAAATCGATTTTTTCGGGTCGGTTCGGTCGGTTTATTCGGTTTGAACCGAACCATGCTCAGCCCTAACTCGTTTCAGTATCCGAGTCTATTTCGAATACAATTTCGAATATATAGAATTCGAATGCAAATAGTGTAGTATTCGACTTGACTCGATTCCGCGAATATTAACCTGATGCCATTTGGAGCCCCTTGAGATCGTCTAGGATCCAGAATCGAACTCTCACTGCGAACAAACTCGACAATCTCTCTCTCTCTCTCTCTCTCTCTCTCTCTCTCTCATGGCGACGAGCATCAATCAGCACCAGTGCTCTCTCTCTCTCTCTCTCTCTCTCTCTCTCTCTCATGGCGACGAGCATCAATCAGCACCAGTGGCTTCTCGATTCCCACTCCCTCAAGGTTCGTCCAATCTCATTTCGCCTCACTCAAATTCCATAAAGAAAAAACTAATATTTCCTCCAATTGCAGGGCTCAAATTCTCTTATGGCACAGCCGGATTCAGAGCCGAGGCGTCGATGCTGACGTCGACGGTGTTTCGAGCGGGGATCTTGGCGGCGCTCCGATCTCTGAAGACCGGCGCCGTTATCGGCCTCATGATCACGGCATCTCACAACCCCGTTAACGATAACGGCGTCAAGATCGCTGATCCTGATGGAGGGATGCTGACTCAGCAGTGGGAGCCCTTCGCTGATGCCCTTGCCAATGCTCCTGATCCCAAGTGCCTTCTCGATGTCAGTCTCTCTCTCTCTCTCTCTCTCTCTCTCTCTCTCTCTGTCTCTCTTAATGGAAGCTAAAGTTCAAAATTTATTGTTTTCCCCCCTATAATTTGGTTAAGTAGATGAGAAATTGACGGATATCATGCATAGAAGAGATGGGTTCTCTTTATAACTAAAATTGCTTGAGAGTCTTCTGTTATCATTTGTTTATGTTTTAAGAAGGATGTTACTTCTTCGTTAGTTAAAGTTGTTTTATAGAAAAAAAATTCTAAATAAACCCATTCATATTTTTTTTCTAAAAATAGACCCCTTGAGTTTTATTTACAAAAATAGACTCATTTTATCTTAATTCGGTTCCTAAATAGTCGGGGTTGTCAATCCCGACTATTTAGGAGGTTGTAAATCCTCAATTATAACCCTAAACCCTAACATTCTATGCACTAAATAGTCGGGGTTGGCTACCACGACTATTTAGAAACCGGATTAAGACAAAATGGGTCTATTTTTGTAAATAAAACTCAAGTGGGTTTATTTTTAGAAAAAAAATTATGAATGGGTTTGTTTAGAAAATTTCTTCTTGTTTTATATAGGGTTAATTGTGAACTCGCTCCCTATAGTATTTGTTGCGTTTACGCCCCCAGGAACCAAACTCCCTCTGACCCATATTAAATGTGAGATGCCCTCCTTTTATAATACCCAAAATGCCCCTGGATGGGTTGGACACCTTTCTAACTCATTTGCTCTCGTTTTCGCTCTTTGTTCTCTTAGGACTACACCATTGAAACCTGTTTGAGCTCCGTTTGAATGGGGCAGACGAGTGAGATTAGAGAATTAGATCTCAATTTAATGTCTCTCTCGTTCTTTTTCTCTTTTTTTTTCAGTTATACCTTACTCTTCCCATCAATTGGTGAAACCCAAAGGAAGATATCTAGTTTATCATTACAGCAGCCTCTACCATGTTTCTTATTGCTTTCTGGAGAAGAAAATGCAAACAAATGGAGAATCAAGCTTCTTAATGTATTGCAACATAAATGTGAAGAGAAGAACCAGTTATTTAGCTTTCAGTTTAAGTTCTGTTGAAATAAGTCTGTTTAGTTTGTTATTCAGTTGCTGTATTCAGTTGCTGAAATCAAGTAGCAATTAGTTCATTTTATTTTCTGTTATGATGTGAAGGCTATTTAAGAAGCCTGAGTTGTTCAATAAGATAATGAGATTCATTCCCACATTTGTTGAGTTTCTCTCTGTTCAAAGCTTTGATTCTTAACATTGTGGTATCAGAGCCTGCATAGGGGCCTGATTGTGAGAAAGAGAGTGATTGTGAGAAAGAGAGAGTGAGTGAAACACTTCAAGAGAAAAGAGTGGTTGAGAGAAATACTCTGAGAGAAAGAGTGAGATCACGATGGCGACTGAAGGACACAACTTGCTGAGCATTCCCAGATTTGATGGGGACTATGATCACTGGAGCATGCTGATGGAGAATCTGCTGAGATCGAAAGAATACTGGAGCGTAATCGATCCTGGTTATACTGAGCCGGCTGCTGAAATTGTGCTGACTAATGCACAGAGCAAATCCTTGGAGGAGCTCAAGCTGAAAGACTTGAAGGCCAAAAATTATTTTTTCCAGTCAATAGACAAGTCAATCTTGAAGACAATCAGCCACAAGAGCACATCCAAGCAATTATGGGACTCCATGAAGACAAAGTATCAAGGGAATACCAGGGTTAAGAAAGCTCAACTTCAGGCTCTTCGTAGAGAGTTTGAGATTCTGGAGATGAAGAATGGAGAGTCTGTAACGGACTATTTTTCCAGAGTAATGATGGTGGCAAATGATATGCGCAATTATGGAGAAGATATGCAAGATGTCAAGATCGTGGAGAAGATTCTGCGAACTCTCACCGAGAAGTACAACTACATTGTATGCTCCATCGAAGAATCAAATGACATCGATTGTCTTTCTGTGGATGAACTTCAAAGCTCCTTGATTGTTCATGAACAAAAGTTTAGAAGAACCAGCAGTGAAGATCACGTATTGAAAGTTGCAACTGAAGAAAGAAGAGACCGAGGTGAAAGAGGACGAGGTCGAGGTGCTTATAGGGGCAGAGGAAGAGGAAGAGGTAGGCAAATGTACAATAAGGCTACTGTAGAGTGTTATAAGTGTCACAAACTTGGACACTTTCAATTTGAGTGTCCAAGCTGGGATAAAGAAGCCAATTATGCTGAGATGGGAAAAGAAGAAGAAGAAGAGATGCTGCTCATGGCTTATGAAGAAGACAATGGAGCTCGAAGAGAAGATATTTGGTTCTTAGACTCGGGATGCAGCAATCATATGAGCGGTGACAAGAGTTTGTTCTATGATCTTGATGAAAGTTTCAAACACAGAGTGAAGCTGGGCAATAACTCAAGAATGGAAGTGACAGCCAGAGGTAATGTGAGATTGAAAGTAGGAAGCTTTACACATGTTATCAGTGAAGTTTACTATGTGCCTGAATTGAGAAATAATCTGCTGAGTATCGGACAACTACAAGAAAGGGAACTGACTATTCTCATTCAAAATGGAAGGCTCAAGATATATCATCCAGAGAGAGGACTGATTGTTACATCTGACATGACAACAAACCGGATGTTTGTGATGGTTGCAAGCTCTTTGCCTCAAAAGATCATTGATTCAAAACCATCCTGCCTCTACACCTATTCACATGATGAAGCAAATCTGTGGCATTGTCGCTACGGACACTTGAGTTACAAAGGTCTAAGGATGTTGCAGTACAGGAATATGGTAGAAGGTATGCCTCAGTTCAAGTCTCCATCAAGAGTGTGTCAAAGTTGTCTAATTGGGAAGCAACACAGAGATCCAGTTCCACGGAAGAGTAATTGGAGGGCTACAAAAAGGCTTCAACTTATTCATGCTGATATATGTGGTCCAATATCTCCTATTTCTAATAGCAAAAAGAGGTATGTCATTTGTTTCATTGATGATTTTACTAGAAAAGCATGGACTTATTTTTTAGTAGAAAAGTCAGAAGCATTGAGCATGTTTAAGCGCTTTAAGAATTATGTTGAAAAAGAAACAGGAGAGTATATTAAATGCTTGAGAACAGATCGAGGGGGAGAATTCACATCCTTTGAGTTCAATGAGTTCTGCATGGAGCACGGCATCAAAAGACAACTGACTGCAGCCTATACTCCTCAACAGAACGGAGTGGCTGAGCGAAAAAATCGAACAGTGATGAACATGGTTCGATGCATTTTATCTGAAAAGAAGGTTCCCAAGACCTTTTGGCCAGAAGCAGTAAATTGGACATTCTACGTTCTTAATCGATGTCCAACTTTTGCTATGAAGGATCAGACTCCTGAGGAAGCTTGGTGCGGAAGAAAGCCATCAGTGGAACACTTTAGAGTGTTTGGGTGTGTGGCTCATGTACATGTTCCAGATGCAAAAAGAACAAAGTTGGTTGTTGGGCATTAGTGAAGAATCCAAGGCATATCGTCTTTATAACCCCATCACAAAGAAGGTAATAGTGAGCAGGGATGTTGTGTTCGAGGAGGACAAGTCTTGGGATTGGGACAAGAGCTATGAAGAGTTTGTGTTGGCTGATTTGGAATGGAATGATAAAGAAAAAAATGAAGCAGTGAATGAAGGCTATGATGGTACAGCCAGTGAAGAAAATGAAGAGGCTACGGATGAAGTGAGGGAGGAATCAGAAGCAGAAGATCAAAGAGAGTCAACAAGTCCAGAAGAAGAGAGAAATAGAAGAATTAGAAGACCTTCAGTTCGAATGCGAGATTATGATAGTGGAGAGGGACTGTCAGAAGAGGAAGATGTAAGTATGAATTTGCTTTCAGCTTTCTTTTCTGATTCTGACCCAACTCACTTTGAAGAAGCAGTAAAATATGAGAACTGGAGGTTAGCAATGGACTCTGAAATCAAGGCAATAGAGAGAAATGATACTTGGGAGCTCACCAGTTTGCCTACTGGCGCGAAGAAGATAGGGCTGAAATGGGTGTATAAGACTAAGGTTAAGGAGAATGGAAAGCTAGACAAATTCAAAGCTAGATTGGTCGCTAAAGGTTACGTGCAACAACAAGGGATCGATTATACGGAAGTTTTTGCACCAGTTGCAAGGATGGATACTGTAAGGATGATTGTGGCATTGGCAGCTCAAAGAGGATGGAGTCTCTTTCAACTTGATGTTAAATCAGCATTTTTGCATGGAGAGCTGAAGGAAGACGTGTTCGTAGAGCAACCAAGAGGCTATGAATTGAAGAAGTGTCCTCAGAAGGTGTACAAGTTAAAAAAGGCCTTATATGGACTTAAACAAGCTCCACGAGCTTGGTTCAGTCGTATTGAGGCACATTTTGTGAGTCAGGGATTTGAAAAATGCTATAGCGAACAAACTCTGTTCATCAAGACAAAGGTTGAAGGTAAAATTCTCATTGTCAGTTTATATGTTGATGATTTAATATTTACTGGCAATGATGAATTTATGTTTGATGAATTTAAGAGTTCTATGGTTAAAGAATTTGATATGACTGATTTGGGAAGAATGAGATTCTTTCTTGGCATTGAAGTTTTGCAAAGGTCAAATGGAGTCTATTTGTGCCAAAGGAAATATGCTCTGGAAGTTTTAAGGAAGTTCAGAATGGAACATTGCAATTCAGTCCACAATCCGATTATTCCAGGTTGCAAGTTATTCAAAGATGAAAATGGAGTTGAGGTTGATGAGACTCTGTACAAGCAAATGGTAGGGTGCCTTATGTATCTCACAACTACGAGGCCGGATTTGATGCATGTTGTGAGTTTGGTGAGCAGATACATGTCGAGACCAACAGAATTACATATGATGGCGGTCAAGAGAATTATGAGGTATTTGAGAGGAACTTTGGAGCTTGGTGTCTTTTACGAGAAAGGAGGAGATGAAAAACTTGTTGGATATACAGATAGTAATTATGCAGGAGACTTGAATGATCGCAAGAGCACGTCGGGATATGTGTTTATGCTTGGCTCAGGAGCTGTTGCTTGGTCTTCGAAGAAACAACCAATTGTCACATTATCTACTACAGAGGCTGAATTCGTGGCTGCAGCTGGATGTGCAAGTCAGGCTATATGGATGAAGAGAATTTTTGAGAAACTAAGCTTGAAGGAGAGTAAGTGTACGAAGATTTTTTGTGATAATAGTTCTACTATTCAATTGTCAAAGAATCCAGTACTCCATGGTAGAAGTAAGCACATTGATGTGCGATTCCATTTCCTTCGTGATTTAACTCGAGATGGTGCTATTGAGCTGGTATACTGTGGGACTCAAAACCAATTAGCAGATGTGATGACAAAGCCTCTTACCTTGGAAGCTTTCCAGAAGTTTAGAGCTCAGCTTGGTGTTCATCGAGTTCCTGAGTTAAACTAGTTGAGAACTAGTTTTAGGGAGGGAATGAAGAGAAGAACCAGTTATTTAGCTTTCAGTTTAAGTTCTGTTGAAATAAGTCTGTTTAGTTTGTTATTCAGTTGCTGTATTCAGTTGCTGAAATCAAGTAGCAATTAGTTCATTTTATTTTCTGTTATGATGTGAAGGCTATTTAAGAAGCCTGAGTTGTTCAATAAGATAATGAGATTCATTCCCACATTTGTTGAGTTTCTCTCTGTTCAAAGCTTTGATTCTTAACAAAATGCTAGTTGAATTTGTTTATGGCCATTTTATGGTTTTTGTTAGGATTGTGTCTTTGATTCTTTGTATCACTTTATGAGAATTAGATAGAATTAGAGGTCTATAATGATTAGGAGATAATGGATCATCATGATAAGGAGCTTAAATCCTATTCTAATTGGGAAGTCAGGCTAGAGATAGGGTTTTGGTTTCTTTATATATAGTCTTCTATTGTTCTTGGAAAAACTAAGGAGAAAAGTAGAGAGCTGATATTCTTGTAATCTAGGTCAACTGATGGCGTAAACCAGATTCAAGAATAGTGTGCGAGAGGCGAGAGTTTCGTAATTTTTATCCGTGCAAAAGATTACAATATTGGGAGAAGTTTTGTAGTCTTTGTCCATTCAAAAGATTATAAGGAGTGTGTTTTTGTGAGATTATGAAAATTGATTATGTATGTGAGGTTGAGAGATTGAGAGATGAGAATTGAGCGATTCCTCTTGTAGTTCTCCTTGATACATAATGAATTTCTCATATTGTTACCTCGTGAATGTATGTGAAAGTTGGTCGACTAAACCACATAAATCTCTGTGTTCTTCTTCTTGATTGGAGTTACTTTCTATCTTGTTAATTGTGGGTTGACTTATGAGTTGTGGACATTGTAGTAGGGGAGACTTAAAAATCCGCAGTAGCTTTTTAGTTTTATTAGTAGCAAAAGTCATAGAGTCGTCTTTTTCCTTACTGTTGACTTCGGTGAACAATTTTGATGCTGGAGTTTGCATCCTTGAGATGGGTGAGAACAGGTGAGAATGGATGAAATATAAACGACACAAGTTAAATTTTGATTTTTGGGATAAGAGAGGACTTTCACTTGGGGCTAATTTTGTAATTTGGGATGAAGTTTGGTTCCCAAGGGGTGTGCATGCAACAAAAAATACTACAGGGATAGTAAGTGCAACTCAGTGATACTACAAGGGGTGTGTTCGCAATCCCTTTTATATAATACATGTTCGCGCGTAATTAGCAAGGGTGCACTATTGCATAGGCCCTGATGCCAGTAATGCCAGTAAAAGATGCCAATTCCTTTTCTTTCCTTACTGTGTAAACTTTGCTGATTCTTTTTTAAATAGTTTTTTCATTTTGTATTGGCAGGTAGTTCTAAAGTTTATAGAGGAGGAGAATATAACCGTTAGGCGGATTAAATTCTGCAGAGATCTTACTAGGAAGAGACACAAGGCCTAGTGGCCACGCTTTGTCTGAAGCAGCGAAACAGGTGTGCTGTGTCCTCCAAGTAGGTTGTAATTTCTCACCTATTTTTCAGTGAATGGCAGATATTATTCGTTGGAAATTTTTGCAGGGTGTTAGCGCTGTAATTGGGGCAGTTGCATTCGACATGGGGATCTTGACAACCCCACAACTTCATTGGATGGTTAGAAGGAGGAACAAAAGGATGAAAGCATCTGAATCAGATTATTTTGAACAACTTGCTAGATCTTTTAGGTCAGTCCAAAATGACCATTTATACAATTTGATGAAGTATCTGTACATTGTTTGGTTCAAGATGTGAATGGTGGATGCAGGTGCCTTGTAGATCTGGTTCCCAAAGAAATGGCTAAGCTGGTGGATGCAAAACTTGTAGTAGATGGAGCAAATGGTGTTGGTGGAGGAAAACTTGAGGAATTGAAAGGAATGCTAACCGGGTTGGAAATTGAAGTAAGAAATTTAGGTAGGAAAAGAGAAGGTGTTCTTAATGAGAATGTTGGTGCAGATCATGTACAGAAGGAGAAGGTTGTTCCCTACGGGTTTGGTTCTGGTAATGTGGGCATAAGGTGAGGTGTTGTCCTATTTCTTCCTACACTTTGTATGTGTTCTGTGTGCTTCAACCTTTGGTTTGGATTTTGATATAATGCCTATTATATAAACTTGTTTAGTATTTCAGGTGTGCAAGCTTGGATGGTGATGCTGATAGGCTTGTCTATTTTCGACTATTATCGGCAAATAGCAGTAGTGTTGATCTTGTTGATGGTGATAAGATACTATCTCTCTTTGCTATTTTTATCAAGGAACAATTAGATACTATTAGCAGAATGGAAAATGACAAGTTGAGAAACAGATTATCATCAAGTCTGGGCATTGTGCAAACGGCATATGCGAATGGTGCTTCAACACATTATACCTCAAACAGCTAGGCTTGGAAGTTGTATTTACTCCAACTGGTGTGAAATATTTGCACACGAAAGCTTCAGAATATAACATTGGTATCTATTTTGAGGCAAATGGCCACGGGACAATTCTATTTTCAAAAGATTTTATATCTAACCTGGAGGATATGGAGAAAGAGCTTGCTTCTTGTCCAGGTTAACTGAGTTACCTTATATGACAACATATATGTGCCTTCATAGTTCTGGAAAATTAGTGATTGTTATTACTATTTATTTTACATTCTGAGAGTCGTAATGCTGTTTTAAGATTGTTGGCTATTAATCGATTGATCAATCAAGCAGTACTCTTAGTGGCTTGCTTTTGGCAGAGGCAATTTTACAATATTATGGATGGTCCATTAACAGATGGAGTGAGCTTTACCACGACCTACCAAGCAAACAGTTAAAGGTAAAGTCTATCCCCGTGTACATGTTTTCTTTTCTAAAGGATAGCTTACCCAGAATAACAGGTTTCAATTTTATTCACCTACTTTTTCCATTTCTTTACTTCTTGATGTTGACTGATTTTATAACAAACTTAGAATTAAATGAAAGTTATATCCACTTTACCAGATATATGCATATCAATGTTGACTTTGACTTTTTTGTCCAACAACTATCTAGAGATATAGACACAAGATGCTACAAATGATTAGTGCTAAGTATACTTCTATTATTCCCGTTATCTGCTGTAAAAGTTTGGACAATTGGTACTAGTGACCTAATAGATTTTAAATGGTAAAATAATATATTTAATGGAGACACTTGTTGAGAATGTTTACCAGTTGTATAATTCTTAATAAGATTCCTTCTTCCTAATCTAGTCTCCTATTGAACATGCTCCATTGAGGGTCCAACATCAACATGTCACGTATAACCATCCAAAATCTTCCTTGATACTAACCCGATATCGGCCATACTCATGTCTGAACTTGCTCGTTACTGGACACAGATAAAACACGCGTACAGTGTCTCATGCTTGTCGAACACAGATTCATGTCAGAAGTGGTGAGTCGAACACACGTACATGGCCCAAAATGGAGTACCTTGCTTACGGCCAATTGGTGATGATTGATGATGGTTGAAGATGAACAAAAAGGAAATATATTTGTCTTCTCTAGGTTCCGACAGCAGAGCATTGCTTGAAATGCATGTCTTTAGGGCTGACCTTGCATGACTGTTAGCTGAAATTATATAGGAGGTTTTCACTGTTTTGTTTCTACAGGTTGTGACAGTGTATTATTGTTTGAAATGCATGTCTTCTGGACTTGGCATGTGTGCTTGTTGGTTAAAGATACGAGTTTTCGCAATTGTGGCAAGAAGACTGAATATGAAATGGTATACCAGTACAACAAAGAAAATGAGGAATCAGGTAGGGTTGGGGTTACACAAAGTGGCCCAAACTCCTTTGACATTTGACAACTTGCTAACATGTAAATGCTTTTGGTTTGATCACAAGTGACTCAAGAGTTTCTTTGAAACTAAAATGTCTTAAAATTCTTTCTGCTATACCAAAACTCCAAATTTGCCGTGAGAGTTTTAGGGTTATATGTTTATACTGTAACATGCTCGTGGGTTTAGCGCCCTTTTTATGGGTTGGTGCGTAGACTATTTCATGCGGTTGTACCTTCTTTTCTAAATATACCTTTAAATACGTACTGGTGGGTATTAAATCTGGGTTGCTCTTGTACCATTTTAAACGGCCTTCCATGACACCAAAGCTCTGATGGCATGGTCCAGGTTAAGGGTTAGTTTTACACTAACATGATGTGAACTTAACAAGTAAATATTTATGTTTGTTGCTCTTGTGCAAACAAACAACTAAATTTTTATTGTTCTTTTCTCTATAGTTTGCACTCATGGTGCACATGTAATTTTAGTATATGCCTTTTTGTGGCAGTACTTTATTCATCTTTCTTGACTTTAGCCTACATTCTTCTCTCTCAAAACTAATAAAATATCTTTCTTGATACTCTTAGCTCAGCAAATTCCTAATGCTCTGCAATCCTTAGGTAAAAGTTGCAGATAGAAGTGCTGTTGTCACAGCAAATGCGGAAACACAAGTTGTGAAACCATTAGGTTTACAAGAGCTGATATATGCTGAGACTGGTAAGCAGTTATACTACTTTCAAGTGACTCCTCTTATACCTGCGATGCAACTTTGATTTGTTTCTCAGTTTGATTTTCTGTTGAAAAATCCAATCTGATATAATGTTCTTCTCGATCTGTTTTATAAGAAAATATTAATTTACAGAATTACAGTATCCTCCATTATATGTTTACCGAGTGTGTCGTGCTAACACTGCCTAGGTAGCGTGTATATAGTATGTATGCCACAACACAGGACAATCAGAATTCAGGTGAAAGAATATAAGAAATAATTGTAGAAAAATTCTAAATTGCATATGATTTATTAGATATAATAACTTTTTATGAGCGCATATGATTTATGGCTAATGAGATTCAAAACGACATTAAGTAGTATAATTGTAAACAACATTCGACACCCAAGTTAATGATAAACTGACATGAGTAAGAGAAGAAATATAAACAAATGGAAAGCATGAGCACCAGGTTTAAAAGGTACAATTTACAAGCACTAATGACACTTAGTAATCCAAGTATAACCATGCCGATATTGAATTATTAAACGAAGTACATCTGTATTAAGCAATGCTACTAATTAATTATGTTTTTCAAATTTGAATATAACCCTTGTGAATACTCCTCATTTGGTTTTTCCTACAGACCTTTTTATATTAATACCTCATCTCCCTCAAACCTAAAGTTATTTAACTTCCCAAACCATTGAATTTGATTTATGGGCAAGGTTTACTTCACTATGCTTGTGGAACTTTGTTATCCCCCTTTTTTTTATTTTCACTTTCAGTTGACATCATTTGGAATTAAGATGTTTATAATGATAAAAGGTTAAATAAGTGATTTCATCATGTTTCTATTCACATTAATCTGCAATTAACAGTAATGAATTCTGCAATAAGTTATAATGCATTTGAGGGAGTAACATCCAAAACACAAAAAAAAAATTAAGCCAGACTTCCAAAATCTGCTCATCCAATAAGAATAGATTTTTCCAGCTTGAACTATTTGATCAGAAATACTAAGAAAATCAAAACCACCCAAGCTTCAAGGAGATGGATTTCAAATTCATAGTACTGTCTGGTTTTAACCGTCTGGTTTTAGCCTGAAGCAACCCTAAAACACGATGTTTTTGTAGCCATCATCCAAAACCCAACAGTTCCTTTAAAATTACACATGCACACACACAAGCAGAAGCTATGCACAATTTCTTTTTGGGAACTAAGGTAAAACTGCACCATTCTGGTAAGAGATCAGGTCTCTCAGTCTCCAGTCCATTTCTAGCCCTGGCATTTTCAACAAAAACAGTCAAGGGTAGATATTTTTTAGTGCAACCTTAGTAAATTCAGTTTTCAAACCTAACTTTAACCAAAGCAAAAGTTAGAACAGGGATTGTTTGAAATTCAATTTAAGAAAAAGAAAAAAGATGCACTGATTTTGGTCTTTTACCTATTTATATTCAAGTTATGCTATGCTTGTTTACCTTCTATAGTTAAGAATAGTCAAGAAAATTATGCATATGCCCTCATTATCCGAGGAATGTAATGAAAATCCATTAACACCTTTTATTTGAGGTGGGTATACAATGGGAGATTTCTGAGGGGTGGATAAAAACTCTTGCCAGTCGCAAGATACTAAGAAACATAGATACTACTAGCGGGTTAACCAAGTTAGAAAACCAGCTAAACTGCTTATATGCTTCTCAAATATGTAACTGCCAGCTATAGTTATTCAGCGACATATGCTCCAGCCAACTAGCTGCACATGATCTGCATATGGTCATTTTACATGTCTGTTTTATATGACATCCCTTGTTCTGCAGTTTACAAAACTGAAGAATTTGATATGTAATAACATTAAGCCCCACCCTTAACAAACTTGAATAGGTGCTTTGTGTTGGGTTGGCATGTTTTTTTATTTGATTAAATGAGGATCGTGTATGGCATTGTAGAAGAAATGCATAATGAAAATAAACCTTAATTTGTTTTTTTTTTCCAAATTCTAATATTTTTTTTTCCAAATTCTAATATTATGGAAAAGAAAGGGGACTCTCAGGGGCGATGTTTTATTCGTCCATTCTTGTACAAATTCTAATATTTTTTTTCCAAAATCATGTCATAATTGTTCCTGAATGGTTATTTGTATAAGAATATGCTGAACGTCAGGCCTTTGTATGGACTCAAATTTTGGTGGCTCTTTTCTGGCCAGCAATCTATCACTATTTGCCAGAAACTAGGCCTTTTTAATGTGAGGATAGAACTTATACATTTCAGGTAGATGAACGTGTATTACGTAAAAGATTTACATAAAGTTGACGTCCAATTGTAGAACTCTTTTGACGTTTTATTCGCGGCGCTTTTGATTGCATTCTTGTGCTTTATATCCTCAACAGATATTGATGTAGTGAGCAAACGGTTAACTCTACTGGAAAGCGGTCGCTCAAGGGAGTTTTGACCGTTATAAATTAAAATGAAAAAGGCCCTTTGCCTTACTTTGCTTGCTGGCTCTAAGCCCACTCCTTACTACATTTTTTGACTACCCTTTCGCTAGGAATAGATACGTCAATACCTCAAGCAACAGCAATTATTTTGGTCCTTCCCCATTTCAGGTTTCTGGTTGTGTTCAATCCCTTTTATTGAAAGTCATGGTTTTTATACCCTACATGTTAGTCTGGGAGAAAGGGAGAAGTCATGCTCAAGTTTTATATACTCCTTTTTACAACTGGCTAAAATCTCACAAAAGTTTGTAATCTATATAGGATCAAAGCGGTTTTCGTTACATTTATCGTGACTAAACCTATCAATGGTCACATATACCAATACAATCAAATGACATAGATCAATCATTGATGTGTAGCATGAAAATTACATGCAATATGATCTGTACATGTCTATTTTTAATTGGTTCTACCTTAAACTTTAGTGAGGTCAATGCCAAACATAATGTAACAGAGCGTATGAACTGAATACTTTATTCTGATCAGACAATACAACCAAATATAAAACACCAAAAAATTACAAACTCCTACTAAATCATGATATCCTCAAATAATACCACACTCATATGAGCAGTGTGTTCATGAAAGACCTTAGGTGGTAATCCTTTTGTAAGAGGATCAGCTATTATAGAGTTTGTCCCAATATGCTCTATGGATATCTGTCCACGCTGCACCCTTTCTTTCACAACTAGGAACTTAATGTTATTGTGTTTTGACTTAGTCGAGCTCCTGTTATTAGAATACATAATTGCTGATTTATTATCACAAAATAACTTAAGTGGTCTTTCCACATTTTCCGGAATGTGCAATCCCGTGAAAAAATTAGCAGTCTAATATTCCCTGATTAGATGCATCATAGCAAGCTACAAACTTTGTTGCTATAGTGGAGAAAGTTACAAGTGTCTGTTTGACACTTTTTCATGATATAGCTCCTCCTGCTAACATATAAATATAGCATGATATAGACTTTATGCTATCTTGGTATCCAGCAAAATCAGAATCAGAGTACCAGTGACCTCCAACTATTCTAATTTTCTGTATGTGAGCATATAATCTTTTATTTTCTGAAGATACCTCATAACCCTTTTGACTGCTATCCAATGATCCATACCAGGGTTGCTTAAGTATCTGCCTAACATACCTACATTGTATGTAATATCCGGACGCGTATACACCTGAGCATACATTAGACTTTCTACAGCCGAAGCATAAGGAATCTTCTGTATTTCTTGAATTTTAAGGTTACCTTTAGGGTACCGATTGAGACTAAACTTGTCTCCTTTAGTAACATGGAAGTCACCTAGTCTGCAGTCTTGCATGCCAAACCTTTTTAGTACTTTATCGATATAGCTCTTTTATGATAATCCAAGTATACCTCAAGAACGATCTCGATGTATTTGAATTGTTAATATAAAAGAGGCGTCCCCAAGATCTTTCATCTCAAAATTCTTTGAAAGAAATCTCTTGGTTTCGTGCAACATGCCTATATGATTAGTGGCAAACAATATGTCATCAACATACAAAACCAGAAAAATATACTTACTCCTACTGAACTTGTTATATACACAGTCATCAACAATATTCATCTCAAAACCAAACGAGATAATTATTTGTTAAAACTTATGATACCATTGACGAGGAGCTTGCTTGAGTTCATAGATGGATTTTTTTAATTTGCAAATCATATTCTTCGGGTTTCCTGACACAAAGTTTTATGGATGTACTATATAGATCATTTTATCAATGTCTCCATTGAGAAACGCAGTTTTAACATCCATCTGATGTAACTCAAGATCAAAATAAGCAACAAGCATCATTATTGTTCTGAAAGAGTCTTTCGACAAAATCGGAGAGAAAGTCTCTGTATAATCAATACATTCCTTTTGAGTATAGTCTTTTGCAACAAGACGTGCCTTATACCTCTCCACATTATCATTTGTATCATGCTTGGTTTAAATATCCATTTACAACCAATTGGTTTTGCACCTTCTGACAATGGAACAAGTTTTCAAACCTTATTGTCTTGCATAGACTTGTACTCTTCACTCATTGCATCAATCCACTTTTGAGAGTTAGAACTTTCCATGGCCTAAAGGAAGTTGATTGGATCATCTTCCAACATTCTATTATTTTCCTCACGTTCTTGGTTAAATACAATATAATCATCCGGAATAGCATTTCTTCTTTCTCTCGTGGATCTCCTTAATGGCACTGATTCTTGAGGTTGTTGAGTTTGTTCTTCTGGAACAAGGAGTTGTTCAACATTATCTTCTTGAGGTTCCGGATTTACTTCTTGATCAATAACAGGTATAGGAACCTAAATATTGTTAAAAGTAACAGTATGGATTGGATCTGAAACCAATTCATCCTCAAAAGCAATGTTTCTAACATTATTTCTCCCCCCAAACTCAACATCCTAAAAAAAAGTTGATGTTCTCGTCTCAAAAATAGTCATGAGTGTGGAATTATAAAACTTATAGCCCCTAGATCATTCAGAATACCCAATAAAGTAGCTGCTAATTATTTTGGAGTCTAATTTTTTTCATTTGGCCTATAAGGCCTTGCCTCAGCTGAACATCCTCAAATATGTAAATGTTTTAAACTGGACTTTCGACCAGTCCAAAACTCATAAGGTATTTTAGCAACTGCTTTACTTGGTACTCTGTTCAGAATGTAAGCTGTTATCTTTAATGCTTCTCCCCAGAGTAACTCTGGTTAAGAAGGATGAGCAATCATACTTCTTACCATATCCTTAAGAGTCATGTTTCATCTTTCAACTACACCATTCATGCTGGGTAACCCTGACATGCTGTATTGTGGGACGATATCATATTCCTCTAGGTATTTAGCAAATGGTCCTGAATGTTGTTCACCTGAATCATCATATCTGCCATAGTACTCACCACCATGATCAGATCTAACGGTTTTAATCCTTTTGTTGAGTTGATTCCCAACTTCAGCTTTAAAAACTTTGAACATGTACAGTAACTCAGATTTTTCATGAATGAGATATAGGTACCCATAGGCCTGTCCATCCGGGCCGGCCCGGCCCGGCCCGGAAATCCGGGCCCGGGCCGGGCAAAACCGGGACCCGGACCCGGACCCGAGAAAAATAACAAAAACAATAATTTTATTAATTACTTAAAATGACATAAATTACAAATAAGAAATGATAAAAACATATTCTTTATTAATAATTGATAAATCAGTTACAAATTACAAGTACAAATTTATTTTGGAATTAATCGCATCACAATAGATAAGTAAATCCCAACTAGGTTGGCACCTACTCACCTATATCACTATCATTTGCAATTATTTCCAAAATAATTCTTTACAAATTGTAAGCTAAGATATAAAAACTACAATCTATTCTTTATATCTATCTGCTAGTCCCAATTCTTCAAATTTATCTTCAATTCCAGCCATCCGATCGATGCCTTGCGTTCGCTTCTCGTACCTCCACCAATCTTGTAGGCACATCACCGCTTGTACAGTATATGGATCCAAGCATGTCCTGTGATCGTCGATCAAACGACCTGCTGTGCTGAAGGCGGATTCCGAAGCTACCGTCGAAACCTGCACTGTTAGTAAGTCACGAACCATGGTGGAAAGTATAGGATATGAAACTGATCCATATACTTTCCACCATTGCAAAATATCTAAAGCATTTCCTTGACATCTAACTAAAGAAGCAGAAAAATATTCATCTATTTCAGAAACCTCCGATGATGACGATCCAAGTCCAGATCCACCAGTTAGCTCGGCTACCATTGCATACCTATCAAAACTTACACTTTTACCTCGGGCTCGGGATGAGCTCGAAGAAACCGAAGCTGCAGACTGTTGTGCAGCTACACCATGTCTAGCTGCATACTCATCATATAAAGTTTGAAAATAATTTCTAATAAGTAAATGATGAGTAGTAGCATTCAGGGTGGTTCCATCATCTAAGTCTATAACCTGTCCACCATACAATGACTGTAACAAACTTCGAAGGCCAATATCCTTCAAGCATGGATCAATAAGAACCCCCAAACCAAAAATATGAGGAATAGGCCTAAAATACTTATTAAATTTGCTCTCCATTTCAAAAACCATAGGTCCAAAAGTAGCATCCAAACGATATTTATCAAAAATTTTTTGAATATTTAAAATTTGTAAAGCAGCTAAAGTAATGGTTGGATAATAACAGCCAGATAATAACATGGTAGCATCATAAAAAACTTGTAACATTTCATTTAAATTACATATAACTGTCCATTCATCTTCAGTTATTCCATAAGTGCTACCAGAACTAGAACTAGAAGCATAATAGTTTATAAAATCAGTTATAATGTCTTTATATTCTATTGCTACACTTAACATTGCATATGTGGAATTCCACCTATGGTCAACATCTTTTGGAATTAGTCTAGGCTTTACATTTTTTCTTTTACAAAATTGTTTCCATCTTTTAAGTCTTTGTTCAGAAGCACTATGCATGTAAGCAACTGTTCTAACCTTTTCTATCATGGGTTTAATTTCAGTAAATGCACTTTGAACAATTAAATTTAAAATATGACAGATGCACCTAATATGAAAAAGATCACCATGACATGGCAATGATAAAGATGATCTGATAAAATCAACAGCTACATTATTATTACTTGTATTATCTAGTGAAAGAGAAAATATTCTTTCTGAAATTTCTAATTTCATAAGTTCTTCAATTATTAAATTTGCAACATTAGCACCAGTATGTGACTCTTCTATTGCAATAAAAGAAACAACTCTTTTAAACATTTGCCAATTTTCATCAATCCAGTGTGCTGTGATACATAAATATCCAGTTTGTGCTCTAGATGTCCAAATATCAGAAGTTAAAGAAAATTTACAGTTTAAATTTTTAAAATAAGAAATTATTTTTTCTTGTTCCTGTTGATAATATTTTAAAATATCACGTTGACAGGTTTGACGAGAAAATTTTTTAAATGCAGGATAAAAATCATCTCTAAACATATCTTCAAATTCATCATCTTCTACTAATTTAAAAGGAATGTTTTTAAGAATGATAAACCTTATTACGCATTTCCTAGCTCTGGCAGCGTCATAGTTCCAACTACCGAGACTACCAGAAGAGGAGGATTGAGAAATCATAGATTGTCGGATATCACCTTGAGGAGTCTGGCCTTTGTTGTGTTTATCTAAATGGCGTTTTAGGTGGTTGGTGCCGCTCTTATGATGAGCTTGAAAAATCTTGCCGCACAAAGCACACTTAGCCTTCTGGGTGAGGATCCTACCGTGTTCATCCTTGGTGACGTCGATCTTCTCGTAAAAATACACACATCGGATCTTGGCCGTTTAGGAGCTCTTGGTGCAGATTCGTCGCCACCGGATTAGGGATTAACTTCGGTAGGAGGACTTATAGTAGGAGGACTCATAGTAGGAGGACTCATTTCAGGATCAGGAGATATGTTTTGCTCTTCATAATCAGATCCGGAAGCCATTTGATGAAAGGATTAGAAAGTATAAATAAGAGAGTATAAGAGTATAAGAGAGAGTATAAGAGAGAAGAGATGAGTTTTTGGTGTGAAGAAAACAAATAAAAACCCCCCTCTATTTATAGAACCAGCCCCCTAGGCAAATGACCAAAATAACCTCACAAAATAGCCGTTTTTGACCGTTTTTGGGGGCAAAACGGTCAAACGGTCAAATCTGCGGGCCGGCCCGGATTTTTCAGGCAACGGTCACCACTGGTGACCGTTGCCCCCGGGCCGGGCTGCGGGCCCGGGCTGCCCGGCCCGGAATGTGACCCGGCGCCGGCCCTGTTCCGGGCCGGGCCGGGCGCCGCTGGGGTAACCCGGACCCGGGCCCGAAACCCGGCCTGGCCCGGATTTCCGGGCCGAGGCCGGGCCGGGCCGGGCCGTGGCCCGGCCGGGCCCGGGCCGGCGGGTAAAATGGACAGCCCTAGGTACCCATAACGTGAGTAATCGTCTATGAATGATATAAAATATTGTTGACTATTCGAAGATGTCGTAGGTAATGACCCACAAATATTTGTATGTATCAATTCTAAGACTTCTGAAGATCTATTGGCACCTAATCTCTTAACTTTGGTCTATTTCCCTTGATACATTCAACACATACGTTAAAATCTAAAAATTAAGAGAATCCAAAATGTCATTAGACATAAGACGCTCAACTCTACCTTTTGAGATATGACCCAAGTGCTTATGTCATGAATTTTCCTTATTTAATTTACGCTTAGTACCATATGATTCTACATGCAAGGTTTTATTATAAGAAGCAATTGTATCAAGCAAATATAGGTTGTCATAAGTACTCAAGTAACTAGTTCCCACAATATTTAAATTAAAAGATAAACTGAATTGATTGTTTCCAAATGAACAATGATAACCTGATTTGTCCAATACAGAAATAGAGACCAAATCCCGTCTAAAAGATGATACTACAAAAGTATCTTTTAAATCCAAATATGAACCAGTTCCTAATAGCAACCTAAAGTGCCCAATTGCTTTCACGTCTATCGATTGTATATCGCCTACAAAGATGTGTCTTTCAACATCACTTGGCTTTTGATAGCTCAGGCAGCCCTGCATAGAAACATTTATGTGAGTAGTAGCACCAGAGTCTAACCACCAAGTGTTTCTAGGTACTGAAGCTAAATTAACCTCAGAACAGACCAAAGTAAGGAACATACCCTTCTTAGCACGTCAGACATGATATATGGTACAATCCTCTTTACATGTCCAGTCTTATTGTTGGACCCTAGAGGGGGGTTATTAGGGTCAAGAGGCTCTAAGATGCAATAAAAATCAAACACAAGCAAACCACAAAACAGAAATGCAATCAAAGTAAGAGAGATAGAGTTAGGAATCGTTATCCTTGACGCGCGATGTGTTAACGAGGTTCGGCCCGCTGACCTACGTCCCCGCTCCCCACTCTCGAGGAGAAATCCACTACACACCCGGTTTGGAAGCCGGAACTTCGTCTACACAGCGATCCCATACGATCTCTCACTACACAGTTTGATCTCAACAGATCACACTCCCTCACAGTTGATCTACACAAGATCTCACTCACACAGCAGAAGAAAAGATGCAAGACTCTCTCTTTACACAGCCCCTATGGGAAAGAGAAGGATTACTAAAGCTGGGAAGTGAACACACAAAACCACAGAGAAAAACACTAAGTACAGGTTTGAAAATTTTTCTCAGGAAGACAGCGTCTCTCTCTGGTTTTTTTAAACGTTAGGGCAAGTTGAAGAAGAAGAAGTCTGGGTTTAAATAGAAGAGATTAAACATTTTAAAAACACAACTCAATCTTCCCAATTAAGAAAATAATCTCCTTTTCAGACCATTACCACAGACTGTGCCAAACACGGTTAAGTGAAAGCACAGCAAACGAGGCAATCGACCGTTTGAAAAAAGTCGCGGCTGACAGAAGAAGATTTCGGTTGACCGAAGGGATTTTCGGTCGACCGAAAAAATGCTTCGGTCGACCGACTGAAAAACCGGTCGACCGCGAACAACATTGAAAACCCAGAAAACAAGCAGAGCCATCATCGGTCGACCGGCGCGGTCGACCGATAGAAAAATCGAGATTTCGGTCGACCGCACCGGTCGATCATAGGTGCGGTCGACCGGTCCGGTCGACCGCATTCTGATACATTGCAGAAACTGATTTTTGACTTAACTAAAATATTTACAAAATATTTATTTGACCTCTGAAAATTATGAAACTTTGTAAAATATTTTTAATACTAAAAACAAACTGTTTGGAAAAAGAATTTTGCAAATAGGTCCTCATACTTGTGAAAAATAGTATTTTTGTGAAAACGCTTAAAACATAAGTATGAAAACGTGTGTGTAATTCCCAATAGCTTCAAGTGAAATCAGTAACTCTTTGCCTACATTCTAGCACTAGAGAGAAAATAAAAACTAGCTAATATCCTCACATAGAATAAAGTTCTTGAGTCTTGATATAGCTTTAATTTTGATGAAGCTTCTATCTGAATTTGTTGTTCTTGAGATAACATTGCTTCATCATTATGCCTCCTCCTCCTTTGGATATCATCGTTGTAGCGTATGTTCCATCCAATCCTCCATTTATGGCACTAACAAGCTTGATAAATGAATTTACTACATTTGCACTCAATAAGCCATTAGTACCGATAATGGTGGCTGTAAAACATCATCAAAACATAAGGGCTACCACTTATTACAAAAAAAACAGCCCTAATCATCATTATGTTGTTTCTTCTGAATTAGACCCTTAACAGGTTCATTATCATTCTTTCTTTTTTTTTCCTTATCCTTAGAGGCATAAGCCAAATGAGCACTTTCAGTCTTATCTTGCTTCAACCTATCTTCTTCTTGCACACAGTATGAAATGAGCTCATTTAGAGTCTATTTCTCCTTTTGAAAGTTGTAACTAGCCTTTAACTGATTAAACTGTACGGGAAGAGACAATAGAATCAGATGCATCAATAACCCATCACAAAGATCGAGTTTAAGTGCCATAAGTTTTGAAGTAATATGAGACATTTTCATAATATACTCCCTGGTATTTTTTTTACCCTTATACTTTATTGAAATCAAGCAAGTTAAAAGCGTACTTGTTTCTATCTTATCGTTTTTCACAAAGCGCTTCTCAATTCTGGCAAGAAAATCTTTAGCCTTAGTAATCCCTTCGGATTCTGTGACCCTAAAGGCTTCCGAAATACTGTGCTTAATGATCATTAGACTCATACGATTTGAATGCTCTCATTTTTCATACTCATTCTTTGCATCAGGAGTGCTATCAGCATTGAGAGGTTAAGATTGTTCAGTCCTTTATGCAAGGTCTAGATCCATGCAGCCAAGAATAATTAGAATGTTCTCTTTCCAAACCTTAAAATTTGTCCCATTGAGCATAGGAATTGGATTGATGTTAGTAGAAATTATTACAGCAGATGCATTAGCTAAAATAAACAAATGATTTTTACATTATTAACTGTAGTTAGTAATCAATAAAATTCAAATAATGATAAATCTCATCTCAAGATATCTGACACGACATTAGTATCAAGTCTTTGGACAGTAATATTAATTGTAAGTGATACATTATTGTAATGATTAAACACTGACAATAACTCATGTCAAACAATGAAACTATCTTTAGATTGATTCATTATTCACATATAAACCTTATAATTATCACGCGTTTATCAGCGCAGATGTGTATGCAGTCTAAATAAATATTAACATTCATTTGGGCCGATTAAATATTTACACAAAAACATACACACAACATCTAACATTCCTCGTGAACAATCTACACAAGAGATGTTGCACGCGAACAGTTGATCTACAATAAACGAAACGTCGCCGCTTACTTTATTTGACAGCGGGGCCGCTAACAAACAGATCACTGGCGAAGAGCAAAGCGACCGACAACCAAACAAATTCTTTATGTTGCACGCGAACAGTTGATCAATAATTTGATCTTGAATCCAAAAAATTGATAATTTTCTCACAATCTGGATCAAGTGTTTGATCCAGATTCAATAGCCGAAAGAGAAAATCAAACCAAAACTTGAACTTTACTGTTCATGCGTGCAACAGACCAAAAAACCCGACAGAAGTTGAAAACGAGACAAAGAAATTTGCTATTGTTCATGCGTGCAACAGATCCAAACATGCACACATTCAAACAAACCCTAATGTATTAATCTTAAATCCCTAAGAATTAACCATAGTGGCTCTGATACCACTTGTACAGCCTCAAAAAACCCGATAGAAATTGAAAGCAAGAGAAAGAAAATTTGTTACTGTTCATGCGTGCAACAGATCCAAACGTGCACACATCCAAACAAACCCTAATGTCTTAATCTTAAATCCCTAAGAATTAACCATGGTGGCTCTGATACCACTTGTACAGCCTTAATCGATCTAAATAAACTAATAACCGTGATTAATTCAAAGAGATTAAAACAACAATGAAGAGCGGAAGCAATACCTGAATCCATAATGATCTGAATTAGGGTTTGATCTTCTAATCTTGAGGATCTCTCTAACCTAATGTCTCTGTAGATGGGCGTGAAGAGAATTAGAGAACGTCCACATTAGATTTGGGACCATAACCCTTTATTTATAGATATTACAGTTTTCTAATTTAGCCCCTCATAAAATTAGAATTGCAGTTTGATATCTACACGATTAGCCCATGATTAAATTTAAATACCCATTGACCCAAAATTAACTAATTGATCACTTTATGTGGGTCAACCTTAAAGATAGCATTACACACTAATATAACATATGTGCCCATAATCAGATTTAATCTAACAAAACCTTAACACTTTGTTTGGGAGTTTACTGAGGGAAGGGGCGGAAAGTTAAATAATGGAAAGGAAATGTAGGGAATGAGAGTGAAAAAAATAAAATGTTGTTTAGGAGTTTAGTAAAAAGAACGAAAGTAAATTTATTTTATATTGTTTGGGAGTTCTAAGAAATGAAGTGAATATATATAAAGTTACATATAAATACCCTTATATGTTATTAAGATGAGGGTATATTTTTGCCATTGATTTAATATCATAATAGTATAATTGTCTTATCATATTGTAAAATTTTACTCTGGTTTTCATTCCATCCTCTATCGCTCAAATTGGGGGTGGGGGAGGATATCAAGAGAAATTTAACCTTCTATTACATCCTCTAACCCCTCAAAACAATTCCCAACTAAGGTTAAAATAAAATTTCACTTTAGCTTCCATCCTCTAACCCCCCCCATCCAAACAGACCCTAATGCCCATAAGACCGAGCGATCTTCATAAGTCATTAACTCCAGTTGTTGTCTAATCAGCTCGCGTCCATGTAGTCCTATATAGTAATAATTTGATAAATGTTCAAGCATACAATGTGACTTATAATCACTAAAATCTAAAGTTCAATAGATTGATGAACGATCTTAAATCTAATTGATGGGCGAAATACCAAATGAAATTGAGCAAAGGGGGAAAAACCCCTGGTTTTCCTGCAACGGGAATGAGGAACGCATTATCATTCATATGATGCACGAACAAATAGAAACTCAGAAAAATAGCAAATTACTATCGCGCTCGGGAAACATTCACATTATTCCCATTACAATTACCTCATCTTTTACAAAAACACCGCATTAGAAAGAGAGAGAGAGAGAGAGAGAGAGAGAGAGAGAGAGAGGAAACTAACTAGCCGCTTCAAAATTGTGGAGACTCCCCTGATCAAAATCAAACCGTGGACATTTGATCAATCGGGAACAAATCATCAATCCCCTCGAAATAATCCTCACCCTCCTCAAACCTCGGCCCGCTCAAATCACTCCCTAAACCCCCAAACAACCTCAATCCATCCTCCTCCAAAACCCTAGGCCAGCTCACTACCGACAAAACCCCACCAAAGTCCCACAAACCCTCGTCACCACCCAGCTGACCGCCAACATCCTCGTACGACCAAACCATCTCCTCCGGTATCCTCACATCCTCGGTAAACTTACCCCCCTCCTCTTTGAGCACCGACGTAGGAGACCCCAAGTCATTATTCAGCTCAAAAATCAGCCAAAACCAAACACACGAAGCCCGGAGCCCGGAGCCCGGAGCCGAGCCGCCGGAGAAAGAGAAGCTCGTCCCTGGCCTTCCCGAACTTCCTAAATGGCTCCCGATAGGCGGCCCGAGTCGAAGCGGTCAATATTGGGCCCCCTCCAGAATCACACCCCGGAATAAAGAAGCGGAGGCAGAGAAGTTGGTCGTGGCGTTGGGGCCTCTGAACTCGACGGCTGCCGAGTCCGTAGACCCCTGGCAGCCTCCAGTCCCGCCGTGTCGTACGTGCCCGAGCCACACGCGCACGCCGCGCCCGGGGATCGCGTATCTCCGCCCGTACTCCCCCAACCCGGCCCGCCTCCCCGCACGCCGCCGGAACTTGGCGGCAGCCTGGTGGCGTAATCGGCCGCCCTTCGCTCCCCAAGGTTTCTGGGCTTGGGCTTGGGCCTTGCTCGCGTTTGAGGGTTATTTCTTGAACGTAGAGCTTGGGGGGGGTTGGAAGGCGGAAGTAGGAGGCGCTGCTGGTCGTGGAGTCGGAGTCCGGTGGGTCGGGGTCTTGGCAGATGATTCGGAGTTCGAGGGTGAGGGGGGCCCCATTGGAGGGTAGAAGAGAGGCGCAGGGGATGCAGGGAAATTAAAGGTAGGAAGAAAGGGGAAGAATCTCACGATCAAGGAATGGGTTGAGGTGGTAGTGCCGCAGCGAAAGCTGCTTGCTTTTTGGTATGTAGAGGGAATAAAAGAGGGAGGGGGGGGGGGGGGGGTCCGTGGGGATAGGACAGAGGACGCTGCCTCCTATAAAAGCGTAAGAGGATAAGACTGCTGATGGATGCGCTGTGGGTCTTTCCTGCGTTGGGAAGCCTTTCATCCCCCGTTTCCATGATTATAACGGGGTTCCTACGAGTCTTTCTCCATTGACCGTGGATTTCATAGCGTTTTTTTTTAGTAAAACCCTCAATCGCACTGAGCACCCGGTAACTTTTGCCGAGCACCCGCCGTCGTCTGGGTAAACTACACTGAACACCCCCGATGGCTTTCAAAATGCCTTTTTTTTTAATGCGTGTTATTTTTTTGTTCTAATTTATGGGGGTTAGGTGCAAAATGCAGGTACTCATCGGGAATTTCCTACGGTGCGCAAAAAATTGTTGGGGGGGCTTTGTGATTTTGAAAGGGTTCACCACAAAGTTCTTGGGGTTCTAGTGTAATTTACTCCCTTTTTAAACTTTAAAACTGTGTTTAAGACTTTTAAGTACCGTTTGGCAAAGGGTTAAGTGAGGGGTTAAGGAGACTTAACCCCTCTTTAACCCTTTGCTAAACACAAAAAATCTATATAATGGTTAAAGTGAGTTAACCCTCCATAATTTACCAAACACAAAAAATATAGAAGGGTTAAGCTAACCCCTCTAGATGGATTAAAATGAGTTGACCCCTCAAAATAAGGGGTTTACTAATACTCTTATTTAGAAGGATTAAGAGTTGAACCCTTCTAGCTATAAAGAAAATAGTCAAAATTCTTGTTATTTCCAAACACTAAAAATAATCACAATGACTAAAATAAAACTTATATAATGGGATAAGAATTTAGTATTTCAGATTATCGAGTAGGTTAACTATGTTAATCATTCTCCTTAATCCATCTTCCTTAACCTTTTACCAAACGGGGAGTTCGTGGGTTATAGCATACCTAGCTAAAGAAAATGAATCGTGTTTGGTATAATCTATGTCAGGACTGACCCAGTTTTTTCAGTTCATTTTCTGTTTCCTCCTTAATCTTGCTAGGATTAATCCACATCCTCTCCTAGGCTAGTCCCTAATCAGTTGATGGGAATTTGTTAAACAGAGCCTCGAAAATACGGTCAGAAAATATAATGGGCATAATGTTTTAACTCATCCAACACGTCAGGCAGGTTTGATTGTCATTTTTTTCCCCGTCTCAAATCATAGGACAGTGAAGGGCATATGACTCAAAGCCATCACACATATATCAGTTGACAAGATCTGGTTCGCTATCAAAATTGGAAGTTAGCTGATAAAAGGTTCCAAGTTCAAGTTTCATCTTACTTTTTAATAAAAAGAGAAAAAAGAAGAGAAGGAAAATAAATA
>NC_033798.1:110268826-110271522 GCF_001876935.1 Asparagus officinalis | reverse complement strand
CACAATTTATGATAATAAAAAAAAGTTATAAGTCCAAAACATATTGTCAAGATAATACGAGATCTATTTTCAATGATGAAAAAAATCTGATAGAAAAAGCTTACGGTCAATAGTAGGAGCCGGGTAGGATTTTGGCAGTTTATAACTTCATGTTGAGATATCTCGTTGTTTGCGATTAGAAATAGACCCAAAAATATGTAGAACTTTCCGTTGTCCAAAAGTACTGAAAATTATTATGCATATCTAATTTCAAGCTGAATACATTGGAATTTTAGAAGTTAGAACTTAATGAATTGGAATTCTATAAAGAACACTCTACGGAAAGGAGTAATTCATATATCATTGACAAATGGTTAAATAATTTATATATGCCCCTCTTCTTCTTCATCTCGGATCAATGCGAATCCAAACCTCAATATATAGCCTCTTATCCTTCCCAGTATCAGAGTTAACTAAGATATTTTAGGTTAAAAGCAACCCCCTCGCACAATAAACGCACGGTAAATACATGCGGATTCGGGCCAACTCCGAGCATCACGCAGCCCAATTAGTTAGACTGCGGACTTTTGGCAGCGTCTATGGGTGGGCGACGCGCGTGCATCCGCCCTCTTCCCTCTCGGAATTAAAAAAAGAAAAACTATGTGAGGTGGGCGGCTGAGTTCTGGAGGAAAGCGTGGCCTCACGTGACTGGCCCCCGCCGCGATTTCAGTTCCTCCATTCATCAACCCCACCCCTCTCAATTTCTAACTTCACCTTCAGTAATCAGCTCCTCGGTAAACCCGTACTCCTCAGTTGGACCCTCCTTGTTTGTTTTATTACCCATCGCTTTTCTAACGGGATTATTTACACGTTCGTACCAAAGCGTCTGAAGAGAACGAGTGAGAATAGTAAAATATGTCCGTGCTTCGTTCAAATGATGAGATAAAACAGTAAATTTCCTGTTAAAAAACAATAAGCATCATCTCACCGCCAGCCTCTTTTTATGGCGAGGGTATTAAATCCAACGTATTAAATTTCCATGCAGGTCCTTTATGTGTAAATGCAGATGGCGTTGAAAGAAGATCAAAACAAAAGCCCATCAAGATTTTTCGCAGTGGAGGTGCGTTCCACGGATCTCTAGATGAGCCTAAATAAATATAAACGATAACGCCATCGAGGTCTAATGTACGAATACGATTTTTAGCCAAAGCACTTGTTAACTGCACGTGGTAACTGCTAATATTAACAACGACATTATCAAGAGATTTAAATAAAGTAATAACTTGTCATAACTTTGCCAACCAACACAGACAAGACGTTAGTACAGATGATAATATTAACAACTGATTAATATGAATTGTGCTCTGAAAAGGGGGTGAGTAAATCAAATACCCTTTGCCCATGCCAACAATCAAATCCAATAATATGATTCTTCGGTTCAAATTGTTTTTCTACAGCAGGTTGGGGTTTCCCCCTCAAGGACTTAAAAAAAGAGACAACCGGAGATAATTTCGTCGTTAACAGATATAAGACAGAAGTAACCAAATTTAACAAACAAAGCCAAGGAAAGTAGCCCGAAACAACCTTCTCGCCCGTAAACTGCTAGCCCATTGCGTACTTCTGGGTCCAGCTCCTTGCAGTAGTTTCATACTTGCTCCTGTCAGTCTTGTACATATGAGCAATCTCTGGAACCAAAGGATCGTCTGGGTTGGGATCCGTCAACAAAGAACATATTGACAGAAGCACCTGTAAGTATAAAAAAAGAATCTTTGATTGGTGATGCTTGAACTTGAGAAGGTTACAGAACATGGTTATGTAGTTCAATTCCTTTTACAAGTAATGGTTATGTAGTTCAATTCCTTTTACAAGTAAATAAAGCGCAAATACACTTGTTTTACTTCTTTTTTCTTGATTATATAAATTCATCAATTGATCAGCCAAGTCTAGGGAATTCGAAAATAGACAAGTTATCCACCTTACTCACGAATAAACACCTCATACTGCCTAATGAGTGATCTAGTAACACTGACCAGGTTTAAAAGGAAAAGCCCTACGGAGGTAGCAAATGGACAAGGCTTTGGTTTTGATTCAAGTTCTGTTAATATCTTAGATCCCAAAACAATTCCAGTCTTATCCACAAAGATACTATTCCAATAATCTTCAAATGCTAGTCCATTCAATTGAGGAAATGAGTGTGAAGGATATGAACTGTAATGACCTTGGAAATGGTTAATGCTGGGCTCCATTGCTCCTTCAAGATGTCGAGGCAAATGCTTCCATTGCTGTTAATATTTGGGTGGAAGACCTTTGTCCTGAATGCCACCTGCAGATGCAAATTTATTTAGTTACTGATGCAGCAATTATTTCTATTAATTCTGCAATTGACTCCTAGTAAAGCTTCGACTGATAACCAGCATGTAGCATCTAATTTATGTAAGATAGTAATTTATGATTATTGATTAATACGCCCAGAAAAAAGAAATAGTGTGTCCATTTATAGCTGAGCAGATCTAAGTTACAGAGGAATCATTAATTGAATTGTAGAACAGGAATTGGGAGATTGAAAACCTTTCCATGATACTCATCAGTGTTCAACCTAAAGTTTAAAGTGAGGATTGACTCAACTATACATATTTAAGGCTCTGTGATTCCCCCATACACAGCCAAAGCTACTAAAAACATATAATAGTCCTAAATTTGCATCTTCAAGACTGGTA
>NC_033798.1:110267182-110268611 GCF_001876935.1 Asparagus officinalis | reverse complement strand
ATTTTGGTCTGAATCAGCAGCAAATCTCTAATTGGCCAAGACCTATTCTCCTGTAAAAGTTGACATGTACAATCTGGAAAATGTGTTCATTAGAAATGGAGAGCTATAGAAATTGTAAACTTTCTGATTATCAACCCTGAAATACTCTAAGAGTTAATGAGCCTCTTATCTTAACAACCAAAATATATTCCAGCAAGTTTTACCCATTAGATTTGGATATTGACATAGCTGTATATCCATGTAAAGGGGAAAAAATAGTCTCTAATGACTGAACTAGAAACCTCGAATACAGGAATTGGTACTCAGCTTTCTCTTTGTATATCCTTTTATCTGCACATGTGTAAGCAGGTTAAAGTAGGAAGTCGGAGGTAATTCTAATACAGGACGAGATGAATGAGAAGCTTTGGGATGGGTTGAACATGTGAAAACCAGACTAATGAGTACAATAGCCAAATATACTTGGATCAAGGCTATGAGAAAGGAACTCATCGATAGTTGCTAATGTAACAAAGAAGATAATTTTGAGATAATGACAACGAAAGGGTTAATGAAGCTGGAACATCTATGGATAGAGGCTTTCTAGTTATCTTGTTAATTTACGTAGTCCAGACAAATAAAGTTAGAAATATTATATCAAATATGAGGTCTCTTCAAAAGCTATGGGTCAGTCCTAAGTTACACAGGTACAGGTACGGGAACAGGTGTGGGTAGGGGACACGGCAATTTTGTAAGAGGTAGGGAACGGGAACACGGCTACACATACATGTATATTTAATAATAAATACATGTATATTTAATAATAAATGTATATTAGGTCAATATTATTTTTCATTTCACGTTCTATGAAATAAAATTTATATAATATTTATATGTTTCATTTAAAATATAGACATATAAATTTGAAAATTACTTGTTCTTTTTAACCTGATCCAAATGACCCTTGAAATCATAGTTTTGAACTGGGTACAAATTGAAACCAACCCAACTTATGTCCAATGAGTTTCAAGAATTGCATGTGAAGTGTAGGATATACGTCTCGAAAGTATATCTCGAGTGTTTTAAATCAATATATGTATTCTATAATTGAGTGTTTTAAATTCATATGCAAGGAGTGTCCTCTGAAGTTTCGATGTTGGGTATGGGTACAACACATGTAAGGCTCCAAATAGAAGTACCCATGCAACATAGGGTCAGCCCATTGCAGATCTGGTTACTGGTTCAAGAATTTATATCTACCACCGCTTTACAACTTTTTGTTGAAGACATTCTGATCGATGATCTTAGCAATAGATGAGTTAATAGGCCTTTTCATGTGCTTGTGCACGCCTAATCAACAATTCTAAAACATTTTGGATGCTCACATGCAGCTGTATGTAAAGGGCATATAATCATGAACAATAACAGCCTGATCTCTTGAAAATAACCATAT
>NC_033798.1:110239682-110262182 GCF_001876935.1 Asparagus officinalis | reverse complement strand
GAATGGTGGAATTACTAAAGAAGTTTTGAATGAGCTAGACAAGACGAAGTGTGGTGTTTTTATCGGGTCTGCAATGGGTGGCATGAAGGTAGAATTTCAAAAATATTTTTGATCTGAAGGAAAGTTGTTTCCCCTCCTTTTATCAGCTCTTGGTCTCATATTATGTTGATGAATTGAGCTGTTACACTTTAATCTTAATTTTATGCCTTTATGTATGTTATAGTCGTGGTACTCATAAAGATGGATGCTATTTTTTATAGGTCTTCAATGATGCAATCGAATCTTTGAGGGTCTCATACAAGAAGATGATCCCCTTTTGTGTTACCTTTGCAACTACAAATATGAGTTCGGCTATGCTAGCAATGGATATGGTGAGCCAAAGCAAAATCTGAAGAAAGCTACATTTGCATACTGATCCTTCAATATTTTTTGAGAATTTACTGTTAATTTCTAGAAGCCTACCTTTGCATACAGCTGCTTCAATATTTTTGAGAATTTATTGTTAATTTCGTCTAAGTTTCTTCTTCTCTTCCCTTTGGACTATAGGCTGGATGGGCCCAAACTATTCAATTTCAACTGCTTCTGCTACAAGCAACTTCTGTATCCTGAATGTAGCTAACCATATCATAAGAGGTGAAACTGTAAGTTATCATGTTCTCCCTCTTATCTGTAGTTAGAAGAAAATATACTGTCATTTTTTCTATGTACATAAGTGTGCTAATCTTGCAAGATATCATGCTTTGTGGTGGCTCTGATGCAGCAATAATACCTATTGGTATTTGTTCTTTCTGCTAATGAATGCTATTCTTCCTCACTGTTTTACCTTCATGGTCTTTATTAATATTACTATTGTTATTATTATGATAATAAATCATCATACATATCATCGTCTTCGTCGTTGTCCAGGATTAATTGTATACTTGACATGCGCAGGGTTGGGAGGTTTTGTGGCATGTCGGGCACTTTCACAAAGAAACAATGATCCAACCAAAGATTCACGACCATGGGATAGTGTATGTATAGATAGATGAATGATGACAGAGTTCAAAAGGAGATACTTTTTTTGTATTTGTGCTTATACCTGTGTAGATGTGCAATCACTTATTATCAAGATTACGATTAATTGGCACATTTATGTTAATATCTAGCTTAATTGTCATGTGACATGAACGTGATGGATTTGTTATGGGAGAAGGTTCAGGTGTATTATTATTGGAAGAACTCGAGCATGCTAAGGTTTTATTACAGTCAGCTACCACTAACTTGATGTGATGTGAAGTCTTTATCTAATCATGTTTTGTTAAAATATTTTCATTTTCATGATTGTTTTTCTTCCTTTCTATAGCAAAGAGGAGCAAACATATATGCTGAATTTTTGGGAGGAAGTTTCACCTGCGATGCTTACCATATGACAGAGCCACACCCTGAGGGTAAAAAATAATCTCTCTTTTACATTGAATATTGAATAAGTGTTGCTTGGTCTAATACCTGGTCCTGATTCAGGTATCATAAATAAACTCTTATCCTCATCGAGCCATTATTATTTTTATTGATTTCTTCAATTATTGAGGGTTTTGATCTCTGAGTTTTGTCCAAATTGTGCTTAAAGGGGGGCATTTGCAAGTAATTGGATCCCAAAACATGAAATGAAAAGTTATCGTGAGGAACATAATAGGTAGCTATGTTATTTTTATCTAGCTCAATTCAATTATTGATTTTTTGGGTGTATATACTCCTGTTCCTTTGACCAATTATTGTTTTTTGATCAATTTATGCAATTATTGTGGGTTCTGATAATTGTTTGAGGAATAAAATGGGCAATTATGTTCAATTTCTCTAGCTCAAAGTGAATCTCATGTGCTTTTGAGTCAGATAACTGTTTAGAATGCATTATTTTTCAGTGAGATTTTGCGGAAGCAATAAGGGAACTACATAATGTAGCTTCCAGGACATATCCTCATGCATATTTCGATTCAAGCAATGCAATTTACCATTAAAGCTATTCTATGTTTTAGTAGAATTTCAGCCAATATTCCCGTAATGCTAAATTAGAAGGCTCTGAATGTTAAATAGGTGAGAATGAGAATAAAGTTGTCTTGGATGCATTTTTCTTGGGCAAGGCTTTTGCAACTGCTTCATTTATGATATATAATCGACTTTACATCTTTCAACACTGCCCAACCACCGCTCAAGGGTACCTCCGCTCCCTAACTTCCTCCGCTCCCCAACTGAACAAAATGGAGCGGTAATATTTGGCAATGATTTATAGAATTGCTTGAAAAGTGAAAGGAGAATGAAGAGCAAGAGCACTAGGAATAGCAAGTAAGGAGGTCAGTTTTACTTCTAGAATTCCATTTTGTAAAGTAACCTGCTATTTATCGACACAGCAAACTATGTTGTAACAATGGGAAGATTTTTAGTTAAGATATTCTATCGGTCCCTGGTTGCTGACAAAATATCTAGAGACTCAAGAGAAAAATACGCTGTCGGGGAAATCTTAAGTGTGGTTGGTCAATATCAAGTTGAGCAGCAGAAGCAAGTACGAGATTTTCAGGTAAAAACAAGCACAAAGGTTTCACATACATAACCTATATAGTTGTATACTTGCTGTTCATTTTGATAATCATATGGTCTTTCTTCAATCCATCTATGGCTAATATGTATGATAATATTTTTTTATTCTTGAAACCTTCAAGACTAATATGAAGTAATAAATGAAGAAGTATGAACAAAGTAAAATATTTTTTCCTGTTGAAATAGTTTCCTACATGCTGATTCTCTCCCTTAACATAATTGTAACTCAAACTACTATTCTTTTGCGGTTTACATTAGCATATACTACAGTTGAAGATGAAGTTTTAGGAGGCCAAGAGAAGGAGGACGAAGAAAGACTAAATCCAGAGAATGATTCTCTCTTTCCATTCAACGAGGCAACAATTATCACATTTCTCCCTTATTTTGTAGGGTAGTTTAAGCCCTAACGTCAACAAGGATCTTATATGTTGTTTGTATAAGTTTTTGTATCCTTTTTTGTTGTTTTTCTGTATAGGTTTTTAATTTTATATGTTGTCTGTACAAGGATCTTATTTGTTGTTTTTCATGTTCAATATATGAAGGAGCAAATTGTAACCGTCTTCGATTCACTTTACACATGTTCAATATTTGTAGAAAATCTTTTAGAAACCGTGCTTTGCACGGGTCTAAATATATACACACACACACATATATAAAATATATTATATATACATATATTATATATATATATATATATATATTATATACATATATATACATATGTTATACATATAAAAAAACAAAAAAAAAATTACTATTCCGGGCCGACCCCGGGCCGGGCCGGGCCGGGTTCCAACCCTGTCAGAACCCGAGCCGCGGGCTTTTTGGACAGCCCTAACTCTATGCAACATTCAGGGATTCTTACTTCCCTAAACTGACTGGTGAAATATATAAAGTCCTAGTATAACAAAATTTCAGGTCTTGACTATCAAGTATAAAACAGATGGTAAAGATAAGAAGCTTGAATGAAGGGCGGAAGGAAGAGATTTTTCTTTGTAGATAGACTCACATGGAGGGAGAAGAGGAAATGCAATGAATCCTTTGAGTTCAACTCTTTCTGAGGTCAGACAAAGTATCCTAACACAAGTAACACACTTAAAAAAAACTAATGGTTTAAGTAATGGGTCAGAGGACAAATTAAAATGTACAAATTTTCAGAAAATCTTGATGTCAGCTTGATTATAAAAGCTCAAAAAGTAATCCAATGAAGACTATGTGAAACATAACAATCAAGCCTTCTCCTGCTACTTACTGCTAATTATCAAAATAATAAATAGTCAGCAAAAGCAAGAAAAGTAATAGTAATAAAGAAAACAATTATCATATAAAAGAGTCAAGAGTAATATGAATCATAATTCAAGCATAGCTAACAGTTATTGAAGCTGGATTGCAAGAAAAGTCAATAAACAGCAACATTGAAGCTGTGGGGGAAACATTGCCAAACTCTATAATGCAGAAAACTATCACCAATATACAGAACAAACAAAAAGCTTCATGAACAGTTTGGTCAAATAACAGTCTAAATACCTTTGGTGGTTTGAATGGATAATCTGGAGGAAAGTGGATTGTAACTAGAAAGACACCTCCTGCATAAGGACTATCTGGTGGACCCATAATAGTTGCTTGCCAATGGAACATGTCTTCAGCCACAGGACCTGGAAATGCCAGATATATAAAACTTTAGTAATCTCATTAGTCAGTTTCATGCAAAAAGCGTCAATCCGAATCTTTTATTGTGTGTGCATGCATGTGGATTGACATGTATATGCTTAGTTTCCTAGCATGATAAGCAGTAAGAGGGTGGCTAGATGATTTTCTTTTTGTTACAGTGGATCAAAGATGTGCTTTCCAAGTTTATGCCACTTTTAAGTTTAGGTGCCTCTATTGTCACATCTCTTGAAATTTTAGTGCTTGAAGGCTGGTGTAGCAGTGATGTAAGGGATAAAAGAATGCTTGTTGATAGAGTTTAATATGAAATGGAAACTTTACACCAGGACAGTATTCTCACGATGAAGCCTAATCCAAATTCGCAAACAAATGAGCAGAAAGAAGAACAAAACTTAGGCGCCATAATAAGGGCCGACTTACCAAATTTAATCTGATTCAAGAGCTGGGTATTTCTAATACATTAAAGTATATGGTCAGCCAGCACTAATTCAAGTAATATTAACAACGTTTAGTTGATATTGATTTGCTCTGTTTGCATAATGCTTAGCCAACACTAACCAAGTAATATTAACAAGGTCTAGCTGATATTTATTTAAGTAATATTAACATTAAAAGTACTTGTCAGAGAACTTAAATAGAGTAAACCTATGGTGCTGGTAAGGTCAGGACCATGGCCGTCCGTCTCAGCTTAGCCAGCCGATATGATCACTGAAACCACAGGCTACTTCACATCACTCAGTGCCCAAATTTAATGGCAACTAATGCTTCGTGAACTTTTCTATATTACAGAAGAAGGAAGAACAATGTGTTATTACATCATCAAAGTCGTGTACATTCCACCCTGAGGCCTTGCTCATTTATTTAAGGGTTGGGGATGGATACAGGGAAGTGCGAGGAATATTCCTGATAATGTCTTTATTTAATACTAATCATGTTAAAAAATAAAGAAACATATGAAACAAAAATGCATGAGACAGTTTATTCGAGAGCAGCATTCATTTGGAGCAATAAGTGTAAAATTCCGAGACAAAAATAACTATCTTCCTCTCAATTATGTGGACTGCTCAATATTCAACAAAACCCTACAGGAATAGACAATCAAAGCCTACTAATCAAACTGATAATGTATTTTCAGGTGACAATACATGATTTAAATCAAGCATAACCTGAGTGAATGTATATAAAATTACAGTATTTACAAATTAGATGAATTTTGCACGATATACTTTTTTCGCATAGACCTTTGTGCACAATGTATCATATGCACATTCTCAAAATAAGGCATGGACAAGAAAAAAGGCATGCTTCAATTTAAAGTTTCGGAGCACATGATTTTATTTCAAGCACACAATTCTCATATCCCTATTAAATTATAAAAACCATAGTGAGGGATCGAGAATAAAGCAAATTTGAATGAATTGTGAACAATTCCTCGCTCTATAGCTTAGCTTTTAGGGAAGTTGTTATTTGTCAAGGGTAAGTGGTTATTTTGGAAAATTTTGATAGAATTGACATCATTCAAATTTCCATTCAAAGCTACAACCTCTAAACTATAGGGTATGAAAAATGCAATTAACTTATTTTACAAAATAACTAAGACAAATAAGTTTTAATATTCAATGGGGTTAATTGGATCTGGTCATTGTATTTATCTATAATTGGACGTTCATACCTATGTTTTAATTGCTTGGATGATTGGTCATATGTAGCTAAATGCTAATGGGATCGTTGATCACTTCTAATGTTTTCTGCCAAGTAACATAATGTGTTTTCGCTTACCTGACATTAAAATTCTTAATCATTTAGCATAACAAATTTATTCTTATTTGTAATATCTTAATCACTTATGGAAATAAAATTTTTATTGTATCCGGCAACTTGTATAGGAAACTATATTGCATTCGGCATTTTGTTCTTGAAAATATAAACTTGTGACATATTGAGTAAGTTGCATTGATTGAACAAAAATGAAAATATTGTTAACTTGACTCGGTCATTGATGACCAAATCAACCACGATTTCTCTGTTTGAGAGAATGGTGGAGAACGTGAATCTTGGGTGGTTGAGAGAAAATCTCTCATGGGGCGGATCTGAGGGGTAGAGATGATGGGTTAAGCCCCTATATAAGGAGGACCATTATCCTTGAGAAAACACAACGAAAATCAAAGAAAACCCACTTTACCCATTACCAGATCCCCTCAAAAATCTGTTCTTTCTTCTTCCTTGAGTTCAAACACTAGTATCAGAGCAGCTGCATCGATCGGCCATCTCGAGCTCTGCATCAATCGCCTTCGACGACGCTGCGATCAACGACCACGACGACTCCGCTGCAATCGACGACCACGACGACAACGACTTCGATCACTCGACCGCTGCTGCGACTTCGACGACTGCTGAAGGAGAATACGTCGTTGATCAACACGGGAGTTTACGTGAAGGAGGTTCAGTGAATCGTCCGCGCCGTTCGTCGGTGGTTTCGTCGCTCATTTCTTTTGCCCCTTTTCTCCGGATCTGAAGTTTTTCGCTGCCCTGTTAAACCTTCCGAAGTGGTGTCATCCTCTTCAAGAACGAACGAGCCTAGTCTTCACTCAGCCCACAACCAGCTTGAGATTATCAAGAACTCACAGGCCCAGTTACAAAGCCCATTCATTTTTTTATTTGTTGAATTAAAACCAAACCCATCTGTTTTTAAATCAAAGCCTTTGCTCTGCCCACATACAATTCACTCAGCCCACATTTCAAAGCCCAATAACAAAGCTCACGTTTCTCTCAACTGACCATGCCTTTCATTTGTTGAATTACACAAGTGTTGGTCAGTTCGAACCGAGAGTCACTTGTTCTATCTACTGGATTCTTTTCAAATACAAGCTACACCAACTCAGATCAGAGAGTTAATTGTTCAATCAATACCGCTAAGTGACTCGCGCAAATTGGAGTCTCTTTCATCAACTCGGAACAATCAGGTTCATTTTTATTTATTTATTTCCCCTAACATTATTATATTTTAGTATAATTGTCAACATATCAACCTTATACATATTTTAAAATTGAATTTAGTTTTAGTTCTTTACCGAATGGCTAGTAAACTCGTTCTATCAGAACTAGAAAAAAATTGACAAATTTAATGACAGTAATTATGATATGCGGCATAGAAAAATAGGATATGTTCTTATTCATGATAATATTGATGATATAATCAAAACCAATGCTCAAACCTTTACTGATAAATCAACACCTGAAGAAAAGAAAGGGTTTGAGCAGTGGAAGTCGAAAGACAAAAAGGCGAAAAGCCTTATGCTCATGTTCATGGAAGATAATTTAATAAAAGTTTTTGAAACTTATAAAACTTCCATGGATATGTAAAATGCAATAAAAGAAAAATACGACAATACTTCTGAAGTTAACATTCAACTCCTCTTGCATAAGTATAATTCTTGTCGTATGCAAGAGAGAGACAATGTCGTAGAACATATAAATAAAATGATTATCATGGCTAAGGACTTATCCACTGCTGAGACCGAAATCCCGGAAAGAATGCAAGTGATAACCATTTTGAATAGTCTTCCCCCTTCACTTGCAGTGGCTGCCACCACATTAAGAATGAATCCTGCCATTAAGTCTGTCACTGATCTTCCTATGCACCTAGCGATAGAACATGACTTAATAGCCAGTAGGAAGGAACCAGAACTGAATATGGTACAGCAGGAGCTGAATTATGTCCGCCAGAGACATAATACTAGAAGCTATAAAAACCCTGATCCTAGTAAACCACAACCGTGAGGACCGAAGTCACTGGAGTTCAAAAAAAAAGTACCCTGCGGAGCCTGCTACAATTATGGAAAATTCGGGCATTTCAAGCCCAATTGCCCACAAGATGAAAAGCAGGAGAATAAGGGAGGCTATAAACATTCAGAACAATGGGGTAATAGCAAAAGAGAATTCGTCGGTGTGATGGAATGTAATACTGTGATGACGGATATCAGTGGTTGGTGGATCTACTCCGGTACGACTAGGCATATCGCAAAGGACAAGAATGGAGTCGTAGAATTTACCGAGCTGAAGAAAAGAGAACAGAGAATCTATATGGGAAATAAAACCTATCTCGATGTAGAAGGTATTGGTTCGTATAGATTGGATCTTGGGGACAGCATTCTTGTTCTCAAAGATGTGTTCTATGCGCAATCTGATCTCGGTTCCCAGCTTGATGAAGAAAGGACTGGAAGTGAGGCTCTATAATAACAGGGTTTCTATAGGCAAGAATAATAAAGTGTATGCTATGAAAAAATATGTGCCCGAGCATGAATTATGCATTCTTCCAATAGTTTGTAATAATTCTGATAATAAAATTTCGAATTTGAACTACTTGTCCTGTTATAATTCTGAGTCTGAATTGTGGCATTCTAGATTAGGACATGCTAGTATTTTAAAAAGAAAAAAAATTATCAGAATGAACTTGCTTCCTGCACTATCTAATGTTTAATTACCACTATGTGAACATTGTTTAACTGGTAAAATGACTAGAAAACCTTTTATTGACGGACAGAGAGCCAATGAACTTTTAGGATTGATACACTCGGATATTTGTGGTCCCCTAAGTGTCAAAACTCATAGTAATAAAGAATATTTTATTACTTTTATAGATGATTATTCCAAGTTTGCACACGTCTATCTTATATCTAAAAAATTAGAAGCTTTTGTCTGCTTTAAGAGATATAAGACAGAAGTTAAAAACCAACTTGGATTAAAAATCAAAATTTTGAGAACTGATAGAGGTGGGGAATATAACTCTAAAGAATTTGAAAGTTATTGTATTCAGCATGGAATTAAAAGGCATACAACAATGCCGTATACGCCACAACAGAATGGTGTTGCTGAAAGAAAAAACAGAACATTACTTAATGTAGTTAGATGCATGTTGTCTCATTCTGGTCTCTCTAAAAACTTTTGGGGAGAAGCATTGTTAATTATAAACTACATTCTAAATAGAATTCCCACCAAATCAGTTGTATCTACACCTTATGAATTATGGAATGAGAGAAAACCTAATTTGAGTCATCTCAAGAAGTGGGGATCTATAGCTCATGTTCTCATTCCATATCAACTTAGAGATAAGTTGGATTTTAAAACAATAAAGTGTAGATTCATAGGGTATTCAGAAAAAATAAAAGGTTATAAGTTCTATAATAAAGAAAAAGAAGTCATTGAAAACAGAGATGCTACATTTCTAGAAAATCTAGAGGAAGAGGAACAAGTTCAAGAGGAAACGGAACCTCTAACTGTAATAGATGATGATTATTACAGTGTTGTTCCCACTAATGACCCTGATATTGTGAATGAACATAACCTTGAAAACGATGAAATACCTATGGAAAATAATATACCTAATCAACCAGTTGTAGGCAACAAAAGGCCAAGAACACAACCTTCATGGATGGATGATTACTATTTTTATTCATGTGAGTCATCATGTTTCTCGGTAGATACAAATGTAGAAGAACAAGATCCCTTAACCTTTTCTGATGCGATGAAATCGCATGAATCAGCTTTATGGCTAGAATCTATGAGAGAAGAACTTGCTTCTATAGAAAAGAATAAGGTATGGGAGTTATGTGATCTACCAGAAAATAAAAAAGCCATAGGATGCAAATGGGTGCTCAAAAAGAAATATCGTGTTGATGGATCTATTGATAAATTCAAAGCACGATTAGTTGCCAAGGGTTATAACCAGAAGGCAGGAATAGATTTTCATGAGAAGTATTCTCCTGTAGCTAAATTTGCATCCATTAAAATTATTTTGGCTATTGTTGCATATCTTGATTTGAAATTATTCCAAATAGATGTTAAAACTGCATTCCTTAACAGAGAGTTGAAGAAAGCAATATATATGTAACAACCTAAAGGTTTCAGGTGAAAGAACAGGAACATAAAGTTTACAAATTAATGAAATCTGTATATGGTTTAAAACAGTCTTCTAGACAATGGTATCTCAAATTTCATGGTGTAGTTACTAAACTTGGTTTTATTCAAAATAAATTAGATAATTGTGTATATGTCTTAAAAAATAGGAGCAAGTTTACTATATTATCCTTATATGTGGATGATATATTGCTCGTTGGAAATGACATAGAAATGTTCTTATATGTGGATGATATATTGCTCGTTGGAAATGACATAGAAATGTTGAATAAAACCAAGGCAGATCTCAGCGAAAAGTTTGAGATGAAAGACATGGGAGATGCATCATATATTCTTAGAATTCAAATAATTCGAGATAAAAAGTCAGAAAGTCTAGAATGCTAAGTTTAAACCAAGAAAAATATTTAAGATCGGTTCTTAAAAGGTTTGGAATGGAGAATTCCAATCCGGCACCAACTCTGTTGGTTATGGAAAAGAGATTATGTAAAGAGCAAAGCCCTGGAGAATGGCAGAAGCCATTAGATGTTCCTTATGCTCAAGCAATTGGAAGTTTGATGTATGTAATGTTGTGCACCAGACCTGATATAACTTATGTTGTGAGTCTAGTCAGTCGATATCAAAGTAATCCAGGACCAGCATATTGGGAAGCTGTTAAAAGGATTATGAAGTATATCAGAGGTACATTGACTCGTAGATTAGTTTATCAAGCTGATTCGCTTGAACTCCTCGGTTATTCCGATGCTGATTTCGGAGGTGATAAAGATGATGGGAAGTCCACTTCGGGACACTTATTCATCTTTAGAGGATGAGCTGTTTCTTGGAGTAGCAAGAAACAATGGTGTGTTGCTAGATATACGCAAGAAGCTAAATAAATAGCTTGCAGTATGACAACTACACATATTGTCTGGATAAGACGGTTTTTGATTGATCTTAATCTCAATTTGTTAGAAGGACCTATTGATATTTATTGTGATAATCAAGCAGCAATTAGCTTAATCAATAGTGGCGCGAACAGCTCCAAAGAAAAACATATTGAGATCCGGTATCACTATATTCGAGATATTATAGAAAAGGGAGAAGTCAAAGTGTCTTATATCCCTACTACAGATATGATTGTTGATCCTTTGACAAAAGGAATACCAACAAAATCTTTTATCAGACACGTAAGTTTGATGGGACTTAGGAATAAATAAGTCCAAGTAAAATTTCATGAATAATGAAATAAGAGTTACTCTCTACGGATAGTGGGAGTAATGGTAAGCAGAAATATCCGATCTCACGGATAATGGGAAGCATGTCACTTGGTTAATTTGGTCAAGTGGGAGATGTTAGCATGACTCGGTCATTTATGACCAAATCAACCACGGTTTCTCTGTTTGAGAGAATGGTGGAGAACGTGAATCGTGGATGGTTAAGAGAAAATCTCTCATGGGACGGATCTGAGGGGTAGAGATGATGGGTTAAGCCCCTATATAAAGAGGATCATTCTCCTTGAGAAAACACAACGAAAATAAAAAGAAAACCCACTTACCCATTACCGGAGCCCCTCAAAAATCTGTTCTTTCTTCTTCCTTGAGTTCAAACAAATATACAACTTAAATTCACCCAAACAAAACACGCCAGAAGTGACTAGTGATCCAATTAGTATATAGTTACATGACTAGTCATCCAAGCAATTAAAACATACCAATGATCAGTGATCCAATTAACCCATATTCACTGCACGTGCTGACATGCTAGTAATAAGTAGAGAATCTCTATTCACATTATAAGAATCTACAATCCCAGTACGAAATTCTTTCAAAGTGCCTAAAATTCATTCTATTCAGAATCCATCAAGATTACAGCTCTGAATAAATTTCTAGATGTGAAATCTAATTTTGAGTGAAAATCTGCGGAAAATCGAAAAGAAATCACATAAAAAAGGGGAATCCTGGATCTGATTATACCTGCACTGCATGATGTTGGCGGATCTTTCTGCAGATCCTTCAATTCCTTCAAGATCCTCTTCGACGCCATCGGTCAATTCCTAATCCCCCACAGAATAATTAAATACTAAATAAATCAATCAAATAAAACGCAAGAAAAAGAGTCAAACCAAATCTAGAGGGGAGGGGGGAGAGAGAGAGGGGGAGCAATTAATACCTTCGATTTCTCTGGATCTCCTCCTCTCTCACGCAACGAATATGGAGAAGAGGAAAGGGCAAATGACGAGGGGATGACTTTTTATACCAATCTTTTTAATTAACTAGTTATTTTAATAAAAATAGTATTACGGGGAAAAGAATAAATATGGAGTAATAATGGCGACTAGGTGGACGAAAGTGAAGATAAAGGCGCGAGTTGATGCGGGTGGCTAAATGAACGGACAAGATGCTATTGCTAGAGAACGGTTGGCTGAATTAACGGTTGAGATATAGTTGTATTGCCGCGTCCAGGAGATCAGGAGAGTTTTCTTGTTTGGTGGGCGGAATTTGATTGGACTTCAAACTAGAATTTTTTTTTTTTTTAATTACATCAGGATTGTTTTCACACGCTTGATCACGACCGTCTGCATGTGAGTGGATGCTTTCAAGCGTGCTGCTTTTAAGCCTTCGATGGGTAGCGTAGGGAAACAAAACTATCATTTCTCCCATCCTATTAAAGGATGAGAATCGTCCGCTCGTATGTAGACGCGTTATGATGGAATCTTACACGACTAGTGTTTGTCAACTGTGAGATTTAAGAATGTATTTGTCAATCTTATAAGCCTATATCAAGATTGAACTTGGCCTAATTTGAATTTTTATGTTTGGTTAAAAAAAATTAGGCTATGATTGACCCAATTATTGTAGGTTAAAGTTTCGGTCCTTAAACTCGTTTTAGCTTAGATTATTCCTTTCCTGATTCAAATTAGAGCTGGTTTAGAACCAAACCGAGTCAAGAATGTCCCGACCAATTTTGGACCAGTTGCTGGTGGACATGCCTCTGAAAATTTTTTTTTTATGTCCACCACTTTAGAAATTAGAATCTTGCTTTTATTGACTTTTTGAGCTTGGCCTTCATTTTTCGTTCATACATCGGAATGAATTCACAGTTTCAGCTTTATTACAAGCTCATTTGTTGAGCAACGGTTCAGAATCTTGCTTTTATTGGTTTTTTTAGCCTGGTCTTTATTTTTTTGTTGATACGTCGGAAATGAATTCACAGTTTCCGCTTTATTTCGAACTCAATTCTTCACCACCGGCTCTTCAATGTCGCATCTTTCAGTTAGGACTACCACTGTGAATGAGGTAAACTTACTGAAAATATCTAAATTCTTGGTATATTTTATCTTATGTACTCTCCTTTGCGTTTATAAAACTATCAAACAGCTCTAAATGACTAGATAATTATTCAAATTTAGTTGATACCTATTTTCTATGTCCTTTGAAGATAGGAACCAAAACCTGAAATTGATAGGTCTCAATAAATATGTATATACATGAGAAGACGGGTGTATATTATTTGTAAATGAATCAAAATAGGTATTATAAACACAAGTCCGTTTTTTTATATAAAATGACAAATTGGTTGTATTCCTAAAGACACAAATAGGGGTGGAAATGAACCAAATAATTAATAAATGGTTCGATAATTGTTCGAATAACTATTCGGTCATATTCGATTCGATAGTTCATTTATCACTAAACAAATATTTTTTAGTATTCGAGTTTATTAACGAATAGAATTTAACCAGATGTATATTCGATTCGTTTGTCTATTAAATATTCGTTTAAAATTTGATCACGGCTTATTATTTGTATTATTGCACATATGATGTCATATTTTTAACCCACTTATCATTTCTACTTAAGTTTTTTATATAGATTTTAAGACTTAAATAATCTTAAATCTGTTTTCTAATTAAAATTTTGATTTAAATATATATACATCATATATTATAAAGAAATAATTTTTATTTATGAATTTTAATACTATTTGAAAATCAAACTCTTTAGCAAAATAAATATACTTTGATATTCGATAAGTATTCGTGAATATTCATGAATATTTATCAAATACCAAGTATTCGAGTTCGAATTCGAAAAACTAGATATATGAATATTAGAGTCCGCATTCGAATTCGATAATTTTAAACAAATACAAATATGAACACCTTAGTATTCGATTCGATTCGATCATTTACCACCCCTAGACACAAAGCAACGTCATTCAAGACACAAAGCAATACAACATATAATGTGTTATTTTAATATGAAATCAGAATTCTCATATAGCCCTGTCCAAAAAGCCCGTCGGCCCGAGCCCGGCCTGGCCCGGGGTCGGCCCGGAAACCCGGGCCAGACCCGGGTCCGGGCCCCCTCGCTCGCGACCCGGCCCGGCCCGGAACAGTTCCGATCGGGCAACGAAACCGGGCCGAGCGGCCTGAACCCGGAGCCCAGCCCGCCCGCAACGGTCACCCTTGAAACGGTCATTTTTTATGTTTTGACCGTTTTGCCCCTTAAAACGGTCAAAAACGACTATTTGGTGAGTGTTTTTTGGTCATTTGCCTAGGAGACTGCCTCTATAAATAGAGAGGGGGGGTTCACTTCTTCTCCTCACACCAAAACTCATCTACTTCTCTCTAATACTCTCTTATACAATCTTATACTCTCTTATAACCTCTTATACTTTCTAATCCTTTCATCAAATGGCTTCTGGATCTGATTATGAAGAGAAAAATCTATTTCCTACCAATATTGAAATGAGTCCTCCTACAACAACAACTACTCCTCCTACTGATCCTACCAGTGGTAATCCCGAATCCGGTGGCGAAGAATCTACACCAAGAGCTCCTAAAAGGTCGAGATCCAATGTGTGGAATTTTTTTTAGAAGATAGACGTCACCAAGGATGAACACGATAGGATCCTCACCAAGAAGGCTAAATGCGTGTTGTGCGGCCGGACTTTCCAAGCTCATCATAAGAGCAGCACCAACCACCTTAAACGCCATATAGAAAAACACAATAAAGGTCAGACTCCTCAAGGTGATATCCGACAATCTATGGTTTCCCAATCCTCCTCTTCTGGTAGTCTTGGTACTTGGAATTATGATGCTGCCCGAGCTAGGAAATACGTCATCAGGTTTATCATTCTTAAAAATCTTCCTTTTAAATTAGTAGAAGACGATGAATTTGAAGATTTGTTTAGAGATGGTTTTTATCCCGATTTTTAAAAAAATTCTCGTCAAACCTGTCAACGTGACATTTTAAAACATTATCAAACGGAACAAGGAAAAATAATTTTTAAAACATTATCAAACGGAACAAGGAAAAATAATTTCTTATTTTAAAAATTTAAACTGTAAATTTTTTTTAACTTCTGATATTTGACTTCTTATTTTAAAAATTTAAACTGTAAATTTTTTTTAACTTCTGATATTTGGACATCTAGAGCACAAACAAGTTATTTATGTATCACAGCACACTGGATTGATGAAAATTGACAAATGCTTAAAAGATTGTTTTTTTATTACAATTGAAGAGTCACATACTGGTATTAATGTAGCCAATTTAATAGTTGAAGAACTTATGAAACTAGAAATTGATCAAAGAATATTTTTCTCTTTCACTAGATAATGCAAGTAATAACAATGTAGCTGTAGATTTTCTCAAAATAACTCTGTCATTGCCCTGTCATGGTGAACTTTTTCATATTAGATGTATATGCCATATTTTAAATTTAATTGTTCAAAGTGCATTTACTAAAATTAAACCCATGATAAAAAAAGGTTAGAACAGTTGCTTATATGCATACTGCTTCTGAACAAAGACTTAAAAGATGGAAATAAATATGTAAAAGAAAAAATATTAAAGCTAGACTAATTCCAAAAGATGTTGACCATAGGTGGAATTCCACCTATGCAATGTTAAGTGTAGCTATAGAATATAAAGAAACTATAAATGATTTTATAAATTATTTTGCTTCTAGTTCTAGCTCTGGTAGCTCTTATGGAATAACTGAAGATGAATGGACAATTATATATAATTTAAATGAGATGTTACAAGTTTTTTATGATGCTAGTATGTTATTATTCAACTATTACTTTAGCTGCTTTACAAATTTTAAATATTCAAAAAAATTTAACAAATATCGTATGAATGATACTTTTGGAAGTATAATTTTTTAAATGGGGAGCAAACTTAATAAGTATTTTACGCTTATTTCTCATATTTTTAGTTTGGGGGGTCTTATTGATCCATGTTTGAAGGATATTGGCCTTCGAAATTTGTTACAATCATTGTATGGTGGACAGATTATAGACTTAGATGATGGATCCAACATTACTACTACTTCTCATCATTTAGCTATTAGAAATTATTTTCATATCTTATATGATGAGTACGCAGCTAGACATGGTGTAGCTGCACAACAATCTGCAGCTTCGGCGCCTTCGAGCTCAAGCCGAGGTAAAAGTATAAGTTTTGATAGGCATGCAATGGTAGCTGAGCTAACTGGTGGGTCTGGACTTGGATCATCGTTGGAGGTTTCTGAAATAGATGAATATTTATCTGCTTCTTTAGTTAAATGTCAAGGAAATGCTTTAGATATTTATAATGGTGAAGAGTATATGGATCAATTTCATATCCTATACTTTCCACCATGGTTCATGACTTACTAACAGTGCAGGTTTCGGCGGTAGCTTCGGAATCCATCTTCAGCACAGCAAGACGTTTGATTGACGACCATAGGACATGCTTAGATCCGTATACTGTACAAGCGGTGATGTGCTTACAAAATTGGTGGAGGTACGAGAAACGAACGCAAGGCATCGATCGGATGACTGGAATTAAAGATAAATTTGAAGAGTTGGGACTAGCAGATAGATATAAAGATTAAACAATATTCATCAAATTGTAATTTTTATTTCTTAGCTTTAAATTTGTAATGAATTATTTTAGAAACAGTTACAAATGATAGTGATATAGGTGAGTAGGTGCCAACCTAGTTGGGATGTACTCATCTATTGTGATGCAACGAATTCCAAAATAAATTTATACTTGTAAAAGATTTATTGATTATTAATAAAGAAGTTATTTTTATCATCTTTTATTTTTATAATTTTTTGTATTTGTAATTTATGTCATTTTAAGTTATTAATAATATGATTGTTTTTATTTTTATTTTCTGTAATTTTTTATGTATATTTTAAATTTTAAAGATATTTTTAAAAATTTTAGAAAAAATAAAAAAACAAAAAACTCGGGCCGGCTCGGAGCCCGGCCCAGGCCCGACGCCCGAACAAAGGTTTTCCAGGCCTGGACGGGCCGGATGGACAGGCCTATTCTCATATGTGGGTTTATTTTCTATCTATAATTAGGATACTAATTAAATCTATTCAAAAGTAGAAAATTCTAATTATAGTCAAATATTTTGTAATTCTAATCAAATTATAACTATCCATAATTTAAAATTTTTAATACTCATATTTTAGTGTGTGTGTGTGTGTGTGTGTGTGTGTGTGTGTGTGTGTGTGTGTGTGTATATATATATACTTCTTTATTACTAAAAGAGAACAACAAAAAAGCATTTAATGAACAGTAACTTCCAAATATTACTAAAAGAGAACAACAAAAAAGCATCTAATAAACATTAACTTTCAAAAATAATCTAAAAATAGTTCCAATAACCATCGTCTAAAACCCACTCTCACAACAGTTATCGTTCCCCTTAAACCGGAGAAGAACTGTCCAAAACTAATTAGTATCTTCTCTCTACACAACTCTCTCCATCTCTCTTTATTTTTCTCCATCTCCTTTTCCCAATTCCCCCTAAATAACTTCCTCCTAAACCTCCGCTGTCATCTCACTCCTCGGTCTCGATCGAGTTCTTAAAATCCTCGACATTCTCGCTCGAAAGGACGATCCCTTTGATCCTCACAAACTGAACCCAGCAGCAGAAAAATGGATGTGGGCAAATCAGCGACGGACGTCGAGATCTTCAAGCCTCGCATCGACAAGCACGAGTACAGGAGGATCGTCCTCTCGAATTCCCTTGAGGCTCTCCTCGTCAGCGATCCCGATATTGATAAGGTTTCCTCTTTCTCTCTCTATGTCTATAAAAATTTTATTACAGAGCATGAAGCGGAAGAAACGAAACCGAAATCCCCCCCCCACCTTTCGTTATCCAGTTCTCTCTCTCTTCTCTCCCCTCCCTCTCTTGTCCAAATCCCCCTTCTTTTCCTCTCTCTCTCTCTTTCTCTCTCCATAGGGTTTTCTATGGAGATGGGATTCGACGCCATGGCCAACGACGCTCCAGTGGTTTCCGCGGCTGCGAGGGAAACCAGTAAGAAGAAGAGGGTAAGCTCTCGGTTCGAATTCAAAAATCAAATTTTAGGGCATTTTTTTGGATTTTTTGAGGATTTATTGTTTGTTTGGGCGTTTGTAGGCGAATAGGTCGGCGAAGTTGAAGCAGTGTAAGCTTGATGCGAGGAGGGAGCAATGGCTTTCTCAAGATATTTTAATTTAATGTATTTTATTTTGTATTTTCGAAATTGGATATTTTTTTTAATTATTTGAACTGTTAATATCTAGGATTGGTGGTTGATGTGGATCAGGGCTTCTGGCCTACCATATGCATTATCTTTGTAGTATAACTTAATTCAACAGTCGCGATATGAGTTGATAATTTGAACCAAACAGAGATGTTGTGGGAAGTTTTAGTTTGAATAAAATAAAAATCGACATGAAACCTCAGTTTGTCTCAGAGTGTGGACTAACAAGGGTCAGGCTACAACACTATTTAAGAGATTGTTACTAATAAACAGATAATAATAATCGCATCTTTTACTTCGAATCACTTTTATTTTTGGCGTTTATACGAGAATTATTGTAAAAGCTTAGAGGATCTGTGAAATGTAATGGAGTAAATGGAATTCCCTTTCTTTTGCCATTTCAACAAAAAAAAATATTTTTGCAGAATTTTGATAAAATAGTGGAGATTGCATCTACCCTTTTGCTACACACCTGAAGCTTTATTTTCCTGTTTTTGTAGTTGATTGGATGTGTGTGATTTCTGCTACCCTTTATGTTTTTTTTATCTTCATTGATAAGTGATCCTAACATGTTAAGAGTCTTCTGGTTTACCTGAACAGTATTTGCCAAGAAAATATTTCTACAAAATTTCCATGTCCTTAATATTAATATATCATGCAAACTATTCTTTCTATTTATAAAAAAACTGTTATTTCTAATTAGTATCACACAACTTTGACGTTCTTTCATCACTCATCACTATACAAGTTGCTATAGCATCACATTCTTCATCTTACAAGCAATTTTGAGTGTGACACTATGACAAAGGTACGTTTTAGTTTATAAGATATGGTGCGGACTTGCTTGCCCAAAGTCCAAATGCAACAGGCCTTCAAGTTTTCCATCAAAGTAAGCAAACATTTTTTTTTAATTTCAGCATCTGAGTATGCATATAACCTTTTGCTACATATCTGAAGCTTTATTTTCCTAAAAGTAACATGCGATATAAGTTCTACATGATATATTTTATATACTTAACATGATTATAACATATATTTATTATCATTGAATTGATGTCAGTTTCACTTCATCTTCAAGGTACTATATTTGTTGTTGAGTGAATTGCTACTGGAAAAAGCGTGCACAAGGATATCTCTTGCGCCTCCTCCATATGAACAGTAAATAAAATTGATACTTTGCCTATCATCTTAGCTTTCTATTTAATGTATAGCTTAGATTTATTGATAGCAGAAAAGTTTCAACTTTTTTCAGCTTTTATTGCATTTTACCTAATTGTGGATATACTTTCGTTTTGTATTCATTAATATTTTAGCTTCCTATATAGATAAATCTACCATGTTATGTTCTTGATCCCTATCATAAGGTCAAAGAGAACTGTGACAAGATAATATAAATAAGTGATTTCTATTACTCTCCTATCTCGAAAGTAAAAATTACTATTGGTTCATGGTTTTGTGATTTTGTGTTTGATTACGACAGCGCAAAGCTTCAATAAAAATCTCAAAGGGCAGTAACATTGTGTTGAAACGCCATAAGTGTACCAAGCTTATGTGCTGCTTACTTTTTCCAAATTTTGAACGAGAAGCATTCTTCTCCTTTAAATTTTAAACAATTGATGATTCATGTATTACCTTTGCATATCATAGACTTATCATGGATTCATAGCTTAGCTAGGCTCAGTTGTTATGATGTACTTTAGAAGGTTAGAACAATATGAATATAGTGAGATTAGTTTTGCAGCGTGTCCAATTAATGCATTTTTTTAAAATTTATATTTGTATCATTACATCTGTATACATCTATGCACATTATAGATATTAGTTTTTGCAGAGTTTGCCATACTTTACAAGGATTTTGCTGGAATTGTGGATGATATGAAAGTATTATGGATTAAAGATAAGCTAACATGAATTATTTCAATAGATGCATTCACGTGGTTACTACTTGCACTCCATACTTTGACTTCAATGCAAGATGATAGTGATGTTGGCAAGATTTTTAGATGACATAATAAAGTTGTGTATAATGTGCATTTGAACATTCACTTGATCAATGTATCAAAGATTTTTATCAATGTATAATTGTGTTCTTATCCCCAAAATTATGGGATAAAGTCTTTGTTGTAGTTGTTGTATGTATGTTTTGCTTTTTGCTGTGCTGGGGTGTTTGCCTCAGGAATAATGAGACATCATTTTGTAAGAAAATAAATTGTTAAGCAATGAATAATAAAGTTGTTTAGTACTAAATGAACTATCGAAATAAACTTATGCGAATATCTGGACGAATAATAACCAAACTGTTAATTAATTATTCGGTTCACTTCCACCCCTATACTTCATATCTAAAGAAGAGTACTTTGTTTTGGTAACATGTTCAATATTTACAGAAAATCTTTTAGAAACCGTGTTTTGCACGGGTCTAAATACTAGTATATATATAGAGAGAGAGGGAGGGAGGGAGGGAGAGAGAGAGAGAGTAAGGATTAGTGATTTATTATTAGCCTTAGTTTAAAAAAAATCTCAATAAGTTTGGTGTTTTGTGATGAACCTCTAAAACGTTTTAAAACTCTCATTAAACCTCCAAGAATTTTAGAATTTTAGTAAACCTCAAAAAAAAAAGTTTTCATTTTTCTGCAACAACTCCCAGAATGGTGTCATCTCATAATTTTACATGACAAAAATATCCTCAAGGACAATAATGGTAAGAAAAAGAGGCGGTTTTTTTTTCTGCCTTAACAAATTCTTAAAATTACACAAAAGACCTGAATTACTTAGAGCCCACTAACACATATGTGACACGAGCATCTCCAACAGCTTTTCCATTTTCTACTTTTGGATAATTTAGTTAGGTTTTTGGTCCAACAGATTCCCCATCTCATTCCCCAAAATAGGGATGTAGGAGAAAAAATGGTGAAGCTTCCCCAAATCTGCAGCATTCTCCAAATTTTTGGAGGAAAAAAGGGATTCTTCAAAATGGGGAAGCTGTTGGAGTTGGTGTAAAAATAATTTGGAGAATATGACTTTTGCTTCCAAAATGGGGAAGCTGTTGGAGTTGGTGTAAAAATAATTTGGAGAATATGACTTTTGCTTCCCCATTTTGAAAAAAATTTTGGAGAAGCTGTTGGAGATGTCTTACAAAGCACCAACTAAATCAAATTTAAAACTGCAAAAAAAAGTAAGAAAACTACAAACAACCCTCTCAAAAATAATAATACAAAAGATCTCTAAAAAATCTTAAATTCTTATAAATCCATTAAAAATTATTGCAAAAAACCCCTAAAAATCTAAAATCGTAGAAGACATCTTTAAATTTGAAAATTATAAACAACCCCACTTTAAAATCTAAAAATTATATAACCTCTGAAAAATCTAGAAGTTATACATAACCTGCTTAAAATCTGACTATTACAACAATGCCCTTGAGATCCAAAAATTACAATCTGCCCCTAAAAAATAAAATTATAAACCAACCCCAAAATATTTGAAGACTGCAAAGCCCCATGAAGAGCTGAAAATTACAAACAACCTATGTAAAATAAAATTGTAAATAACTCCCGACAATTTAAAAAATGCAAACAATCCTTTAAGATTCAAAAATTACAAACAACCCCAACAAATCTTAAAATTGCTAACAACACCACGGAAAGAATTCAACCGATCCCCTTTAAGGTCCAAAAATTACGAACAAGCCCCTTAGATATCTGAAAATTAGCATTAACTGCGAAAACTCTAAAAGAACAGGACAAAGGAGTATCGGAGGTTTTTGAGCAAGGTGAAGATTTGGGATTTTAAGCATTATTTGATGGAGGGAAGAGAATGATGGTTGA
>NC_033798.1:110195148-110239672 GCF_001876935.1 Asparagus officinalis | reverse complement strand
GAGAACGGATATGATTAAACAACACAGAACAAAATTTAGTGAGTTAATTGAAAGCAAAAGAAATAGGTGATTTGATTAAATCAGACTAATTCATGGAGCCACGGACACACCACAAAGAATAATCGATAGCCAAAAAAGGAAGTAAGTTTGGCAACTTTCAATTTAGAAAAGCAACCAAATTGGGATTAAAACCAACATATACAAACCAAAAAAAATCATATCAATCCATGCGGACACGGGCTTAAATTTTGTATATTTATAAACTTAGATATGCAAAGCATCAAAGAGCTAAAAATACATCTACAATGCTGTCCTCGCCACCTACTGAATAAGAGAACTTGCATCAAATTACTTGTCAGAAAGATAAACTCAATTCTCAGGAATAAATTCAAAATTACAACAGCAAAAATATTCAAGTTTCGACAACTGCAGCTCTACTAGATAGCTTAAGAAATCAAATGGGTTCAGTATAAAATTACAACCAACACACTTGGCTCAGCAACTTGCTTTATCGAACTTTCGAAGAGACACTTCATCACTGCTATAACACTGGGAAAACAGCATGAAATACCTGTACGTCTTTCAAATAGAAGGATGTAAGCTGTAACGACAACTGCTCTCTAGGCATACCTACTGCTAATTGAAGTTGCCAGAAGGACATGGATCAAAGCGGTAACGAGCAACACATTGGCAGTAACTACACAGAGAATTTTACTCCTTCGTCATCTGAAGAAGACCCCTTGAAAATTGCTGCTTTACCCTTCTGTTCCAGTAGTCTTAGTGCTCGCATCAGCACACCACGATCAATCCCAGCAAGCTCTGGAAGAACGCAAAAATGCCACAATAAAAATATAGGAATGGTTATTTTCTTGGTGAAATCATGTGCAAATACAATTCTAAATATCTGGTATTCCGCTATGGTCTGCAAACAATTGTAAAGTACGGACCTAATGACTTATTATATGTAACCAATTTTTCATGGATCATCAGTTGATCTAACAAAACTTATGATAACCAAATTAAACCAAATTCTAAAGTTACTTCACCCAATTGTAAGATCATGCAACTGCAAATAAAACTTCAATATACTTGGTATCCTGCAATTTCTCTAATACCAAGGACAGGCGTCATTTCAGCAATATGATGACGATCATATAAGTATGCACATTATAAGGTACAGATTTCACATTACGAAAAATACACTTATAGCTGAGAAAATCATAACCTTCTGCCTCCTGGAGATCATAACTGTAGTTTAGTAACTGAAATAAAATTCAACCAATCTAATGGCCCAAACTTGCTCCAGCTGAAACTCCTAGCATGGGATTGGGTTATGAAAAACACCCACGTTAAAGATCAAGCTACCAACAACAACAACAACAACAAAAACCTCTTGAACAGAAATATGTTTTATAATTATGAAGCCTACGCAATCAGGACGTTTATGGCAACGAGAAAGGGGATGAAAGGGTTGGATCTGACGGTATACATATAACCAAACCAAACATTTGAAGCCCAATGGTTCAAAAAAGTTGAATGGTGCCTGGTGATTATACCAAATAACATAAATAGAAATAGAAATAACAAGACAATGTGAACTTAATGTGTCTCATTACATAAGTTTTTCCCCTTTAATGGTAAATAAGGCCACTAAATGCAAGGATACATATTATCCAATTCATATCTGAGAAAAAGAAAAGATGAGAAAAACTCCTGAGAGAGAATGCACACCAACTTTAGACGGCTTTTGTAACGTTAAGGATGTAAATGAGGCACAAAGTATAACAACCAAAAAAACATGTCAACAATAATAAACCCATTTAAGAAAATACTTGGGGACCGCAAAATAAATATCCTTTTTTTCATTTCCATTCAGTTCTACTACACAAGTCCAAACTGTCAATATTTTGCGAAACTGCTTCATTAGCTTAGAAAATAATTCCTATTTACGTATTCTATACCTGAATGCATAGCTGCAAATGTGTTGTTTAATTGGAAAGGCTACATAGATAGAATTGTGACATCCATTTCTCGAGTACCTGATTCTAAAATGTGTTCATTCACAAATATTTTCCGGTTAATGTCGTTGAGATCCAAATGGGGTATTAAATGTGAGTTGCAAATATTCGGATGCAGTTCCAATGCTATCCTTCAAAAACGATAACTAGCTTTAGATTGTGATTATATTGAGATGGAGTCTAACTGAAAACGCTAACCAACTAGGTGCACTCAATGGGTAACTAGGATCATTTTGCCTGGTGCTCAAATTGACAAACTGAGTAATTGCAAATTCAAAGGTCAACTTTAGATGATTAATTAAGCTGAGGTTACCAGTTCCACGAGATTCAAATCCTGAGCGTATATCTTCAACAGTCACAACACTGTCTTCCAATCCATTGTCTTTAACCTAATCAAATGCGTGAAAAATGTTGAAGAAGCTGACACAGACTATTCACATTCACTTATGAACTAATATGTATAGTACTTACAAATTTAATGATGTGGTCAGCCCAATCCTGAATTCTCAGCCAGAGAATAAGACATTTTTTATGACTTTTATCCATCCATTCTGCTCGACCTGAAGACAAAATGTCAAGAATGCTATTACTTTCATCACAATTGAATTTATATTTAAAATTCAGCTTCACATGCAACAGTTTACAAATATATTCAAGCATAAAATCAAAACAAACCTTCACTAACCAAAGCGGAAAGAAATACACCCCTTGCTTCATGATTGAGAGATCCTGAAAGTTCAATTTTAAATTTTAAGCAAAACCAGAAGGAAAAGTAGGATACTGCAAAAACACTAGCATATATAGTCCAAGCTATTTTCCATCAAAATTAGGAATGTTAGGGTGCATATATTAATTTAAGAAGGCTCAAGCAGAATTGAGCAAATTTGTATGACAAAGCACCAAAGTAACTCAACCTTAAATGAATTTGAATGGCCAATGCAGCCCTGTGGAACAAATAAGTGCGCTTTGAAACAGACAAATTAATATATATAAGGAGTAAGGAACGCTATATATCTGTCAGTCTAACTCAATGCAACTAAGGAGAATTACAAATTCTAAAGTTACCAAGATCTAGAAAAGCAAGATTTCATAAAAATTTTATGAGTTACTAGATGAAGTACAATGCAGAAACTATTGAGTATAGATGCCTAAGCTATCAAATACAGAACCCTCCAAAGCTTCTGGATATTTTTCACCATAATATCCAAAACATCGTACATCACTGCCATACAGTATGATCAATTTTAAAAATTAAGGAACAAATTGGATGTGTTCATGTAATCATAATAATCATTCATGAGGTACCACTTACGTTCAATTACTGGATTGGAGAACAAAGGGAACTCTTCTTCCAGTCCGATGATAAATATCTTTTGACTTCTACAGTAATCAAGTATTAATTCCTTCCACAGTTGCACTTGCTTCTCACGTGTTTCTCTTACTGGCTGTAAACTGGAATAAGAATAGAATAGTACAAGTTAGAAAGTATAAGAATCACGTGCACTTCTAAAAGAGGGTTAACTGCTGCTAGACCCCTAGTAACATTGCCCAAATGCTGATGGAACCCCTCTAGTTCTACTTGTGCGGATAGAATCCTGAGTGAATTTGTTTTGACTCATACTAAGTCAAAACAAATTGTAGAGGCAGATAGAACCAAAACAGTTCTAATGGTGCAAATAGGCCACCAATTGCTATTTTTTTCAAACTTGTAAGTCAAAAACAAGTTCACTAAGGGGATATATCCGCATTTGGACAATAGTATAGGGAGGTCTTTCCGCACAATTAAAAATTTAAAACTACAGGGGCTCTGTCCACAACTGGAGAATACCACAGGAGTATGTGCGCAATTAGCCCAAAAAGAAAAACTAGCTTAAAAATGCATGCATTAGAGGTTTGCATATTGGTAGGTGCCTATAGTATTGGATTGGATTGGGACAATGTTGATCTAATAACAACACCCACGAAACCAGTCTCAGTTAAGAAAAGTATTCAAGAAATTTGTTTGACGCAGTCAGTATTAGTAAAATACTAGTGGATAGACTCAATACCAGCGGACACTGCTGGTAAAGAATACTACAAAAGGAGATACGATGTTCAAAATAAACCAAAGAAAGCACCTGAATGAGCTTAATTTGCATAAAGACCAATAGCCCTTCACCCACAACAAGTTCCCACATAAGAAGGTATTGATTTTAATTTGCTAAATAAAATCAATCAGAGGTACTTGTGTAAATAAAATTGCAAGCAAACAGTAATATTGCAACTTATAGCCAAAATCATCATGATTTGTAGCATAAGCGCACAACTGTAAAAATGAGAAGTTTCATTAGTCCAAAGTACAACATTCGTCTTACCAACAAATTATCATTCAACTAAAATACATACAGGATATAAAGCATTGACAAATTTAAATGAATATAAACTTAATGCAAAGAGATAGAAACTATTACGTGAAGTAGGGTGGATAGTTAAAGAAATGAGGCAGCCTAAAATCTCCCAATCTCTGCATCTGAATATTCCTTTCCTTTCAAGCACAGATTTTCCGCCACTCCTCTGCAGTGACATTTCAAGTGTAAATTTCTGGCAGGGTTGAATACTTTTAGGTATACATACAATTAAGCATACATGCATAAGCAACACTCTTAAAAAGATTTCAGTAGACTTGGAAATTTTAAGCAATCTACTTCGCACATTATGTACATACCAAATCCAAAATCTCTTTCTGCAGCACAAATTATGATAAAACCACGCAAAAATAGATAGAAAAAAAACTAAGCTTCCGGAAAAACTGAAGGCTGAGAAACGTAGAAAGGGAAATTTTGAAATTTAAATGCAATCTACAAAAGAACCCCTTCAAGAAATGCTAAAAGCATTCAAGGAGTTGAGGCCCTTCATCAAACATCGACTAGCTTAGGAAAAGGGATCAACTGTTGCTAAGCTAAATCATCCTAGAGATTTTAGTAAAACAAAGATGAAAATCCCTAGAAACCTAGCAGGTATTTTTGAAATTTTGAACTAATGGTTCAGATCAGAATAAATACAACAAAAATATTGAGAGAAAGGAATCAATCAGATAAATAAGTCCATAATAATCACAATATCACTATGAATTGAAAAAATAATCACAGTATCTCTATGAACGGAAGACTTAATAACATCTAGGCTTTTCGTTAGGGAGATTGACCCAATCGCTGGCTAGGGTTTTGATTTTTGTGAGGTCGCTCCACTGATCGCAAAGCTGAGTATGGGAAGAAGAAGGTCTTGATCGAGAGTAAGTCGGGTCTGATCCAATAAGATTTGACCCATTTATAAATCAGTAGGATGTGCCCCGGGTCTAAACTAGGGGTGCACAAAAATATCTGTATCTAAAAAGATATCTGATCCGTTAGGGTATGGTTATGCTCACTGAAATCTACACAACCAATAGTATTAGTTATAGATATGACCATGTAGTGAAATATCTGGGTCTGCATCTGAAATATTTGAATACATATTGGTTATACTATTACAATAGCTAAAATCCTTAGTCTAATGGATTCGAGGTTAAGTTTGATGATCAAGATATCTAATTTTAGCTTTTCAGATATAACATACACGCTAAGAAATTATCTTGTATCATATGAACTATAATTTTTTAATATTCTCTAGATTTCTCATCTCCGTTTTTGTATCCGCATGTATGTCCACATGCATATCCGGTTATATATCCGCATGCATATCAGTATCTGTATCCGATGCTAGCGGATATGGATATAAATTTTCCTTAACAAGGCATATATCTATTCGTGATTGGTAAGTAGATATGGACATGGTAAATATCATATTTGAGGCATATCTGGACCGTATGTCTAAACCCACTCCATTGGAATGATTTGTATTTTTAGATATATACACCCCCCCCAAAAAAAAAAAATGCATCTTGTAGTTTTGAAACTGCCCAAATTTTCTACAACTATTAGAAATCAACTCACATATTATTAGGAGTTTAGATATTTGACTAGAAGGAAAAAAATTTATTTTATTCATGTAATTTATTATTATATTCTAAATATTCAATAGTTTATATTCGTGTGATGCATGTGACTCGTAAGAACAATTGCAAATGTAATGATTAATGCAGAAAAATTGAAAGGTTATATGATAAGTATAAAAACTAAGAAAATTTATCATTTTTAAATGGATGACTACTGTCAGAAAACTATGTAGCAACATTATCTTTGCAAAATAATCTTCGAATCCAACATTGACAATGGATGCATCCGAAGATTTTCGAGCAAATTATTGAAGTGTAGAAAGCACAAGCATAATAGCATATGCTGTAGAGACTTGATTCCGACGCTAATGATCATTGTAGAGTGGATTAAAACATCTCCCAACTCTGATTAAAGTTTGTGAGACATGTAATAAGTCAAAACGACCTTAATGCTAGAGGTTTTAAGGAGTTCTAAAGATCGGAATCACAATTTATCTACCTTACTAGTGGGGTTTTCTATTTTTCCAAATATTTGTCGAACAATTTATGTTATTTTTTATGACCATCTAATTCATATAAAATATTAATACGCCAAGCTATGATTTGGATCACTTCACCATAAAAAAATTGTGGTGAGACCACTGATTTTGTGGGTATTTTAGATATTAGTCCCTTAACTTATAGGTATTTTGATATTAGCCCCTCAAATCTTCATCTTTTGATATTAGTCACTCAAATCTTCATCTTTTGATAATAGTCCCTCAAATCTTCATCTCCGGCTAGTCTCTGGACTTTTCACGGTCGACCGTGATGGGTTCTGCGATCAGGGCCGGCCCCGAGCTTCGGGTTGCCCTAGCCCAATTCAATTTTGGTTGCCCCTTATATTAAAAATTTGGTACGAACAATAACGATAAAAATGAATACATATAATACAATTTAACGTTCTATATTGGGCTCAAACTGATAATACTAATGCAAAATCAATATTCATATAAGAAGAGATTACATTTGTGCTACAATTCCCATCAAAGAAAAATACTTCTCCTTGAATTTTTTGAAGCGAATTCTTCAATTAAGTCATCATACTCAAGTAGTGATTTTGCCATTTCATCTTGACGTTGCTTGACTCTTCTATTATGAGCTCCAGAGTTTTGTTTTCTAATCCTTACTCGGTTTTTGTCATCTCCCGTCATAGTGTACTGTAGTCTGTAAATATAATTATATAACATATTACATATATGAAATCACAATCAACTAAACTTAGAAATATCAACGAATGATAAATATATCATTGTTCATAACCCCCTTCACTCATATGAAAACAGTATGAAAGACAAAAAAGGTGGGGAGAGAGAATAGAGACTTGCATAAGTCTTCAACTGCAAATTAAATTATCAAGCTTTGATGGTAAAATACAAAAGGGAAGAAGGAAAGTTATAAGCAAAGTGCCCATAGCCGTTGGTTGTTTGACTGTTAGGATGAAATATATTAGCACAAAACAGTGGAATGAGAAACATGTGATTTTTAATTTACTATTCTAGCTTATTTTGGGCGAACCAGACAAAGAACAGAAAATCTATAGAAAACCCTATAAACGCCTATTCCACATGCAGCATAACTACATTTGTAGCCAATCATCTCATGTTCCTTCATAGAATTTGTCAATTTCTTTAAGAAAAGCATCACCCATAAAATTGACAGGTTTAAAATTGAAAATTTTCAAGGGTTACTTGCGGACAGACCCCTTATCTTCCCAATTGCCCGATTAGCAATATCATTATTATTAAAGCAAACCCTAATTTCATTCCAAAACATCATAACCCCTTATTTAATTCTTCAACAACTAAGATTCAATCTCAAAAATCTTAATTTCATTACAAAACATCAAAACCCTAAATTTCTCTCCAAAAAACCCTAAAATTATTTAGTTAAAAAATTTTACCTGATGGGGTGAAGCCTGAAGGACGGGTCACGGGTCTGACGGCGGGAGCAGAGTAAGGTCGTCGGAGGATCGCCGGCTCGGGAAGGAGGAGAGGAGCCGCCGGCTCGGGAAGGAGGACTGGAGGAGATCTGCGGTTTTCTCTTTCTTTTTTTTTTTTGAGCGGAACAGAGGCGGAAATTGGGAATGAGTGCTGATGGAAATAAAGGGTTGAGTTCTTTTACAAATACAACCCCTAACCATTTTTGCATAAAGGCCCTCTTACAAAGTCTATTTCAAAAATCAAAGATAATTACAGTTTGAGGGGTGAAGGAGCAGTCGGAATGGGTTGCCCCCCGGCCCTGGGTTGCCCCAGCCCCGGGGCTTGGTGGGCTTACCCCAGGGCCGGCCCGCCGTCTGGCGATCCGACCGTAGATTACCGTCTGATAGGCGTTTTACGGTTTTCTGTCGGTTTATCCGATTCGACCGCGACTGGTTCACGGTCCGAACCGCGGTCGAGCTGGTAGTTTCCTATCTGTTTTTGAATTCTCGTTGTGACCTGGGATTCTATAAATAATATATATACTAATATAATCTAATATAATAAATATATATAATATATATATAATATATAATATATATATATAATATATATATATATGTTTTCTAAGGCTAATGAGAACGTGAGAAAAACCACCGGAAAGAGAAAAAAAGAGTGAGAATCTCAAAGAGATTAATCCCTTGTTTGAGTGTTTGTATTCTTTCTTTAATTAATCAAAAAGATTGTGTGGTGTGGCTCCCGAAGACGTAGGCACGTTGTCGAACATCGTTAAATTCGTGTGTTCTCTATTATTCTTATTTTTGTAGGTTTTTATCTTTGTGTCACGCCCTGTTTCCCAAAATACCAGGGAATCGGGACGCGAGCAAGCCCGCGACGTATTAGATTGAGAAGAAATATACTCTACTTTTTTTTTCTTTTCTTTCCTTCTCAATCCAATACGCTAAGCGTCTGGAAATAAATACAATGCGAAGTCACAGGTCCCCGATCTCACATAGCAAGAATATAAAGACAACCCAGAATAAAAATAGACATATCATCAATGGTAAATCATCCCAGACATAAAATACGGGTCAAACATACCCTTATACAAATATAAACAAATGAATACTGAAAAGATACAAAATACACTGATCAAATAGAAATGGAAGGTAGTACAAAAGAAAACGGATGACCAATAACTAAGCTTCAGCTTCTTCGGCTCCGTCTGCAGGGTACTCCTGCTGAGAATCCTCTGGCTCCTAATGATCTCCCGGCTGAACCTGTTCTTCATCTAAGTCTGACGTACACCAGAGAAAACAGGTATACGTCAGGTGCATGGCGCACGACAAGACCCGACCCCACAAAGAAAATAGAACGAACAGAAATCCAATGTGAAAAACGATACGATAACAGAAACAACAAAAGAACGTACAATTGAAACCCACAAATCAACATGAAAACACTACTAATTTATGATAACAATAAGCATCCAGAATCGATCAGGTAACGAATCATGCAGCTAGCGATCAGTCTAATCATCCAAATCACAAGGGCATACACTAGATGGAATTAATACTTAAAAATCTACAACAAGAGACGTAGTACGTCGAGCGAAATAATCCAAACAAGGAAACCCTCATGTATATACCATATGTCTCAAATTGTAGATAATTAATTATTAATCCTGATCTATGTATGAAAAGAAACACAACTAGCCTATATCTCAGAAGAACTCATAATTAGCCAACAAACGAGTCATGCAACTAGCCATCCTATACAGGTCACTGGTTCACATCTCACACAGAGTCAAAGTTTACATTATCGGATATCTGGTTAACCACATCTCACTAGTACCTCAGACCCGCCCCAGTGCGAAACGATTCACTGGTGCGTTCCTGGAAATAATCAATAATCACAATACCACTACTCCTCAGACCCACCCCAGGCCGAAACAAGACACTGGCGCGAGCCTGGAAAACAATCAATAATCTCGATAACACCGCACACCTCAGACCCACCCCAGGCCGAAACAAGACGCTGGCGCGAGCCTGGAAAATACATCAACAATCTCATATCACGATACCTCAGACCCACCCCAGGCCGAAACAAGGCGCTGGCGCGAGCCTGGAAAATAACTACAATCACAATATCACAACTCCTCGGACCCACCCCGGTGACTACACAAACTTTACCAGCGCGAGCCCGGAATATACATCAACAATCCCAACCACTCACATGGACCAAGACTTCTCATCCTAATTCTCGTAATTCTAGGTCAACTACACACGGTGTTCTAGATCCTAACTGTGTCATACGGGTCACTATAGTCATAAACTCCTAATGATTCTCAATCACAACATGGAGAAATCAATCAATGCAACTAATCATGTGTAATAATATCATAATATTTCAAATAATCAAAATAAGAATTTAAATCATAAATAGCAGCTACATAATCAAAAAATAATCTTTTTCTAAATTTAATTCACTTTAAATTATTTCGCTTAACAATTAATCTAAAATGATTCTTTTGCCGAACTAAATTCTTTTAATTCCTTATAATTATTCTGAAAATGTCAAATGTCATTTATCACATATCCATTATGTAAATCAATATTGTTCCCCAAACAACCCACGCAGATAAATACGACACAATTAAACTATGCAAATAATTCATAAATATTGTTCCCCAAACAACCCACGCAGATAAATACGACACAATTAAACTATGCAAATAATTCATAAAATATAAATAATCAAACTGCGAAACAGGAGAGCGGAATCTTGCACATAAATAATCTACAATAAATATAAGAACCGGAATGAAACTAAACAAGGATCGGGATCTTGCCTCGGGGTTTTGTCGAACAAATCGACGCTAACGGTGCGGATCGGGTCTGACTCGGTGGGGCATGACGTGGGAAGAACTCTGGTGAGGGGGCAGCGGGTCAGGACTGACGGCGGTGATGAGGAATCTCGACGGGGATGAGAGAGGGGCTGTCGGATCCGGAGATGAGCGGGGCGGCGACTCGAGCGGGTTGAGGCTTAAGTTCGATGGCGCGGACCTGGTCGGGGGTGACGACGGCTGTGGAGGTCGCTGCTGGTGGCGACGGCGAACGCGGCTACTATTGGGTTCAGAACTCGAGAAATGGAGGAGGAGGCGCGTGAACATAGGGAGAGGCGAAGTGGGGGCTGTCCGGGGTTTCGACGAGGGCGGGGTTCAGGACAGCGAGCGGCAGCATAAGCCCAAGCAAGCGGCGGCGTCCGGCAAGATGGTCCGGGCCGAGGCGGCCAAGAAGCGGAGGCGTTTTGGGGGTTGGGTTCTGGGAGAGGCCCGGCCCGGCCGAGCTTAGAGAGCGGATGGCCAGCACGAGAAAAGAAGCGGCGGTCCCGCGAGGCACGTGGGTCCTGCAGGCCCGTGGGTTTGTCGAAGCCTTTGTGAAGGTGGTTGGGTCGGAGTTGCGTGAGAGAGGAAAACAGAAGGCGGGGCGGGCGGTCTTGGGTTTAGGGAAGAAGAAAGAGTAAGAGAGGCGGCGCGCTTTTCGTTTGACAAGGAGTAATGAAAACGAAAATACAAGTATATATATATAATATATATATATATATATATATTAGTATATATTTATATATATATATATATATATTATAGGTTTTGGTTTAGGTTTTTTGAAATTAATTAAAAATAATAATTAGGGTATTTAAAAATTAAACTAAATACGAAATAATTATCTATACAATAACAACGTACATGTTGAGCTATTACAATAGTTAATACGAAATAGTCGAAATATACCCATATTGTATAATTAAACAAGAATAATTAATAATAAAAATATTTTTTACTTAAATTTAAAATCAAATAATTATGGGATAATTATATACATAGTAAAACGTACTAGTTATACTAATACGATAGATAATATGTAACAATAGAATAATTCAACAAATTATACCAAAAACACGTAATTAATAATACCATGTATTATATGAAATAATTTATAATAATATTAATAATACAATATATTATTTAAAATAATACGGATAGTACCGATAACACAACAAATTAATTCTAGAAATTTTTACAGTACAAAATAAATTTATAAATATCAAAATCATTTAAATAATTATATAATTAGATTTTTAAATCATAGAAATTATAGGAAATCGAAAAAATAAAATACACTTTTAAAAATCATAATTAAATATTTTAAAATACCAGAAAAGTATTTTAACTAGTATCGAAAATTCATGGTCCTTACACTTTGATTTGTGGTGAATTTCTTTCTCGCTCAACTTTCTAACACGGTACGGAAGGGCAAGTGTTCGATTTGATTGTTTCGAACCCCTAACACATATAATAAACTTCCTCCAACAGTGAAAAGCCCTACAACCCTGCCTCTTACGTTACTCCAAAAAAGTCATAGCACCACAGTTCGAGATTTCGGATTTCGCCCTCAATTCACGAATTAATTCTCACTATGATTCTTTATATGGGGTTTCGGAGTTTCGCTCTCAAATTGGGCTTACGGTATAGAAATTCCACTTGGATTTGGGTTGAGGTGATGTCTCCTAAAATCTAGTTCTTTTACTTTTGGTTAGGGTGAATTTTTTAAAATTGCTTGGCAATAGCAAACCCTAGTCTTCTTCTCTTTACTCATACCATAGCTCAAAGCAGCACTTGAAACCAAGAGCTTGATTTCATGATTCCTACAAATAAGTTTAGGATGGAAGATTGTGAACTTATGGATTAGGATTGAGATTTAATGAGAGAAGATTTAAATAGAGGAGTTGGTAGGGATTAGTAAATAAACCAATAAATGAGGATGGGAGTAACTTAATTTTGTAATCTGATAGTCGGGGTACTTTTTGAAATATTTCCCCGTATATAAATAACAGAAGGTACAAACTTGACTAACGGCGGACAAACTTGTGGTATCTACTCCTCTATACAAATGAGATAACCTAAAATTCATTATTCATGTTATAGTAAATACTATAGTAACATTTTAAAAAAAATCATTGTGGCACAAGGGAATATTGTAGCATTTTAAAAATTTGCAGCAAAGGCAAACTGTAGCAACCCAACAATTTTAAAAATATTACTGCAGCATTTAAAAAAACGAGATTACTGTAACAAAAATTAAAAAAAAAGTCATGATGCTCTGCACGATGTTCACGCTACTTAGAGCATCTCCAAGGGGCCGGAAAAATCCGGCCACTTAGCTAAATTAAGGGAGATTTAAGGGAGATGTGGTCCAAGGGACCGGAAAAAACCCCCTTCACCCCATGTCCCTTAACTTCCTCACCAAATTAAGGGGAAGGTTAAAGTCCCTTAACCTTCCCCTTATAATTTTATATTAATATATATGTTTTAGAATTAATTTATAGTTAATTAAATTTAGTTAATGTATAGTTAATTTAAAATAATATAATTAAGTTAATGTATAGTTAATTCAACTTGATTAATATTTTGTTTTAAATTAATTATTTGTTAAATTTTAATATGAATAATTAATTTAATGATTATATAAGGTAATTTTTTAATTTAAATTAATTAATTAATCATTTTTAGTTATTAATATTTAATTATTTATTCATTTATAAATAAACCACATATTTAATTAAATCCTAATCTATAAAATTAAAAAACTAAATATAATTAATTAAGGGGTAGGGGACTTCTAAGGGAGAACCATTGGAGAAGAACCAACCCCTCCCTTAATATTCCCCCTAGATTAAGGGACATCCAAGGGATCCCTTGAAGATGCTCTTATGTTGATACAAAATACAATTTATGGCATTAAAGCTTCTTTCCAAAATCTAGCCCATATCATGGTCTCAATTAAGGCATTTCGACCCGAAAAGGGGAATCTCTCTTTTACCGTTCCGATATAAAAACGGAAAGATCCCGGGGTCGGTCACTTAGGGGGTGTTTGGTTGGGGTTTTTTTTTGGAAAACTGCAGTTATGGAACAAAAAGCAGCTTTTAGAGCTTTTTTGGAATCCAAAAACAGCGTTTGTTTCCCATTTTTTTTAGAAAAAGAGATGCCAAAATACTGACAAACAGTAGCTTTTTTGGGACAACTCATTTCCACTTTTTTTAGAGTGGAATTGGGCTGGAATTCTGACACAACGCTTCCAGCGCATCATTTTCTTTTCTCTTCGTTCGGAGAGCTTTGATACCCTCACCGCCTCATCTTCAGTTGCCTCTTCTCTGCTACCTTTCCCTCCTCCGTTTCGCGCCGCTTCAAGAGAAAAATCAGGGATCCATGGCATCAATCGGCAGCAAATCGATCTAGATTGGTCGATTAGATCCCTGCTGGGTCACCTCGTTGAAGCGTAGCTCTTGATTTCTAAAGGAATTTTCTGATGTAGGGGTTTTACAAGTCTGCGATTTTCTGATGATGGGGCTTTTCATAGTGCATGTCGCCTTCGTTGAAGGAGGTGATCGTCTCTGATCTGAAACTCCTTCATGATCTGAACTCCTTCCTGATCTGAACTTCAGATCGCCATCCTGATCTCTGGTTTAGTGGTTCAAGTTCCTCCTTTGATCATCGGGGTCTACTCCACACCGACGATAAGGTACAGCCTTCAGTTCCCTAAATTTTTGTTTTTATAAGATTTTAATTTATTTGTCACTATTTACTTATTAATTGTAGGCAATTATAGAAGAGTCTGAGTTCCAATATTGTCACTATACTTACATAATTTAGATGTTTATCTTTGCTTGCTGATGTCCTTAGGGGCTGTGAAGGCTAGCTAATAATATTGCCACAGTTTGATTTTGTTTTGAAATTCCATCCCATTATTTGTCTATGTATAAGAATGTATTTTGCATTCATTGTAGATGGAAGATATTGATGACGAAGCGTTAATGAGGATATCGAGTAATGCTACTATGTCTGCCATCGTCACTGTGTTGACGTGTGTAATGAGAATGCGTTGTAGAAGAAAATCTGTCACCTATCACCATGAGGGGGGAAAAACAGAAAATAGAGTCTAGGAATGCCCACATATGCCGCGTATTTTCTGGCTATAGTCACAGCTGTAGAGACTATGTTAGAATGCGGCCTCATGCGTTTAAAAATCTTGTGAATATAATGAGAGGGACGGGCCTACTCCAGGATTCACGTGATGTAAAAGTTGAAGAACAGTTGCTCATGTTTCTTAATGTATTAGCACATAAAACAAAAAATAGAATAGTAAGATCACATTTCATAAGATCGGGAGAAACAATTTCAAGATATTTTAACAAATGCCTAGAAGCAGTTGGTGCTATACGGGGGCGGTTTTTGAAGCAAGCACCAATGGAATTAGCGCCAGAGATTGCAAGCAATCCTTTGTACTATCCCTATTTCAAGGTAATGCACCCATGAACATACATCGATCTACAGAAGTAAAATTGTTATCCTATATCTTTGATAGTAAATCCACTTTTTGAGGATCCGATCGATCTTTCTGAAAATGATGATATTGAGACCTCCAAGTCACAATTTGGGGCTGAGACACCAAGTGTTGAAAGGCTTGACCCTCACTCTCAAAATGTGAAGTCGGCTAGCGGGGTAACTTCTACATCCAATGCCAAACCTCATTCAAAAAGGAAGGGTGGCAAGGGCAGAGATGATGATTCACTAATGCGTGAACTCATCGAGTCCATGTCCCACTCAATCCAAAACCAACATATTTTACATTGGACTGATCGAATGTCCAAGGCTTTATCCGCACATGGGGCTGATTTCTCTGAGACAATACTGGATAAGGTGCTGGATTATCTATATGACAATGAATCAGAATCTAGGCGGTTCATTATCAAGTCGAAAAATGCGCAGAAACTGTTCTTAGAGAAGATTATTCGGGAAAATGGATTTGCCACCGATGATTTGCCGTAGTGGACACTATATTGGGTAATGGATTTGTTTCCTACCTACTTTTGCACTATTATAGCCATATTTATAATCAAGTGAACAAGTTATAATTTTGTAATATCGTGAGACAACACCTTTACTTTATGTGCATGAAGCAGCTGCTACCTATCATGTTTCTTACTTCTGTCTTGGCTGGCTATATTTGTTGAATTGTATTACCAGGCCTGTGCAGTTCCTTATGTCCTTTTTATGTTATCTTACCTATTTGCAGAGTTTATATATCGTCTTTATATAATCAAGTGTGTGGAAATTAGCATTATCTCAACCAGCGGTCCCTCATCTGTGTACAGGTTATAACTATTCTCGTAAGTTACTTTGGGCTTTTTCAACAGGCAATGATGATTGCTCATTTGATATTTGTTAATGCAGCCTATACTGAGTAATTGTATTGGTCTGGATAAGGCTTACCATGATGTGATTGCAATCTAGATTGCTAATGTGATTTTTAGGTGAGGCAACTATTATGCGTAGGCAATCCTCAATGCAATTACAATATGTAGGCGAGGCATCTTATACTGATAATATAGCTATAATCTGAGCCTTGTTGCCATTGCTATCCCAGATTTATTTGTCTTTTTAAGCTGTGCCTCAATTTTCTGCTTTGCTGGGTTTTTTCCTTGCATCAGTTTCCAGCTGTGCATCAATTTTCTGCTTCACTTATATTATTCAGTTGCCTATACAGAGTTTTGCTTGAGTTGTTTTTTCTTGCCTACATGTTCCAGCTCTGCTTCACATTTGGAGAGAGTCAGTTCCCAGCTGTGCATCACTTTGCTAAGCTAATAATTTCAGCTGACTTAACTGAAGTTGCTCCTGTCTTCACCTATTTGTGCTGAGTTTTGCTGAGTTGTTTTACATTGCTTCAGTTCCCAGAGTTGCTGTTTGTCCTGAGTTGTTTTTATGCTTTGCTGGGTTTTTTCCTTGCCTCAATATCAGCTGACTTAATTGCAGTTGCTTCAGTTCTCAGAGTTGCTGTTTGTGCAGAGTTGCTTTTTCAATAGGCAATGATGATTGCTCATTTGATATTTGTTAATGCAGCCTATACTGAGTAATTGTATTGGTCTGGATAAGGCTTACCATGATGTGATTGCAATCTAGATTGCTAATGTGATTTTTAGGTGAGGCAACTATTATGCGTAGGCAATCCTCAATGCAATTACAATATGTAGGCGAGGCATCTTATACTGATAATATAGCTATAATCTGAGCCTTGTTGCTGTTTGTCCTGAGTTGTTTTACATTGCGACAGTTCTCACAGTTCTCAACTTTGCTGAGTTTGGATTTAAACAAGGCTTTGTTCCAGTATTCCCTAGCTGAGTTTTGTTGACTTGTTTTTCCCTGCTTCAGTTCTCAAAGTTTGAGTTTGTGCTGAGTTGTTTTGTCAATAGGCAATGAGGATTGCTTTTGTTGAGTTGTTATTGCAGCATATACTGAGTGATTGTACTGGTCTGGATAAGGCTTACCATGATGAGATTGCAATCTATTATGGCTTCACTTTGATTTGCTCCAATTCCCAGCTGTGCATCACCTTGCCTAGCTAAAAATTTCAGCTGACTTAACTGCAGTTGCTCCTGTCTTTGCTGAGTTTTTCCTTTGCACTCTGCTTACAGCTTTGCATCACTATTTATCTGGGTTTACAGTTTTGTTATGTACAAGTTATAACTATGTACATTAGTTTGGATGTAGTTTTTATTTGTTCCAGTATTCATCTGTGATTTGCTGAGTCATATACACCATGAATTGCCTCCATAAATTTCATTACATACCACATTACACTTTGCACCTACATGGCATATTTTCAAAGCTACAGATTAGTACACAGATTATAACTAAGAACAATACAATCATTTTCCAAATGATTAGTTGATGCTCTGCAGTTTTCAATTCCCTCTTCAGCTTTTTGATTTTCATTGCCCTTTTATCTTCATCAATGTCCTCACTTTGTGATGCTTGAATTCTATTTCTGCTGCACTCGCCCGCTTTGTCAGCCCACTGAAAGAAGTTGCATTCCTTATTTGGGAACTTAGCGCAACCCCAATAATGTCTCCCTCTATTTTTTCCATTTGCGCATAGCTTCATGGGTGTTGGAAGTTTGCATTTGCATCTAACTTCAGATGGGGCACCCTCTGATTTGCTGTCCCATGGCCGCTCCATAAACCTGCAAGTCACTTTGTTGCTACGAATCTGGCAGAAATTAGAAGTTTGAAATATTCTCACATGGCTGAGATTTGCTATACTTTGATTACCCTGTTGGTGGCTCATTATATAGGCCCCCAAGTGAACTTATTTCTTGAGCTGTTGCAGTAACTAGCCGTTTTCTCTTGTGATTGTTGAAATCGGTCACTGAGTAAGTAACTAGCCGTTGCACAGTTGTTTTGAGTGATGAAATGTTAATATTCTGTGGTAACTTCACCAGAGGTACGTGTACACACTGTTTTTTTTACCTCTTTCCTTTTCTTCGGCTTTGAACCAAACACAAGTGCTTTTATGAAAAGCTTTTTTGGATGGTGTTTTCCTTTTCTTTGGTGGTGAACCAATCATGGGTTTTGGATATGTTTTCTTAATATTCACTTTATAACTCAATAACAAACACAAGTTATGGATTCCTGGATGATCCAAATTTTTTTTAGAATATGGTTATTTGCCTCGGATTCCATTTCCTTTATTTTATGGAAACGAACCAAACACCCCCTTAGTTCCTCTTCTCACACTTCGATCCCCTTCGCTCGCTGCTGGTGACGATCTCCAAATGGACCGATTCAAGTCGCTGAGGCGAGTCCAGGTCCCCTCTCAAGAAACCCTAGACGACCACTCACTCGACAACAATGGCGACGACGTGCCTCGAACCCTAGACAAGGGCGGAGAGCAAGAAGATCACGGAGGAGGAGATGAAGGAAGGGAAGCGTCTGGAGATCCCCACCCTTTCATAGGCATGAAGGTCTCAAGGCGAGCTTCGATCTATAGAGAATGCACCGATGGGGATTACATCGGCGTTGAGTCTGATCCCTATCTTAAGAAGATTTTATCGAAGCAAGGTAAGTATTTATCTTGCTTTTGAATTGGATCATTATGAGGTGTGATACATTTTGATGGAAATTTGGTAGTAATATGTTTAGAAGTTTTAATTTTGAGTAGAATTATTATAGTGATTAGCTTTGCTAAAGTTGTAGCTTTCGATTTATATCAAGATAGTTATCTCTAGTGTTGATTGAGACTCAATTTAGGACCAAATGGGAGGCTGATATTGTGCGTATCAGTCGATGTTTTGGTTTTGGATAGTGAAATTTGGGAATCTAAATAGATATGTTACAGTAAAACTGTTTAAGATTTAATTTTTACGTATTGTCTCGATGAAGTGTTCAAAAAGTATGCTTGTGTTTTGTCAAGAAATATAGATATTGGTAACTCAATAGATTTCACTCAAAAACTTGTTTCGCTTTGTATTATCTTTGTTGAATCCAACTATTATGGCAGTAATTTATTCATATGCAGAAGGCTATTTTCTTTTATGGTTATTTTAAATGTCTTGTATCCTAATCCTGAGCTCTATTTCATATTACAGCATTCAAATTAGACATGCATTCTCGATTAGTTGACCAAATACCAGTTTCTTGAATTTCTCTCGGTCTGATCCTAAGATTTAATCACACGTAAAATCACCTAACAGTTCATCGTTGATGCCTGTACAAGCACCATATGAGAACAAATAGTTTTGGTGATAAGAAAGAAGAGGATGCTAAATGAGGAGAAAGGGATCAGACTCGAGATCTTCAAGTAAAAGGTAAGCATATAAAATATATGAGCCATAATAGATGCCCTGACTTAATTAAGAAACTGGTGTAAATATGAGATAGGATAAAGCCGACCATGTTATCCTTTTGACCTTCAGTTTCTATCTATCCTGCAAGATAGCCTGTATGTGGGAAGGTTGGGATGTCATACCGATCAAGTAAATTGCTCATCCTCTAAGAGCGAGGTCTAAAGTATAAGAGTTAACTGCTTAACCTCAATCATTGTTCAGGGAACTGTGTTTTTGACCTCTTATCAAAATAAATGCAGTCTACTGACATTTGGCTGAAAATATCACCCAGTGTTGTTTCTGAGGACATCCTTGATCGCTTCACAAGTTTCCTGAGCCTTGAGCATATTATAGATTAGCTTTGCTCTTACCTAGGATTTCCATGGTTGTTCTCATTCCATTCCTATGTAACAGTCTATCTTCAAAATTTTGGTGGCATATGTCCAGTTGGTTACTTTGTTGGCTTTCCATACTTGCCAAATATTATATAACTGCAGTCATAATCTTGTTTCTGATCCATCGATACACAGCCATCATTTGGTGATCCTTGACTAGCACCAAGACCTGCAAGCCATTTTCTCAGATGAATGACAACTTACACTCTCTATAACTCAGTAGTAAAACTTAAAAAAGTATATTTAAATTGACTACTCTTCGGAGTTAGCCATGTTTTACAGCTGCTTATAAGCCTATGTATCCCGATAAACCTCAGTCGAACTATTCTTCCCTCTTGCTACCAGCGAGATGTTTTACACCCCACAAGTTGGTACACAACCATTGCAAAGTATCGAGATTATGATCGATGTAGGAGAAAGTAAAATTTCTGGTTCTGATTTAAATAGTGTAGATCAAAACTGTAGAGTGGAGTTTAGTAACTAGCCAGGTATTCTGTAAGTTAATCTTAAATGTACAGTTATGGTATGTTAAACAATAATACTTGTATCTGTTTCTTTTACAAAAATATAAGTGGGTCAGGTGTGTCTTTTCTTCTTGATCCTTCATTTTTGCATCGCATTTCTTTTTCCCCATCATTTTGTTCATCGGTTCCTTTTAGGCTCCATGGCTTGAATTTTTGTGCTTTTTTTCTCCTTTCCAATTAGATCAATTGGCCAAGCTAGCTGGACTGCCATTTGAATTTTTCTCCCCTTTGAAATTCATCTGTCTAGTGTAACTTTTGGCTTTATTGGAATTCATGTTCTAGTTTGACATAGATATATTTCTGTGTCTCTTTTATTTTTACTTCAGAAATTTGATGCAGTCCTTTCTGGATGCAACACTTGCTTCATCAAGAGACTAATATTTTCTCTATGCCTCTTGTTCCTAGCTTTTACACTACCATTACCATCCTGCACATACGCGAAAGAAATAGAGAATGTTTTGGCAAATGAAAAACATATTTGTTGTTTGTTCACCAAAGTTTATATTGCAAGAAGTCCGAATCTAACAATTTTATTCTTGCCACTGAGTTATTTTAAATTCACAGACACTAAAGGTAAAAGTTTTCATCACTAACCTTAAAGTGCACTAATGTGCAGGTGATACAACAGTACTGTTTGCAGACAAAGTTTTGAAGTTTACTGGATCCGGAAAGATGAAGAGACGGATTTTGTTGATCACCGACTTCGCCATTTATCTTGTTGACCCTGAAGCCGATTCATTAAAGCGGAGGATAGCACTTGCGGCTGTTGATAGGTTATGCTTGAGTCAGCTAAGTGATAATTTCTTTGCCATCATTATTCCAACCGAGTATGATTTACTTATGGCTAGCATTCGGAGGAAAGAGATCATCTCTGTGCTAGTTGAAGCTACCAAGAGCACATCTGAAGAGATTGAGGTGGTTTACTCCAATAGGTATGTGGAATTAGGTTCAAATGCAATTTAGTTGCAAACATTTTGTATATTTAGCTATTTACAACCTTCTGAGTAGTGTATTTAGCTGTGGTATAATATAGTATTGATGTCCCTTCCACATTTCAGAGGAAGTGTTTTCCTAACTTTCTCTACAGATACTAGAATCTAGGAAACACTAGGGAATTCAGATATGGAGGACTACACAAAAGGTTTGGGAAATTAATGTATCCCTAAAATCTTAAATCCCATACATTCTAAATAATGCTTGAATTTTAGATTTTCTGCATAACTTATGGAACACTTCGATGTTGTATTGATGTATAGATAAAGTAATAGGACACGGTGCGTTTGAATGGAGAAACACAGGAGTGGGCATATCCTGATACTTAATGATGTTAGGGGATGAGGGGTTACTTGAATGGAACAAATGGATTATTTTATACTTATAGTATTGGTATTCCATAACCTATCATTAAAATATCTTCTATTTATTTAGCTTGTAAAATCCTTAAATATGTCTGTAGTCCGACGAAAAATGCATTATTCAACTTTAATAGATTAAAACATTTCATACACTTATGTCTCTCTGCAGTGGCAGTCTGGCGGAGCCAGAGATTTCATTAAGGGGGGTCCAAAAAATTTGATTGTTAAACATGATAACATATTTTTAAAAAAGTTTGTACGGTACTTTCAAAATAAAATTTCAAATTATAATGTAGTGTTTCAATAACATTCTTCTATGACTGAAAATTGAAAGGAAATAAAACACTCACAATGGATAAAGTTCAAATGTAGCAATTTCATTTATGCTCTATTCAAATTAATTTCTGAGAAATTTCATTTTTCATATACTTTCTAAGTGCAATTACCCCAAGACAGTCATCAAATAAGATAATGAAAAATAAAATAAAATTTTCAGCAAGCCAAAAAGCTTTTATTCAAAGTCAGAAACCCGAATCCTTGAAATGCCTCATCTACGGTGGCGGTGAAGGTCCGAGAAGGATCCTCCTAAATCAGGCAATGCAGATGGGCTTTCTAATCAATCTGCAAAATTTTGATATCCAGCTAAATGGGATGATGGGCTTCATTATGTTTCTTATTTATGTCCAAGACCACTTAGACTCGATGAATGGTAATTTGGAAGTATAGATGATGTATTGCATTTTACCCTTGCCAATCAATTACCCTTAGCTTTTTTTAAGAGGGGTTTGGGCCACTTTTGCCCCTATATGGCTCCGTCCATCTCTCAGGAGTAGGTAATATAGTTAAGTGTATTATTTGATATGTATAGAACGTTGATTGCTAATTTGCTGTCAAATGTTGCAGATTTGAGTACCATGCTGCTGCCGACATGGTAAAAGAAGTGGAATTTGAGGAAGTAGATGGTATGTGTAACTTCATCGAACCATTTTTATTGTTTAATATTCATCTACGTAACCATGTTTCACAATTTAAGCATATATGATAAGTTGAAATTTCCTGCAGGAGGAATCAAAACAAGGTTCAGGAAAAAGGAAGGCGAAGCTGAATAACATATTTCTGCCTTCTAGCAGTTCCTATATGCCCTTTATACTAAAAAGATTGGACCAAGAGGTGGTTGTATTTCATGCAGTTCTTTTCCATGGTGGATGCATTGTCAGCATATTGTTATTGTATTTAATTGTGCCCACTGTAAACCGTATATCTATTATTTTGACTGAATTCATGTCATTTGTGCATACTTGGAAGTCCTTTCTCTGGATTGTTAAGGCAACTCCAGTTGTGTTTTCGGATGTTGAAAGTTATAGGGACCAATGTTGTGTCAGTTTTTTTATGCTAAAAAGTTACCTCCCCTCTGTATGATACTTTCCCTTGATCTATTTGACAAATGTAAAATAGTTCATAAGAGATTACCCCTGTTACCTCATCAGTTACGTGGAAATTCTAACTTTATGACCGTGTAATAGGGTACTCTCACCAATAGCTTCTCTTTGTCGACTCCGCGGAAATATAATCAAGTTGCTCTCAGGAGCTTCTTTTTAAGCTTAAGGCAGAAAATTTGAGGTCAAATTTGCTTCTTTTTACCTGTATGCATGAATTCAATAGTCCATTACAAGGGTGCGAACCGTATGGCATACTACAGGTTGGCAGGATGTAAAAACTCAAATTCAGGCATAAATTTGATTGGAGCACTGCCCGTAGATGCTTGACTGGGTGATACACAAGTATTAAAAATGATGAACATTTATTAAAAGATTGAAATAAAGTGATGAACAAGCATTAAGAGAATGAAATAAATCATCATTCACATAGTTCTAGTAACTGGATGTGCTGGTTCATATCCTTCGAGTAAAAGGTAAACTACCACAATGAACCTCTTCAACAAACCCTCTTTGCTGAACTGATCTCCAGTCCTCAATTCAGCTATACTCATGACAACAGAAGTGCTTCCAATTTTGCCTCGGTTAGAATTCAGTTATTTATTTATTTACTTATTTTACACTTCCCTTTATTCCTGTCCTATAATTTTATTATTTCATAACATCTATGTATCACCAAATCAAGGTCTCAAGCATAGTTGAAATGAGAAGGAATAAACAAGCCAATCACCATATATAGTTCAAAATAAGGTCTACGTTCATAGCTTTAATGTGCAATAGTCCAAACATGACGACAAATATTTACAGTCTTGCTGGACATAATCCTCTCAGACAACATGGAAACTTCCCGTTATGGTTTGTAAACAATCAGGATAAGTTTCACTGGCTAATCAAACCCCAAAAGTGGCAGAGCGGTCTTGCTGCATCCAAAACAGTCCATTCTCAACTTCAAATCCTCTCAGACAAGTAATTCGCAAGCGAATCTATCGGCTTTTGAACTCCAACGTTCAATTTCTCACGCCTAACCTTTCTCCATCGGCCTCCTTCATTTCGACAGACTTCTTCACCCATTTCGGGTGGTAAGTCACTTGATACCATGCCGCTGCCTTACTCTCATATATCTGATTCCTCTCGTCGTCACTTAAACTTAGCTGAGATAAATGGCCCCCAATCTCCTCAAAAGAGCGTCTATATTTCTTATTAAGTGCATAATATGCATTCTTGAGCCTCTCTTTGACCTCCCCTTGTTTTCTGCTGTTGTAACTTCCCAAAGAAGAAATATGCCCCGTAACAACCTCTCCCTCTTTATCAACTCTGAATTGCCCCAACAATGCATTCAATTGTCGATCATATGAACATTTGGTTTCCCAGGCTTCAGTGAGATAATCAAATGCCTCTGAAATATCAAAAGCTTGATCATATGGTAAGTCCTCGTAAGCAGAAATGAGCTCAGAAGAGTTGTCCTCATCAGAAGCAGATTTTATCTTTCGGTATAATCTTCCAAGGATCTTCTCTGACTTGTATGTTATGTGTTCATCCTTGTTCATGAAGTCAGGATAGAGTTTAGGCTTGTAAGAAGCGGGCAAATTAACGAATACCCCGGTTTTAGGGAAGTCGACAGCAATGGCAGCTAGCTTAGCAAGCTTAAGACATTTATCATCCATGGCCCCATAATCGCTCAGGTCAGCATGAACCACATGAGCATTGCAGATCACCCCAAGATTCTCACTGGACATATTCCTCACAAAGAAATCGACTATAAGCTGTTGGATAAAGCAAAGCACGTTAAAAGGATTTTTTGTCCTTTATAATGTTAAGAGCACTCAATCTCTATAGTAATGTGGATAAATGACACATGCCAATGATGTAAATTAGAATAATACGGAGAATAATCTACCAAAAGGGTTGATTCTGCGTGAAACACTAAAAATACAACCCTTAGGAGGAGATTCCGCCTTATATCAATATTACAAATATTAATTATTAAATTTTCCATGAGTAAAGAGATCAGGAAAGTTTTCTAATTCTGCCAATCGGCAAACTTGTAATAAGTTGACAATTTTGTTTCATAAAATTCTATAAACAAGATAAATAACAGAGGAAAACGATGTCCCAATTTATACCGCAGACAACCTAATTTAACCAGGACTTTTGATGAGCATTTGTGTTAGGGACGGCTTAAGGGAAAGAAATCACTCTGGAACTATGACACATGCAGCAAATATGAAGACATTCATTGTCTTGGGAAGATAAAATGGAAAATTTGTTTAAGTAGATGGGTTTTGCTGTAAATTTACAATGGGGAAAATATATAAGCAGCAGCAAATGAAATATAAACCAGACATCGCTTAAGGATTGTAAATATGGTCACAGAAAATATAAATAAAATAAAATAAAAGATGTATACTCTCCTGTATCAAGTATGAAATGACTTCCTAGAGCTCATATCTATTCTACAGGGAATAAAAATCTTCAATGGGTCTGATGCTTCAATAACGGTAGGAAGAAAAACAAGGTACAAATCACAAAAAAATAAAGTATCGTTGAAGTGAACTGGTTAATAGCAACATGCCACCTATTCTCATTTAAGGAACATATGGTGTTGATCTGGAAAACTAATGGTGCAGTTAAGATTTGATGAAGAGTAGAATTTAATTGATCAAAGATCATAGAAGGATAAAACACAATGGAGCCTGCTTACAATATTGAAGTACACATTACATCTACAGCCGACAAAATACTTTAACATGTAAATTAAAAAAAATGTTATTTTGAAGAATATCAGAAGCCTGAGTCAGAAAAGGAACTATTCTTGAGGCTTTGAGAAGGCTATACATCAAGCATCATAAAGTCAGATGCGCTTCTTGAAGACTGTAAAGAAAAGGGTAAGAAAGTTGAACCTTTAAAAGAGCTTACTTATGCAAGCAATTTATCAGATCCAAGTATTGATGATTCTTAAAGCCTGAGCAACACAAAGGAAGAAGCACCATGAGAAGTCAATATATGTTGTAATGTTGTTGATTACAACCAAGGGCATCGATTAAATCTAGGTGGATTGCCTAAGAACTGACACAATATAATTTCTATAGTTTGTAATCACATCACTAATGAATCTATAACTGCACAATATAATTATGCTATTGCCTAAGGACTGATAGTGAATGCCTATGGTTGAGAATGGACCTTCGCTGAAGATTTAATTCCAAAAAGAAGGGCCCGAAGGGCAGTCGTACAGAAATCTTCACTTCCACTAAGGAACTTAGCCATCAATCTTGACTAATCTTAGTCATTGTGGTTATAATTTTCTTCCACCTTTACCTGAGAGGGATGTCTTAAGAAAGAAAGAAGAAGGGGAAAAAACTGTTCTAGCAATATTTCCATACATCAGTCTAATTACGATGAACATTTATTAGGTCCACAGTCCTATTGTGCTGAAAGGGCGTCAATGTGTTAGTAAAGAAGTTCTTATACGTTGGTGCCAAGGGTCCAGAAGGTAATAGAGTAATGTATTTAGTTTTTAAGCTGTGATATTAGACATGGACATGAACACCATAATCTGACAAGGGTAAGGGATCCTTCTGGAGCCAAGACATGAGAGGCCAACTCATAAGGCTCCAGACTAGTAGTGTCTTCTTCAAAGCAGAGGTTTGGATCAGCAAGGACAAGGATTTTACTTATTTGTTTTACTACTGCTGCTGCTAATATATTTATTACTTGAAGAGCAAGATGAGATATCAGAGGAGTATTGTTGAGATTTTCAGAAAATTAAGGTTTTGTTTGGTAAGATAAAGTTATCCAAGCACAGTTTTAAAACTAGAAGATGCTATCCTTAGACGGTTGGATCAAGTTATTCCAACATTCTAGTGGGATGTCTATCATACAAAACTCGCAAATACAAATGAACAAAGAGCATTTTATTTGTACTAAAAGTCTAAAACACAAATTTAATAGGATACAGTTGTCCTTTAATACCAAATCGGCATTTGGCCATAATATGTAGAACTGTTACACAAGTTCCCCACTTACTATTTTGCCAAACAGCATTAGGGATGCGTAAGTATTTTCCAAGGTAAGTACAAGTTCACAGAGAAGATACAACATACTGTATGTTATAGGAGGCTGTGACTATCAAAGGAGAGGTGGTTTCTTAGAGAAGACCCTTTGTTTGGAGATTGCTTCTGAAAGGATCACAAGATAAATGGATAATCAAATAGGAAAAACATGTTTACTAAGGACTTACATCCTGTTGCAACTGTTTTTAGAAATGCAGAAGAGGTATGGTTAACTACAATCTTCACATCAAATTTTCATAACTTATTTCTAGAAAAGTAAACGTACTCACGAGTTACGCCAAGTTCTACTGTATATGAGAGAAAAATATCACAGGGTAGAATGCCTCTTTCAAATATAGCTATCTGCCAACTGAATTGAGCCTGACACCCTAGAAGCTGGGTAATTTACTCTATCTTATCTAGAAATGTCACATAACAGCATCATATGTTTTAAGTCATTAATGGGTAATAACCAATAAATAATAACTTACTAATAGCAAAACATGTAAAATCAAATTTGCAACCATACTAGAAAACTCCAAGAAATGATAGATGTCATACTAAACCACATACAATAAGCAGGATAATGCTTGTCAAATAAAAGCAGTGCATGCACCATAGCAAATAGGATAACTTACCTGATGAACAATCTTGCGTGGTTCTTCCTTTGCCTCAGCAGGCTCATAGTCCAGTGGCGGCCAGCTCTTTTTACTTGGAGGAATTAGATTTTCATCCCATGTAACAAAATAAAGATCTCCATCAAGATCACTTCCCGATGCCTCATTTGAATGAGGCCTTTCTCCTTTCTGCGGAAACACTAAGCAATCAACAAGATGATGCAAACCAGGCACATCAACTGCTTCTAGAATCCGAATATCTCCAGGGTGAAGACACGGATTCTTTGCTAAAGCAATTGTACCCACAATGACTTGCTTGTTCACCTTTGACCCTGAAAATTTGGATCCATGCTTCAAGAAACAATTCTCCAAAGAAGGGCTAGATACTTGGATAAAGCATTGCCCTTCTTCTAACACTCCAAGCTCATCAAGGCAACCCATCAACCATCTTCCCTTTGGAACAAAGATTCTTGCTTTTGATGAAAGATCTTTTAACTGTGATAGCCTAATACACAAAAGCATTGCTTTCAAATGAGGCTCAGTCTGAGGAGTAAATCCAGCACTCAGCATCATAGCTGCAATATTCCCCTGCTCAGCACAAGAACTAGTAAGGACGTCAAATGCAACATCCGGGTCTATTAGCATCTTATCAAGCTTGCTAACCATTGAATCTTGCATCCTTGAGAACACATCATCATCGACACCCAATGCTGAAAGCAAGGTCACAATCTGACGATTCAAGAAACCCGGTTGAAACCTAGTCCAAGATACAACTTCCAATACAGAATGCGAAGATTGGAACTTGTTCATGCTTGGCCTCAGTGACAACCGAATCCCATCATTGTTTCCAGGCCAAACAGCCACCACTCCTTTACAACCAGCAAAACGAATTTGATAAGCTGAAGGGGGGGTTTCTGTCAGTCGCAGCTTCTCAGCAACTTCTGTTGCAAGTGCAGGGGTAATTTTCCCTATCCCGTCCGAGAAGCAATATTTTTCATTTTCAATATCTGGAAGTTTTTGATTAACTTCTCCAGGATGCAATTGGACGGTAGCGTAAGTGGAGGAAAAACACTGCCCCATTCGAGCTGCATACTTAGCCACATTCTTATTCTGAAACTTACCCATCCAACTTGTTATATCCTGAACGCTCGTACCCTTATCCTCAGCAAAGAACCAAGCAGATTTATCTCTCAACTGGTTGGAAGAAAATGCAAGAAACGAATACTTGCGTCCGCACAAGTGAAACCCTTTGTACATAATGTCCCTGACTCTTCGAAACATGGTGGTTTTTTGACTGGACGAACTAATCGTGACCTCCTTAACAATGGGTGCAGGGTAAAAGCTAAGGACGTGGATGTTCAATGACTGCATTCCTTCATCCATAAACGTTACTCTCAAAAACCTGTCCGAAATATCTCGGTATTTTCTCAAAACCCTATTGGCAAGCTCAATTTCAGGAGGAAGACAATAAGCCTTGGTCGGGGTTATAACCAATCGCCTAACTTCCATGTTATCATCACTAGGAATCGGCGCCTTGATTAACCTTGGAAACTTCAAGAGCCAATCTTGGACCATCTTTAACCTCCCATACGCATCAAATATGGGTTTCTTGTACCCATAAATGTGCCTAAGGGCAACATCATTCAAAACTTCACTCTTCTTTCTCAGCAACCCAAAGAACTCCTCGGTCAGCCGATGTTGATTAAAGATCCCTTTATGAACCAAAGCATTCACCATAAACATATTCACAAAGCTAACCCCTTCCTTATTGTGAAAGCAGAAGAAAGGGTCAGAAGAGACGAAACCCGGGTTCCCTTCATCCTTGACCAAAATAGGCCTCTCAGGCCTCAACCCCTCTATCCTCCTCTCCCTCATATACGCCAACGCCTTCTCCAGCTTCCCCCGAAACCTCGGCGACATTGAAATTCTGTAACAATTGCATCTCCCAATTGCTCCATTGGGGGTAAAATCTGTACTCCTGATCCAAGGGTCCTCGTCATCCAACAAATGCCCCGTCGAAGTGTCGTGGATGTCATCGTCGGCCGTCCTATAATAAATCAGTGGCGCGGCCCCAAGACCCATCTGAATCAAAAAGACAAACGGCATTGCATCCGTAGTCACCTTCACCTCCATCACATCCCTCAACAGGAACTCCAGCTTCAGATTACATCTAATAAAGTCGACATCTTTGGTACCTTTCACCGTAAAAGCAACTTCCCGAGAAAACATCAACTTACAAGAACTATCAAAAGGGTCGACGAGGAACTCGACGGCGTTGTCGGGTTTCGGGTCGAGACGCCAAGCGACGGCGAACTCCGAGGGGCCCACAAGAGACCCGATCTCGAAGCAAACATCTTTGAACACGAAAGGGCTGATCTGTCTCCGGCGATTGATTCGATGCAAGGAGTCGGCGCTTGATTGGACCACGACGGGCTTCTGTCCGACGAGGAGCTCGCATCGGCCAGCGGCGTCGATGGCCCGTTGGGCCCCAGCGGGGGTACCGAACTGGAGGAAAGCGTGAGGGACGACGGGGGCCCGCGAAGACTTGGTGGGCTTTTTGCTTGTGGGCTTAGGGTTTGGGAATTCGAAATCGGGGTAGGAATCGGGAGGAGTTGAGGAGGATTTCAAGCGTGATCGCCAAATGACGCAGTTGAGGGATTTTTCGAGGGAAAGGTGTAGACTTTCGGCCGTGGTCTGGGCGTCGAAGCCAGCGATGCTGACTTGGGTGATGACTTTGTCTTTGTGGTGGGCTTGGACTTGGGTTTTGGAGCTAGAGTCCAGAGAGCCCATTGGAGAGATCAAGAATTTGGAGGAGGAAGAAGAAAGGAGAAGGGGGGAATTGACAGAGAGAGAGAGAGAGAGAGCGTGTGTGTGTAATATGGAACCGGGTTGAGTAATAATAATAAATGAAGCCGACGACTAGCCTTTTAACTTTTGTTGTTGGGGGATTACAGCCGTTGGATTGAGAGACGTGAGGATCTGACGGCAGGAAAGTTTGGAGCTGAAAGAGTGCGTTCGTACCTTTTTCTTCTTTCAATTTAGAAGATAAAACATTTTTTGTTTGAAACTTAGACAAATTGTTGAAATCAACTATTTTGAGAATTTAATCAGCAAAAACAATCCAATTAGAAAAAAAATTAGCAAAATCGACCGTTCGTCGTGAGAGAAAGATTGATTTTGCTGAAATACAATTTCTGCGATACACGGGACTACTAGTCCCGTGTAATTTAAAACACGGGACTACTAGTCCCATATAATTTAAAGTCTTAATTAAGCGGTCAAATTATACGGGCTCCATCTTCCATTTTCTTGGTATGGCTAATGATGGATTAGCAGGTCCTAATTACACGAAACTAATGGTCCCGTGTAATTAAAAAAAACCTTCAGCAAAATCAACCGTTTTTTGCCCACAAGGGCAGAAGACGGTCGATTTTGCTCATTTTTAAGGAAGAAGAGCATTTTTACTAATTAACCACGGGCAGAAAACGGTCGATCTTGCTTATTTTTAAGGAAAAAAATTATTTTTACTGATTAAATTCTCAAAATGGTTGATTTCAAAATTTCTCCTTTCAAATATATAGCGCGAGAAAAGGTAGTAAACACTGAAGCTCTATGTTCTATGAGTCTTTCATATTTAGTGTCACAGATCTTGATATTTTAGAATTAGTCCCTCAAAGCTTTTAGTATTTTGAAATTAACTCCTTAAATTATCACATTTTGAAGGATAAATTGCACTTAAATACCCTATTCTTTCCAAATAAATACTTATATACCCCAAATTCCAAATCAGAATAAAAATAAATTCTTAGTTGTTTGCTTTGTGAATTTTTTAACGACGTTAAATTTAACCTGAACAGACAAAAATGTCACTCTTCCTAAATAACCCCATGATTTAAAAAATCTTCAAACTTTTTGTTACCATAAATCTCTTCTCTCCCCACCCCCTCCCCCTCCACTAAAAAAATTTACAAGGGGAAACTGGGTTTCATGTATCTCATGCTCGACAGTAGTTGATGAGCAAGAACGAGCTAATGTAGGTGTTATGGGGTGTTCTCTGTTCCCCACAAATATGCTATCCCGAGAGCAGGTTCGGTCGAGTCGACTTCATTCTAAGACGACTCGAAGGGCGGACTCAGTCGAGCAAAAGATGATTACCGATCGATCAACCGATACTTTTCCCAAGGGCGACTCGGAATATTATTTCTCAGCATTATTTTAACAGTTTATGATCATCATTACAACTCCACGTCACCTGTTGACAAGCCTCAACGGCTGCTGATTCCCCATACCACAGAAGTGACCCCACGTCACTCATCGACAAGCCTCGATGGCTGCTGATTCCCCATACGACAGAAGTGACTCCACGTCACTCACCAATCAACACACATCGAGCAGAGGGTGACTCAGCCTCCAGCTCACCCCTCGCCATCATCATAAACTGCATTCTTACTAGATGCCAATTCGGCCATTGGCATCCTCTATAAATACATATGCTATTCGTCATGAAAAGATGTTGGATTCTCCTTACTACTATGAAACTCTCTAGACACATTTTTAGAAGAATACATTGTTCTTCTATTACCCCACTCAAGTTCATCAACTGACTTGACCGTCGGAGGTACCACGGGGGAAACGAGCCCCGTACTCCCACGATTCTTGCATGTGCAGGTCGCTCGCCCGTTCTGAGCTCTGAGAATCAGCCATAAAGTCGAAGAATGAAAGCGGCCCCCTCTCGACAATTCAACATCTCGACGATTCAACAACCCTGAAACCTCCATCGACTGTTTGTTCACGAGCATCAACAGTTTGGCGCCCACCATTGGGCTACTTTCCTCTTTTTGAGAAAAAATGACAGGTTCTGAGCGAGGAGTGGGGAGTGGACCAAAATCCTCCGAAGGTGGCTCCCAATTAGGAGGGACCCTACATTGTTATGGAGGAACTCAGAGCCGGCACCTATCGGTTGAGAGCTCCAGATGGACGAATCCTCAGTCATCCATGGAACATTGAACACCTACGACGATATTTCCTTTAAGATTTTAGTTTAATCTCTTGAATGTTGAAAATTCCCTATGAAGAATGCATGCCTTATATAATTGATAATATATCTGATGAAACAACTTTAGCCAAACTTTTGCGTCACCATAATAACTGAAAAATGGAAGACCTAGTCAGCTAGGCACCCGACTCCTCAGTCGATAAAAAGTCATTGGTACTTCCTCATGGTAAGACTAAGGCACAACCTTTTGGCCGACTCCTACAGTCTCTTCTCGGCCCTAGGGGAAAATGGAAGACCTAGTCAGCTAGGTACCCGACTCCTCAGTCGATGAAAAGTCCTTGGTACTTCTTCAAGGTAAGACCAAGGCACAACCCTTTGGCCGACTCCCACAGTCGCCTCTCGGTCCTAGGGGAAAATGGAAGACCTAGTCAGCTAGGCACCCGACTCCTCAGTCGATGAAAAATCCTTGGTACTTCCTCAGGGTAAGACTAAGGCACAACCATTTGCCCGACTCCCACAGTCGCCTCTCGGCCCTAGGGAAAATGAAAGACCTAGTCAGCTAGGCACCCGACTCCTCAGTCGATGAAAATTCCTTGGTACCTCCTTAGAGTAAAACCACGGCACAACTCTCTGGCCGACTCCTAAAGTCACCTCTCGGCCTTAGGAGAAAGGTAAGGCCTAGTCGACTCTTTCGAGCCTGGGCACTCAACTTCAAGGTCAATTCTTGTATCACCTTTCAATCGACCAGGAACAAGAAAAATTCAAGAGTTTAAAACACTCAAAATGAATTTATTTATTCATTAGCTCTTCTTATTTAGAAAGCCAAAAATACCAATTATAATGACTAATAAAAAAAGAAGAAGGGAAACATGACTCATTCTTATTTATTTTTCTTAACCCGCGAGGGTCTCCGGCGGTGGAGAGGTCGCATCAGCAGTTGCCGAAGCCTCTTGGCCCAGAGCACCAGCATCAGCAGGAGGAGCATGCATCTCAGGGGCTTCAGTCCCCCCTTCCATTAGCGGAATGATAGTTGTCATTTCCTCATCCTCACCGTCTGAAGACTCGCTATAATCTCACTGTCAAAATCAGTTCTACTCAGTCTCTGCTCATTTGTTTTTCCCTTGCATACGGCCACAGTCGCATCCAAGCATAAGGGGCTGACTGTTATGGGGTGTTCCATGTTCCCCACAAATATGCTATCCCGAGAGCAGGTTCGGTCGAGTCGACTTCATTCTAAGATGACTCGAAGGGCGGACTTAGTCGAGCAAAAGATGATTACCCATCGATCAACCGATACTTTTCCAAGGGCGACTCAGAATATTATTTCTCAGCATTATTTTAACAATTTATGATCATCATTACAACTCTACGTCACCCGCCGACAAGCTTCAACGGCTGCTGATTCCCCATACCACAGAAGTGACCCCACGTCACTCGTCGACAAGTCTTGATGGCTGCTGATTCCCCATACCATAGAAGTGACTCCACGTCACTCACCAATCGACACGTATCGAGTAGAGGGTGACTCAGCCTCCAGCTCACCCCTCGCCATCATCATAAACTGCATTCTCACTAGATGTCGATTCGGCCCTTGGCATCCTCTATAAATACATATGCTATTCGTCATGAAAAGAGGTTGGATTCTCCTTATTACTAAGAAACTCTCTAGACATATTTTTGGAAGAATACATTGTTCTTCTATTACCCCACTCAAGTTCATCAACTGACTTGACCGTCGGAGGTGCCACAGGGAAACGAGCCTCGTACTCCTATAATTCTTGCATGTGCAGGTCGCTCGTCCGTTCCGAGCTCTGAGAACCAGACATAAAGTCGAAGAAGGAAAGCATCCCCCTCTCGACGATTCAACATCTCGACGATTCAGCAACCCTGAAACCCCCATCGACTGTTTGTTCACAAGCATCAACATTAGGGTTTGACGAGCTGCAACAAATGGTCCGGTTCAATTTGAGAGTAGAAAGCTTGAGAATAGAAGAGAAAGAATAATGATATTTGATAAAGAGATTTTTTTTTGAACTGAAAAACAGAAAGAAATTTCTTGTTCATATATATATATATATATATATATATATGCAAAAGACAAGATCAAAGTATTTAGAAAATTACAAGAAAACACAAGGAGATAGCATAACCATCACCTACCCGACCATACCACCATAGTAGTAAAAACAAAGCTAATCTATCTCTAGAAAAGACCAAAAAAAGAGGAACCAAAAAAAAAGAAACTTGTTTTTGATATTATCTCATGAGATGAGACTGCAGACCAAAAGGACCAGCAAAATACAGGCTAAAAATGATGATGATGCTAATTAGAAGAGAAATTCTCTACCACAGCATCAGTTGCTTGCTTCCTAGCGAGCTCTTCAAACTTCAGTTTAGTCCATGCTCTGCGAATCCTTCTAGCCATCCTATCCTCTTGACCTCATGTCCATAAAAGAGAGTATCTAGCCACATTAGCGGCAATGTGATCAGGAAGAGACTGAACATCTTTAAAAATAAGATAATTTCTGCTGATCCAAATCCACCAAAAACAGCATGACAATAAGACTTTCTAAATAATTTTGATATCTCGGTTTGTGGAGGGAGAATCACCAAAGGAAATAATCTCACTCATAACTTGAGGCCAATTAGTTGTATTAAGACTGGGGAGAAGAGTAGACCAAACTGTGGATGCAAAAGAGCATCTGATGAAGAGGTGATCCTGATTTTCCACTTCCATTCTGCAAAACGGACATCTAGGATCTCCATTCCAACCCTTGGAAACTAAATTAGCCCTAGTGCTAAGCTTACCCTTGCTGACAATCCAAAAGAATATTTTAACTTTTAGAGGGATGAGAGATTTCCAAATGAAGTTATAATAGCTCGATTTCATACCTCCAGAATGTAAAACAGAGTACAGTGATTTCACTGTGAAACTACTAGAGGGATGCAGAGGCCACCATAGATTGTCTGGGAGGGAGATATCCTTACAGGAGAAGGAGTCTAGATGGGAGTGAAGAGACACTATTTCATTTCTCTCTCCTGGAGTAATACCTCTTCTAAGAATAGCTTGCCAGTTCCAAGAATGATTTAAGAAGTAGCACTGGGATCGGGTGTTGCAGTCAGAAGAAAAGCTAGGTTAAAAACCTTAGGAAAAGAACTGCTCAATGAGTTATCTCCAGACCATCTGTTAGTCCAAAATCTGCACGTCCTTCCATCACCAATGTTCCATCTTACAAAGCTAAAAAAACATGACTGATGGAAGACAAATCTTTAATCAATTTAGAATCTAGAGTCTTTGGATGGTGCACCACTGGATTAGAAGCATCTTTGGAATACAAGGAGAAGATCACTTTACTGATAAGAGAGTTTCTATCAAAAAATTTCCATATCCATTTGGACGGAAGGGCCATATTGAAAGAAGACAAATCAATGACACCCAACCCCCCTTCTTTCTTAGGCTTACAGACAGTGTCCCACGCAACCAAACACTTTGGTTTAGCAGGACATAGATTTCCATTCCAAAGAAAATTCCTTCTGATGTTGTCTATGGCTTTTATAATCCATCTCGGAAGTTTAAAGAAGGAAATGTAGTAAAGGGAATGGCTAATAAAACAGAGTTAACCAAAGTGAGACGTCCTCCTATCGACAAAGATTTATTTTTCCAAAGAGACAGATTTTTGTTAGAGGAGTCTAAAAGTGGTTGTCATTCTCTTCTAGTTAAAGACCCCTTTTTGAGGGGAAGTCCCAAATAGGAGAAGAGAGGGAACCAACTGCATGTTGCGCACAACGAAAATTTTGGTAGCACTTTGGCAGAACAACAAGAGAGTCAGGTCGCAATAGGAATTCTTGTTTTACAAAAGAAACAAAAACCTTAAGCAAAATATCTCAACAAAGTGGGATATCAGGTCTTCCTCTCATCAGTTCTAGGACTGACCTGTCGAGGGAACCTAAATAAGCTATTACAAATCATACAAATAGCGAGATAACTAATTTTACATGGTTCGGTAAATTGCCTACGTCCACGGGGAGAGGATGGGGAAATTCCACTAAATCAAGGAGAGTACAAAAGGTTACAATCTCACAAAACTCATAAACTAACCCTTAACCAAAGCTCTCAACTTGCTCACAATATCTCCCTCTCACAATGCTCAAAAGTCTCTCTAATCTCTGATTATAACTCTCCTCTCTTTTTGATGATTGATTCTAATCTCCATATATATAGAAAAACTAAAACCAAAACAGACTAGGAATCCTAAAACCAAAAACAAAACAAATTAGGAATCCTAATAACTTCATGTTACCAAAATAGATTAGAACAAATTAGGAATCCTAATAACTTCATGTTACCAAAATAGATTAGGAATCCTAATAACCTCATATTACCAAAATAGATTAGGAATACTGCTATCCAACAATTCTCCAACTCAGCGAAGTATTTCCAAAACTGAGCCGACACCAACAAGAGCACCAATACATCATCTCACTAAATTCGGCTGCACCAATATGGTTGCCTATGTACCCCCTCTCCCAAGGGATTAAGTCGCTCGTAGTTCATCTAAATGGCCGTCAACGGCCTCAACAATCACGAATATGCAACATAATGATCAAACTTGTTGCTCGGAACCACCTTAGTGAGCATATCCGTCGGATTATCATTCGTATGGACTTTCACAATCTCCACATCTCCATCTTCAAGAATATCCCGAACGAAGTAATAACGAACATCAATGTGCTTCGTCCTCACATGAAAAACTTGATTCTTCACTAAATAGATAGCACTCATGTTATCATAATGAATGGTGACGGACCGCTACGATATACCAAGTTCCTCCAAAAGTCCTCAAAGCCAAATAGCCTCCTTCACAGCCTCCATAATTGCCATATACTCTGCCTCTATCGTAGACAAAGCCACCGTAAACTGTAAGGTGCATCTCCAACATACCGGCCCACGGGTCAAAGTAAACACATACCCCGTCGTAGACCGATGCTTATCCAAATCTCTGGCATAATCCGAATCAACATAGCCAATGTATACCTGTCCACCTGTAGTGTCCCGTTCATAAACCAAACCAACGATGAGCATACCTCGAATGTACCTCAAAATTCATCTCACGGCGTCCTGATGACTCACTCCTGGTTTGTGCATGTATCTCGAAACCATGCTCACCGCCTGTGACAAATCTGGTCTCGTACATACCATCGCATACATCATGCTCCCAACCATGCTCGCATATGGAGTCTTCGATATCAACTCTCGATCTTCAACTGTCTTTGGTGAAAGATTAGCTGAAAGCTTCAAATAGGCTCCCAATGATATACTAACTGGCTTTATATCCATGCTAACATGAAATCGCTGTAGAACCTTCTTCAAATAAGCCACCTGTGTCAAATAAATTATGCCCTTCTTCTTGTCTCTATCGATTTTCATCCCTAAAATGCGCTTTGCCTCACCCAAATCCTTCATCTCAAACTCCTTTAAAAGCTGTGCTTTCAACTCATCTATAGCAGATTTGGAAATAGAGGCAACCAACATGTCATCGACATAAAGTAATAAATAGATGTACGCACCTCCTTTTAACTTATGAAAATATATGCAAGGATCAAACTGGCTCCGAGTATACGAATGACCAATTATAAAACCATCGAATCGCCTATACCATTGTCGAAGAGACCGCTTCAAACCGTATAGCGATTTCTTCAACCTGCAAACCAACTTATCTTTCCCTGCAGCTCAGAATCCCAATGGTTGAGTCGTATAGCGATTTCTTCAACCTGCAAACCAACTTATCTTTCCCTGCAGCTCAGAATCCCAATGGTTGAGTCATATATATTTCTTCATCAAGATCAAACCAACTTATCTTTCCCTGCAGCTCAGAATCCCAATGGTTGAGTCATATATATTTCTTCATCAAGATTACCATGAAGAAATGTTGTCTTCACATCCAACTAATCTAACTCTAAACCATATTGTGCCACCAAAAGCTAGCAAAATCCGAATCGAAAAGTGCTTCATCACCGGAGAGAAAACCTTATTATAGTCAATATATTCCTCCTGTGTATAACCCTTCATAACTAACCTAGCTTTGAACCTCAATGGAGTTCCCTCAATGCCCTCTTTCTTTGTGTATACCCACTTGTAACCAATTGCCTTCCGTCCCTTTGGAAGCTCAACCAGCTCCCATGTATCGTTCTTATGAAGAGACTTCATCTCCTCCTGCATAGCTACCTACCACGAATCAGTCTCCGAACTCTGCTTAGCCTCTCTGAATGTAGTAGACACCATCTCATCGATACTCTCCACCGGAAGTGCATACGCAACTGTGTCGGCATACCATGTTGGTATCTGTATGTCTCTCTTGTCTCCGAACCGCAATAGAATCCTGAACTTGAGCCATCGGTCCTTGATCCTGCACATCAGTACCCGTATCCTCCGTGTCACCATCGTGCTCGCCTGACGTCACCTCAGTCGGCACTCTAATGGATACTATACCATCTGCGATATCTCCTCTGCCGGGTCGCTCTCCACCTGATGAGAGCTGGGAAGCTTCAAGATAGAAGCCTCATCAAACGTGACGTCTCTACTCAGCACAATCTTCCTATTAATTGGATCCTAAAGCTTGTATCCTTTGACACCACGTTTGAATCCTACAAATATGGCATTCCTAGCTCGAGGTTCCAACTTATTAGTTCTAACATGATAATATGCAGGGCAACCAAATACCTTGAGTTGGTCATAGTCATGTGTTGTCTCTCCCGACCACTTCTCCATAGAGGGTTTCCCCTCAGTCGCAGATGAAGGCAGCCTATTAATGAGGTGGCTCGCATATGTAAGTACCTCAGCCCAAAAGATCTTCTCCAAACCACTCTGTAATAATAAATATCAGACTTTCTCCAGCAAAGACCAATTTAGCCTCTTTACCACCCCATTCTGTTGCTGTGTATGACTAACCGTGAAATGCCTCTCTATGCCCTCGTCTCGACATAGCTGCAGAAAGGGGTCTGATGTGTATTCACCACCGTTGTCAGATCGCAACGTCTTGATCTTTCTCCCAGTCTACAGTTCCAACCTCTTCTTCCACTCCACGAATATATCTAGGACTTCACTCTTTTTTGCCATGATGTACACCTAACATTGCCTAGAATAGTCATCAACGAACGTGACGAACTAATGTCGACCACCAAGTAATGCCGTCTTGGTGGGACCCTAAACATCTGTGTGCACGTAGTCTAGGATGCCCTTCGTCCTATGAATAGCAATCCCAAACTTCACCTTCGTCTTTTTGTCAACTACACAGTGCTCACAGAACTTCACTTTATCACTCTTGGCTCCCTTCAATAGCCCCTGCTTGCACAAAGCCTGCAGTGACTTCTCTCCTATGTGCCCCAACCTATAATGACAAAGCCTGCTCATGTCCGCCTCTGAAATAGCTGAAGCGGCCAATTTTGGTGCTCCCCTTCATATAATACAAATTTTGACTGCGGACTTCCTTTATCATCACTAAAGATCCCTTAGTAACCTTTGCAACAGCGTCTTCAAAGGTCACCTTGAATCCCTTTGCCTCCAAAGCTCCACTAGAAATAAGATTCTTCTTCAGCTGAGGAACGAATCTCACCTCCTTCAATTCACGGACTACTCCATCATACATCCGGATCCGCACAGTACCTATTCCATAAATGCCATTGGATTAATCATTTCCCATGACTATAACTCCCCCATCGAGCTTCTCAAAAGATACAAACCAATCTCGTCTAGGGGTCACGTGATAGGTAGCACCGGAATCAAGCATCCAATCTGATGCATCTAAGTGGTTCACCTCCGGAGTAATCAGTAGAGAAAAGCTCGAATCATCGGAATCATCGCCTTTCGCAACGTTCACCTCATTGGCCTTCGGGCCCTTTTTCTTGCTATTCTCCTTCTCTTTGATTTTTGGACAATCTCTTTTCTAATGTCTCTACTCCTTTTAGAATGCACATTGGTTCTTTCCTAGCTGGTGACGATCTCTTGACTTTGACCTTCCTCTATTACCACCTTTTGGATATGGGCTTCTACCTCTCGTCGACAAGGCCTCTCCTGAAGTACTAGCGCGGAAAATCTCTTTGTCCTTCCTCCTCAAATCATAGTTTGTCAAAGCATTAGTAACTTCACTATAGCTGATAGAAGATCTCCCGTTCAACAAAGTGAGCACAAAGGTGTCATAATCCTCATCGGGTAAGGAGCCCAATAAGATAATAGCATTGTACTCATCAGATATCTTCTCATCAACATTCGCCAAGTCTGACAACAACTTCGTATAGTTGTTCACATGAGCTCAAGCAAGGTGCCTCTGGACATCTGGAATCTGAATAACCTACGCAGCAAATGCAACATGTTCTCAACACTTCGTAAGGTACTTATTATTGAAAATTTCCCACATCTTTATCACAGACGTCACCCCAATTACATCATACTTCAATTCCTGTTCCAAACAGGACCTGATCACCCCACAAGTGTTCCTATTTATCTTTTCTCATATCGCCTCTTCATATTTTGGTGGTCTCTCATGGACTATGATGGTCTCCTCCAAGTTCTGAGCATTGAGCGTATCTTGTACGTCGCTCATCCACAAACCAAAGTTAATTTTACCGTCATACTTTACCACACTAATTTTGGTGTTCTGAAAACCAACTTGAACTGTACTCGCCATTGACTTGCTGTTTTCACCTTCTTCTCCTATTGCAAACTAACTCCAAGTTGTAGAGAAAGAATCAAACTTTGATAGAAATTAAGAATTGCCCAACTGAACCCTGGATCGGATTCTAAATAGATCTCCTATCCACACGAGGAAAGCGAAATCTCCAACGGCAACTCCTAATACTATCTCCATCGAAGCCTAGAACTCTAAGAACCAAGCTTCACACAAGAATCTTCCTCCACCTAATTCCAAAACCGTAGATCTGAAATTTAAGCTCTGATACCACTTGTTGCGCGCAGCAGAAATTTCGACAGTACTTCGGCAGCACAACAAGAGAGTCAGGTCACAATAGGAAATCTCGTTTCACAAAGGAAATAAGAACATTAAGCAAAATATCTCAACAAAGTAGGATATGAGCTCTCTCATCAGTTCTAGGACTGACATGTTGAGTGAATCTAAATAAGCTATTACAAATCACACAAATAGCGTGGCAATCAATTTTACGTGGTTCGACAAATTGCCTACGTCCACGGGGAGAGGATAGGGAGATTCCACTAAATCAATGAGAGTACAAAGGGTTACAATCTCACAAAACTCACAAACTAACCCTCAACCAAAGATCTCAACTTACTCATAATATCTCCCTCTCACAATGCTCAAAAGTCTCTCTAATCTCTGATTACAACTCTCCTCTCTTTTTGATGATTGATTCTAATTTCCATATATATAGAAAAACTAAAACCAAAACAGACTAGGAATCCTAAAACCAAAAACAAAACAAATTAGGAATCCTAATAACCTCATATTACCAAAATAGATTAGGAATTCTAATAACCTCATGTTACCAAAATAGATTAGGAATATTGCTATCCAACAATTACAATTCAGAGATCTAGCCAAACGAATACCTTTATGAGGAAATTTGCCTAGATAGAAAAGATTGGTTTTGTTGGGATTCACTTTCAGACCAGAGATGTTGGCAAAAAGGAGGAGGATAGCTTTCAGAATGATCATATCTGAATTTGATGCCCTAGATAATATGATTGTGTCGTCTGCAAACTGTAAAGATCTAATGGATGGATAGAATTATAATTAAAATAATACTGATGGTAGTTGACAATTAAATTAGTCATATGCAACAGTACATGAGAAAATTTAGAGGATATGCTCACAACTAATTGATAAAATGTTGCAACTGTATTTTTGTACAACTAAGGGTGTTTTTTTGCGCAGTTTTGAAACTTGAGATATATATGTGTTTTTTTGGAAAACAATAGGGTATTTAAGTGCAATTTAGCCAATTTTAAAATTAGTCTCTCATATTCTTTAAATATTTCAAAGATCGCCCTTCCAGTTAGCAAAAGATTTAGGAGATTAAATTTAAAATATCAAAAAAACTGAAGACTAATTTCAGGACACTTTGCCTTTGGTTTCTTGGTTCTTTGGTTTTGGTTCTTTGGTTACATGGGACTGAAATTGTTACAATAAAATTCAATTTTTTTTTTATTTTTGTGCAGATTTTAAAATGATACGTATAGAGAAGAAAACGTTTCGATACCCATATTGGTATTTTAATTCCACCTCATTTACCAAGAATGTATTTTAATTAGGCAAACCTGCTTTAAGGCATTTTAATTGATTCAACTTACCAACAAGGCCATTTTTCTCGTCGGCGACCAGTTTTCCGACGAGAGCTCGTCACGTGCGTGTCACGTGATAACTTAAACTGTTTTTAGCTGCTGATGTGGCACTGATTTTCTGACGTGGCAGTGTTTAAATGCATGAATTAACCCTTTAAAAATCTCAATTCACCAAAAACAGGTCAGATCCGTGCCACATCGGCAGCTAAAAAACAGTTTAAGTCATCACGTGCCACGCACGTGACGAGCTCTCGCCGGAAAACTGGTCGCCGACGAGAAAAATAGCATTGTTGGTAAGTTGAATCAATTAAAATACCTTAAAACATGTTTGCCTAATTAAAATACCTTCTTGGTAAATGAGGTGGAATTAAATACCAATATGGATATTTAGCCTTTTTTTTATGATGGCAACAGAAGTACATGGAGAGAGGGAGAATAAGGCTCCAAGCACCTCTTCATGACAACTACTAATTTTACGCTATTGGTAATAGTTAACCAGTAAACCTTTTTTTTATTTACTTTCTTTAGATTGAATTGGATTTTAATTTTGGATAAATTTGAACTGGCTCATATGAAAATGTCGATTATGTTTTAGTTGAATGATTGTGAAAATTACAAATTCATGATAGGCAACTTCATTGGAAGTAGAAGTGTGAAAGGGATCACGAAAAGATGGTAACGCAATAGAAAAGTAGAGAAAATGGGCTCTTAAGGAAACTTTTCAATTTACTAATAATGTAAAGTGATCACCACCTTTTTCTTTCCCCTCCTTTGATAGTTGATACTGACCACCACCTTTTGTGATACAACAGATTGGAATCATTGCTCTGTTTGCTTTTTGGGTTAGATATGAGTCCCTCAACAATAATACACCTTTTTTTTATTTGATCCTGACCACTACCTTTTGTGATACAACAGATTGGAATCGTGCTCTGTTTGCTTTTAGGGTTAATTAGATATTAGTCCCTCAGCAATAATTTGTGTTAGTCCCTCAATTCAAATCTCAGTAATTGTGGTCTTGCAATTCGGTGCTCGGTGACCAAAAATATCCATTAGTTATGAATTCTTTCTTAAACTACACCTCCTTCAAAAATAATAATAATAATAATAATAATAATAATAAAAGAAGGGGGTTCATTTTTTTTTTTTTTTGGGGGGGGGGGTTCTT
>NC_033798.1:110154559-110195138 GCF_001876935.1 Asparagus officinalis | reverse complement strand
TTCGCTTCGGTATTTCAAAGTACACATTTTTGTACACATTTTTAACTTGGCTAAATAGCACTTATATACCCTATTGTTTCAACTATTTTTTACTCGTATATCCCAATTTGTATTTGTTAGCAAAAAAATACTCTATACTTTTTTTAACTTACACTTATATAACCTCACTTTTTTAGCGGCACTTAAATACCCTAAAGTTTTAAAGCTTGCACATAAATACCCTCAGTTATGCAAACTTGAGGGTATTTGGATGCAAATTTTAAAAACTTTAGGGTATTTAAGTGCCAGATTTAAAATCTTCAGGGTATTTAGGTGTGCCAGAGTTAAAATCTCTAGGGTATTTAGGTGCAAGTTTTAATAACTTTAGGGTATAAGTGCTATCAAAAACAAATGAGGGCATATAAGTGCAAGTTTAAAATACTTTTAGGGTATTTTCTTGCTATTAAATACAAGTGAGTGTATATAAGTGAAAATGAGTAAAGTTTAAAAATATGTAATAATTTTGTTATGACAAAATTTAATTTTATCTTTTTCACTTGGATACTCCATAAATTTATTTTGACACTTTGATGCTCCAAAATTTAAGGTATCAATACCGCAATCTATAGGATATCAAAGTTAAATGTGTAAACTTTGAGGTGTTAAAGTTAAAAACTGTGGAAACTTTGGGGTATGAAAGTTATAAAATGTGTGAGTTTGGGGTATCAAAGTATCAAAAAATTTTGGGATATCAAAGTTAGAAGAGATGTAAACTTTGGGGTATCAAAGTATCAGACAAACTTTTGGGTATCAAAGTTTTAAAATATGTAAATTTTAGAGTGTCAAATTGCAAATAACCCTTAACATAGCTAAGGATCTTTTGGTCAGTGAAGGACCCAATTGCAATAACACTAGAATTTTAAGTACTAAATAAGCAATTATTGGGATTTGAGAGGCTAATATGGAATTATTGAAGATTTGAGGGACTAATATCTAAATAACCCTTGCTTTTATTCCACAGAAGAAGAGGGGAACCCGAAGTGGCGAAGTTCTGCGATTGTATGATGCATCTGAATATTAAAGGTTCATGTACAAAATTACCTGATCCGATACTAGATTGATGGCATTTATGATAATACAAAGAAGAGGATCAGAAACATCCTCCTTGAATGGGTTTGAATTAAGAAAAATTCTTTAAGGACCCAAAATATGGGACCAATAAAGGGGACAAATGAGGTGTCCCCCTCCTATTGGATAATGAATTGACCATCATTAATGATGGCCAACTCATTATCCAATAGGAGGGGGACACCTCACTTGTCCCCTTTATTGGTCCCATATTTTGGGTCCTTGTAGCAAAGCTCTTGAATTAATTCATGTGTACAAATACATCCATTTATTCAAAATTAATGCATTTTAAAGGATGAACGTATGCTTGAAAGCAGCAACAGCAAGCAACCTAAACTTCAACCGTCGACATACTTCAAAAACCAACTATGAAAAAGAATCAGTAGAAAGAATGTATAACAATTAAAATCAGCTACTTAAAATCTATATCTATAATTGCGATAAAAATATATTCGGGGAAAATGTGTCAATGCCCAAAAAATAAAGTGGATGTGGCTCAGCCCCCTAATATTTAGCCTCAAAAGAGGCTACAAAGTGTACTTCAGCCCCAAAAGCTCACCTTTATACATGTACTCAATGTATTTTCTATAAACTACCGAAAATGCCCTCATCTCTCATCCTGGAAATCTTCCCCTTAACCCATGGAGCTGGTGATCGCTGCCATCATAATTAATGCGTTTCGACGGCGAAAATGGAGGGAAAAAAGCGCGGGTTCCCTCCATTACTAGGCTACCTCGACTACAAGAAATCCAGTATTTAATAACCAAAATTAGTGAAGGGACCACCTGACCGTCATTAATGTGTATATAATAACGACGGGTTTTAAAGCCTTCGTCGAGTGATTATAAATATTAGAGGAATGATATGAGATGAGATAACGGTTTTCTAGTCCCTTCATTGATTTGATCCTAATACCGTAATTATTAGGTCTCATTAAAGACGAAGGGGCCCATTATCTTCATTGATGATAACTCCTAATCATAATAGGACTAAAAATTAAACCTTTTACTATTAATAAAGAAATGTCACCCTTTTGGTCCTAAATTTTGGTCTGCCCTTGTGTAAGTCAGGGACTCAAATCATTCATGTCACTAGTAGAAAATCAATTCCAAAATTTTCGTATCCCCGCCTCTCAAAATATTTTCGCCTTATTTTCCCCTTAGAGCATCTCCAATGGTATACTCTATATTTAGAGGGTTTGAAGAGAATATTCTTCAAGATTCCTCAAATATAGAGGGTTTGTAAAAGTTGTGTTCCAATGGTGCCCTCTATATTTATATGAATTAATCTATCATTAACAAACTAATAATGTAAATAAAATAATTAAAACTTATCATTTTTTGTACAAAAATTATACCTTTAGAACCGTCTCGCTGAAACATTTTAAATGAGATTAATATTGAATATTTTTAAAGTCATTTTTAAATTAGTTTATTTTAATATAATAAAATAAAAATATTTGTTAATAAAATATTTTTAAAATTAGTTTATTTTAAGACGATTCCTCGCTCGACATAGGAAAATCCAAGATCAGGAGGCTCACTTTGAACTTCGGAATGCACTCATTGAATATTTATGGCAAAGACATGGTAATGGAATAATGTAATTTTTTTTAAGCTTGATGTATTTTAAATTCTCTGTACTTCAATATTTCATAATGATAAATTTAAAATTATTATTAAAAGTATTAAATATTAGTCTCATTTTGAAGGTTTCGGAAAGACAATTTCAATGATATAATTTTTATTTAAAATAGACGAGTAAATTTAAAATTATATTAATCTAAATAATTAGTTTAATTATATTTAAGGATACAATTGGTATTTATGAAAAGTTATAATGAGATGAGAAGACAAAATTGGAATTAAAATATATGAATAGTATTATAGAGGGCACCCTCTATATAAGCCCAAACTCTTCAAATATAGAGGATTACTGTAGCATCCTCTTAATATAGAGGATGCTACATTTAAACCATTGGAGCCAATGATACTCCATTTATAGAGGAATGGAGTACCATTGGAGATGCTACAGTCCCTCCTTCAAAACCTAAAACGTAAGTCCAGCCCTCCACCCTTCCTCTGGCCTTGTCCTCCAAGCCTTAACACCCCGTCCTCCAGTCCCTCCTTCGCTAAACCCTAGCTTCTCTCTCTCCTCTCACCAACTCACCCACAAAACCCTAGCTTCTCTCTCTCTCTTTCTAATGCAATAATCCCTCAATCTCATATCTAACTTTGCCGCGGGCGTAGCGTAAGCGAGGATGTACGGCGGCGATAGCGGGTCCACTGACGGCGATGGGTCCCAGGACGATGCCCAGAAAAAGATCCCGTCAGCATCGTCGATGCCTTGGGTTCGGAACCTCCGCAGGTTCATCAGATATGACAATGGCCTTGGATCCGAAACCTAAGAGCATCTCCAACCATAAAACCCAAAATGGTGTAGTTTTTACATCAAGTTGGTGTAGTTTTTACACCAAATCACTATTCCATCTCCAACCCATTACACCAAATTTTACACCAAAAAGAATATTCCTTTTATTATTCTTATCTTTTAACATTTTATCTATTTAAAATATTTAACAAATTATGTAATTATATAATACATTACATATAATTAATTATAATAATATATTTTATGAATAAAATAAAAATATAAAAAATTAAATGTTAAATTAAATTAAAATATTATTTTCATAAATTCAACTAAAGATTACATTTAACATCACAAAAAAAAACATCACACTTGCAAGCAAAAAATAAAAATAAAAGGCATTACATTTTTATGTCCTAATTTTTATCTAAATGGTGTAGTTTTTCTTATTTCTTTTTTAATTTTATTTTAATAATTATTTTATACTCTAATTTCATTATAATAATTAATATAAGATAATATATATTATTAATACAAATATAAAAAACAAAAGCAAAAAGAATAAAGTTTAGAAAAAAAGCAAAAAAAAAGAAAATATGAATAAAAGAATAAAGTTTAAAAGAAAAAAAGCAAAAAAAAAAAACACACTGCGACATTGCTACAGTGTTGCGCCATTTCTGGCGCAATACTGTAGCACCCCGCTAATTTAGCGGGGTGTTTGGCGTTCCATTGGAGCGCCAAAACACTCCAAAATGGAGTTTTGGCGCTCCATTGGAGATGCTCTAATGGGTCAGTACCCACTTTCCTCCTCTATTTCTTGGGAATTTTGAGCTTCAATCTGCTTCATCAATCTCAGGTTTTGTTTCAAGAACCCTCTCTAGCACTTAGCAAATGGGAATTTTGAGCTTCTTCAAGCTAATTTGAATCAGATTCCCCTAGTAAAAAAAATTTCTAAAAAATTGCTCTTGCATGTTAATTTGCTCAGAGATTGAAGCTTTATGGACTTTCTCGATCTTATCCGTATGCTGAAACACTGGTCTTCTTTATTGTTAAGAATATATCATTTCTGAGATTACAATATGTCTTATATTTTTCTTGCCAATTAAATCAATCTTCTTCTGTACCAGGAAATGTGAACATTTTATTGCATACATTAATATCGATGCGTCTCTGAAGAATAAGAGCCCATGGTTATCATTCATTCCATGACATAGTGGCTTGGTAATTTTTAGGTGGTTACTTTCTGTGTAAAATATGCAACTTAGACTGGCACGTCTCAGTATATGGTGATCATGTTTTATGTTATGTTTTCCTATGTTCAGATTATGCGAAGGAGGAGAGCTACTAGATCGAATTTTAGCCAAGTAAGACTACTATTCTAAAATTTTGTAGACTTTAAAGAATTTTCCTTTCTTTTCATCTTGTAAAGAGCAAACTTATTTTCCTCGCGTGTTCTGTGTAAGAGGATTTGAGTGTCATTTATTGTGGGATTCACAATTAGATCTTGCTTGGAGATCATCAATGCTCGTCTGCTATACTTTATCAAAAATGGATAAGATGGATACTTACCTGAGGTGCTTTTATAATTGCAGGAAAGATATTCGTTATACTGAAAAGGATGCTGCAATAGTAGTCCGCCAAATGCTTAAAGTGGCAGCTGAGTGTCACTTGCATGGTTTGGTGCATCAAGACATGAAGCCAGAGGTAGATTAGCCAAACACCGATCTTTTTTATAGTTGTCTGAGAAAAAAACTGGAAGTTCTTTGATCCTTAATAACGTGAAATACACATTTTTGCAGAACTTCCTTTTTAAGTCAACAAAAGAAGATTCACCACTCAAAGCTACTGATTTTGGTCAGATTTTATAAAGCCTGGTCAATATAAGAAGTTGTTATTCTGTTAATAATGATATGGTAGACTACCAAATGGTAGTGTTTATTGTCTTTAGAAACCAAGGAAGAGAGCAATCACCCTATGTTAGGTTTAGCTTACACATTTATATAATTGAAAAAATAAAATTTAGCAGAAAATTGGCGTTTAATAATATCATTCGATTTTAACTTCAACTAAACTCATTAGTACAAAGGGTGTGTCCGCAATTAGCACAATTATATATCCAGTACGATAATAGTTTTTCGTTTTTCCATTTCTGCTTGATGCTGATGGCCTTTGGTATTAAGTCATCACTACATTTGGGACTCAAACAACCAAATTACATTTAATCTTAAAAAGATTTGTATTGAACTATACCTGATGTTGACCCAGAATCTGCATCAGATTGAGGACTAGAGTAAAGGTATGCATCTTTTGAATGCAATTGATCCTATACCCTGTTACAAAATGCCATTAAGCATTCTTATGATCATTCTATGGTTGCATTCATCTTATATAGTCAAACACATAATTTAGGCATTTCTATCTCACTTTGATTAGTTTGCTTTATAAGTTTATTTGTTTTATAAAAGTTTATGGAGAATGCACATAAGCTGTCATAAACATCAGTCTTTTTCTCATTCTCCTGGAGAAGTATCAAATTATGTATTGAGCAAAGTTCTAAAGTTTTTCTTTTTGTTGATGGCGGAAAGAGACAAGGAGGAGATGGAGCTTGATATTGCTAAAATGGAGTTTGATTTCAAGGGAACACCTGTCATATGCATAAGCGGAAGTCCTCTTATTCTTGCTGATTTGAAAAAGGTTGGTTTTATTTATGCTCTTTTGGTAAAGTTCCTGAATGTTATGCTATACATTGTATAACATTTCCTAGTGCTTTCTAACATCTATTTTCAGTGTATGATTGTACTACTATTCTGTTATGTGATCGGCTATTTGTGTCTAACAGGTTTATGTTTTAACGGCTCGTGCTGTGGTTGTCTGTGCTGAAGATGGAAATACTGACTTGGTAATTATATAATAGATCTCAAAGTTATCCTATGTCATCAGGCTACTGATTGCTTTTGTCCAATTTATTCAGAGCGATGCAAGAGCATTAAGAACTGTTTTAAGCTTAAATAGAGTAAAAGAAGGTCTAAGAGGACACATAGTGGTGGAACTGAGTGATCTAGATAACGAGCATTGACAGGGATGGGTTGCATTAGATGATTATATCTAATTTTAATGTTTGTATATTAATATAGTGGTGATACATTTACAGGAAAAAGATAAATGCGATTGTTCTGAAGGCTATGGGGCAGGCTATAAGTAAAACTGTGGCCATTGCTGAGATCATAAAGATGCAAATAACTGCTCTTTTATGTTTTAACCATGACTTGGGGTGTTTCAATGTTACAGCTCTGAACAATTTATTTGAATGCGGAAAGGAATCCTGGTTTATATCAAGATGTGGCTATCAGCTTGATTAGCATTATTGTTGTCTGGAAACCTATAGAGGAAGGTTTTGTCCATTAAATTTTTACTTTCTTTATGCAGGTAATTTTAATAGTATCATGGAATAGTTCTCTTATGTCTGAAAATTTTGTCATGCAGCTTGGAGATGACTCACAATGTATCAATAATCTCAATTACTTTGTCACCTAATGATCTAAACCAGAACTCCCCTCCCTAAAGCATTTCACTTTTACAATTTATATCTTCAACATGATAGAGGTTATGCTATGGAGGAGAATGATATGTCATGTTGACTTCCAACTTCTTTACCTTTTGGTGAGCAGGTATCAAGCACCAGTATTTTTAGAGCAGCCAAAGAAACAATACAAAGTGTAACAGCCACAATATCAACAACAACAGCAACACTAACCAAGGCAACCACCACATGCATCAAGTTGCTGAAGGTATTGTTTATGCAAATTTTCAGCTCTTAATGATGGAAATATTCCCCAAAAGTAGCATGTATGCTATAAGTACTCGTTCATTAATTTCTCTTGCTCTTTGATAAAGAATCTTACGGCCGAGGACGTGCTCGAGGTAGAGGTAGAGGAAGGGGCTGGAGCAACCGGGGTGGCTATGGTGGTGGTGGCTATGGAGGGTATGGTGGTAGTCACTATGGTAGATATGGGGGTAACTCGAGTCTTCTTTTTGACAATGATTAGAGATGAAAGGATGTGTCTTTTCTAGACTTTTATTTTAATTTGATTTAGATAGTTTTATGTATTTTTCTTTGGAACAATTGGGATATTAACTCTTGTTATTAGTATTGAATATTTGAGGATGATGTAATTTTATTTATTGATGTAATTAATGAATGAAGTTTTTTTCCCTTTTATTCATTATTGGGTATTTTTAATATATTTATGTTGTGAATCTCAGTGTCATGTTGAGAATAATATGAAGGTTTTCAATGATAGTTGCTTATGAATGGAAAAATTATCATTAATATATATTAGAAATTTGTAGTCTACAATGATGGTTTTATAAACCTTATTTAGTACATCAACGAAGGGAAAGCATCATCGTTGATGGGTTACTAATTACCCACTATGAGGACTTCTACGATGATATTCAACCGTCATTAATAGGTCTTCAACGACGGGGATCTCACTCGTTGTTACACAATAACAACGGGAGTACGAAACCATCATTACACAACGATAGGAATGACAAACCGTCAGTTTACAGTAACAATGGGAAAAAATCCCCGTCACTGATGGTAACGACAGTGATAATTACCATCATAAATATGAACGACAGGAAAAATTTCCGTCACTGATGGTAACGATGGTGATAATTATCGTCGCATATATAAACCACGATAATATGTTTCGTCGTTATAGACTCTATAACGACGTGTATTATAAGCTCTCATCGTCATCACCAGTGCCGAGCTGGCCCACGAGGCCCTTATCACCAAGGGGCAAGTGGTATGGTTTGGGTGCTCAAGAATGCTCGATTTCTCGTCTTCTATATACTTATTACCATGTGCTTTGGTGTTCATCTAGATGAGGACAGTATAGACAAGATTGCTCAAGTTAATTACCATGCACTTATCCCACTAACATGCATACATGCACGCACCCACCTTATAATGTCTAAATTAGTGATCATAATCAACTTAATCAACTCTGAAGCAATTGCCCTCAGAAATTACTTCTAAAAAAAATCTGAGAAGCACCCAAACCTGAGTTTTTGCAGTTGATAATAAAGATGATTTGAAGTGCATGGTGGAGCACAATCGAAATACTGGTTGTATGAAGATTCACATATAAGCTGTTGCTAATATAGATGGTTCTACTTCTAAAAAATCATAAAGTTCTTACTTAAATGTAAGTAATCAATAAACTATTTTTAAAATTATGCATTGTGTGATGTAAGCTTTGTGATTTCAGTTTTCAACCGTACACGTTGACGTTCAGATTCTTTAGCTAACTTTTAAGTGAAGATGTTAACTTTTAGCTGAACATATTAATTTTTGATTAAAAAAGTTAACTACAAGTTGTACATGTTAACTTTTAGATGTATATGTTAACTTTCAGACAAACATGTTGACTTTAACATGAATATGTTAACTTTCACTTAAAATCGTTAACTCTCAACTGAACATGTTAACCTTCTGCTTTATATGTTAATTTTCAGTCGAACATGCTAACGTCAACGTGAACATGTTAACTTTCACTTTAACACGTTAACTCTCAGCTGAACATGTTAACTTTTTGCTATATATGTTAACTTTCATTCTAACATGTTGACTTAAACATGAACATGTTAACTTTTATTTGAAGATGATAACTCTCAGCTGAACATGTTAACTTTCAGATGTAAGAAAATGATAATATGCTGCTACGAAAATAATAATATGCTGCTATGAAAATGCTATTGCATACTCAAGCAATATCAGCTGTAAGAATGTACGAAGTTTTGTGTAATGTACTTGTTTAGCTATGGTATACTATTTTTATTTCCTATAAAATGTCTTGGTGCTACAACTACTTTTAGCTAGATAACTTTCAGCTAAACATGTTAATTTTTATTTGACTACGTTAACTTTGAGATGAACATGTTGGCTTTCAACTGTACACGTTGACTTTAAAATTCTGTAGACTTTAAAGTAAAAATGTTAACTTTCATCTGAATATATTAAATTTAAGCTAAAATGTTGATTTTAACATGAACATGTTGATTTTTACGTGAGCATATTAACTCTCATCTGTATATGTTAACTTTCAGCTGTATATGTTAACATTTAGGTTTATATGCTAACGTTCACGTGAACATGTTAACTATCAGCTGTATATGTTAACTTTCATCTGCATATGTTAACTTTCTTACGAACATGTTATATTTTATCTTTGCACGCTAACTATCAGCTGAATATGTTAACTTTTCGCATAATACCGTTAATTTTCACTGTTACATGCCAGCTTCTTTATAACATGATAACATGCAACTGAATATGTTAACTTGTCAAATGTACATGTTAAGTATTAGCTTTTCATATTGACATTCAAGTAAACATGCAGCTTTTCATTTGAACATGTTAAATATATGTTGTATCAAAACAAAACATAAATATATTGTGGCAAAAATACCAGAAATATAATAAGAACAATAAAGGTTAAGCTTGCTGTAATGTTTGTCATCCACATCAACTGTTTGCACAACTAAATTAATATACAAAATATAGACATGCACACAAGTTTTGGTTCAATCAATCAATTTTTAGAACAACATTTTTCGATCCTTATTCAATGTCTCTTCTTGATTCTTCTGTTTCCATCCTTCTACTAGAAGTTCAGTTGTAAGTTTGACACATATGACATCAGATTCATCATCATGAGTAGTTACTTGAAGTGTATCAACACCACAGATTATAGCCTTCATATATAAGAGAACGAAAATTCCACAATTAAAACTGCATGATATAAAGTGACAAGCTAGTTAGATATATGATGCCAGATAAAATAAAAAAGATTAAATTTGTGAAATACTAATATTCTAGACTGTTGCTTGCAAGTGACGACTTTAACGTCCAACCAAACATTGATATACAAATTTACTAATAGTAGATGTTAAACCCTAGAAGGGGGGTGATTAGGTCTTATGCTAATCTAATCCGATTATATACCAATTAAAATTAATTAACAAGTTATCCTAGCAAGAATGAGGTCTTATGCTAATCTAATCCGATTATATACCAATTAAAATTAATTAACAAGTTATCCTAGCAAGAATGAAATACAACAATATATATGAGCTAGGAATCCTAGCAAGAATGAAATACAACAATATATATGAGCTAGGATGAGCAATATGAACTAATGAATATATCATAGCAATGAGATATTACAAATATATGAGCAAGGATATATAAGCAACACAAGAGTAAATAATGTAAACAAAGTGGTGGACAAACTAACTATTAAGACAAATGCGATATGAGCAATGAGCACAAATATAAATGAACGCCAAAACACACACAAACACAATCAAATGATCACGGAGTTTGGACTTTCCGTCCTACGTCTCCGCTCCCCACTCCCGGGGAGAAATTTACTAACACAACCGAGTTTTCTACGCTTACCCGAACAACGTTTACACCTCACACTCGGTTTTCTAGCTAACCGAAACTTTACAATCACCACTCTTGCAATCCCACTCTACACCATCTCAAGTGTTGAACTAGACGTGTCTCCCTCAAGTACTCGGTTACAACCTCTCCCTAGGTTCGTCAACCGACGCCACTCCTCTTGGGACGATCCCCGACTCTCGCCACACACTTATCTCGGTGTACAAGTGTATTACAAAGTGAATCTCACAATAAGCACAATTACAATAAATAATTGTTCTCTAATATGAATGAGAACACAATGAAAGCTCACACTCAATTGTTACAACTCTCACCAACCCAAATATACTATGTATGAAAATACGATAAGCTCATGTGGGTGTGTGTAACAATGAGATATCAAATCAACTAAACTCAAATGTAAAACTAGCTTTAAATAAGATGATAATCAAGCAAATAGATATAAAGCTAGAAAAGAGTTTAGGGAAACTTCTCAATAGATGACAAGAGATGGAAGGAGAATAGTTGGATGCCCAAACACCAATAGATGATCTCCTCAAGCTCTTGTAAAATTGATTTCACAAACTCAAAATTACAAATGCTTAAAAGCTTCTTAAACACACTTAAACCAAACTAAAACCCTTGTTAAAACTCTTTAAAACTTGGTTAAGAAACTCTCTTGGTTGTTTGCTGAAAAGAGGAGAGCAATGGGGTATTTATAGTCTCTTAAAACATCAGCAAAACCCAATAGAAAAGACCAAAAAGCCATCAGAAAACAGCTCGAAAAATAGCTGTTGGAACTGAAAAGACAGAGCGGTGATCGACCGCGACGGTCGACCGCGAGCAACAAAGAAACATAAAAAGGCTCTGGACAACAGGTGGTCGACCACGATGGTCGACCACGAAAGTCTCTGGACTACGTACGGTCGATCGCCACGGTCGACCACGAGCCATAAAAACATATAATGAGTTTCTGAACTCATGGCGGTCGACCGTGGCGGTCGACCGCGAACTGATACATGCTAAAACATGTTTTGAAAGCTGAAATGCTGATTTTAAAACCCTGTTTAAAAATATCAAATAAATACCAAAAAAGTAAAACTTTGAGGAATGATTGTAGACATGATAATAAACATGCTACAACGACTGGTTTCTAAAAAAGACTTCCCAAATGAAAAATATCATTATTTTACAAAATAGGCCAAAACATGAAAATGTAAACATGTCCCAAATGAAAAATATCATTATTTTACAAAATAGGCCAAAACATGAAAATGTAAACATGTGAATTTTGTCATTTTGGCTAAACCATGTTTTGAAACTTTGCACAATGATTATGTAGACTTAATAAAATATGTATATGATTATTGTTAAGTCCAAAAACTAAGAATACAATTCTTTTACAAATACAAAAGAAAATGAAACATATGAGTATGTATATGAAAATATATTTGTTTTATATCTAAGTAGTTAAACCAAATCACAATAATAAATATGAAATATGTAATTTCATATTTGTAAACATGAAAACCCAAAACCATTCATGTATATATATATAACTATATATATACATAGAAACCAAATACGTGTGTGTATATAATATTGAGCTTAAGGTACTTAACACACATAGTATAAACACTAAACTACACGGTCGACCGCGAGCCAAAAAAACATATAATGAGTTTCTGAACTCATGGCGGTTGACCGTGGCGGTCGACCGCGAACTGATACATGCTAAAACATGTTTTGAAAGCTGAAATGCTAATTTTAAAACCCTGTTTAAAAATATCAAATAAATACCAAAAAAAGTAAAACTTTGGGGAATGATTGTAGACATGATAATAAACATGCTACAACGAATGGTTTCTAAAAAAGACTTCCCAAATGAAAATATCATTATTTTACAAAATAGGCCAAAACATGAAAATGTAAACATGTGAATTTTGACATTTTGGCTAAACCATGTTTTGAAACTTTACACAATGATTATGTAGACTTAATAAAATATGTATATGATTATTGTTAAGTCTAAAAACTAAGAATACAATTCTTTTACAAATACAAAAGAAAATGAAACATATGAGTATGTATATGAAAATATATTTGTTTCATATCTAAGTAGTTAAACCAAATCACAATAATAAATATGAAATATGTAATTTCATATTTGTAAACATGAAAACCCAAAACCATGCATGTATATATATAACTATATATATACATAGAAACCAAATACGTGTGTGTATATAATATTGAGCTTAAGGTACTTAACACACATAGTATAAAACCTAAACTAAGTTACCCAAGCTAGATCTTGATCTTTAATAAGCTCGACTTGGTACACTTGCGGATGAAGCTTGAACTTGATCTTTAACTTTGAATTGCGTAGGCTTCACTCCACAATTCCACCAACTTCCATATGATATGATCGTGAATGCTCGATTCCATCCATCCTCCAACCATGTTGTTTGTCTACAATAAATAGAAAACCACAAACACTAGACAAGCAACATTAGTCGTAAATTGTTTGTTAAACATCATCAAAACAAGAAGGCCAACAGTAGATTCAACTCAGTATAACATAATTAAGCCGACATATGGACTTGAATTGAGAGAACACTCACAAATTGCATTAATACGGTCGATGGACCTTCAGATATTACGCGCGAAACTAGTAATATAAACCTGCAACTAGGCTAAATGCACAACCAATGAGCATAGTTCTCTAAAGATACAATTATCCACTATTATTAATGAAGGAGGAGCATAAGGAAGAAGTATTCACATCTAATATTATACGTTTCCAATTTACATTTGAAAAGTTGAGAGGGAAGTGCATAATAATAATAAAACATGAGAAGTTCATATCATGAATTGTTTTGAGAATGATTGTAATAAATAAATGGGACGGCATAAAATTAGGAGGGAACGGATCTGTGATACTGTAAGTTGGCCCGGACCTAATAGTAAGTCGCAATGGGTTAGGCCTCTCTCCCTCCCTCTCTATCTCCCCTCAGGATTTCACAAAGGAGTTCGATCTGAGATCCAAGATTTTTTGAAAAGAAGAAAAAGGGAAGATTAAAGTAATGATGGTAATAATAAAGAAAGAGACCTTGAAGAAGAGGCGGTCCAAGAAGAACCTAGCGGCGGGGGAGCCAAGAGCAAAGCAGACTACGATCAAGAAATGTGATACCTCTGGCACATCTCCTCCTCCTCCCGCTTCCATTTCTTCTTCCAATCTTAGATCAAACCCCCCTTTAGCATCTGCTAAGTATGAGATGACATTGTTTTAAGAAGGTTTGAGCGTGAGAAGAGAGAAGAGAGAGAGGGCATGCAAGTTTTGGGAGAATGAGTTGAGGGCATTTTAGGGTATTCGTAAATAAATCTCACTGTGTTGTCTTGGAAAAGAAAATAGGAGCTGAAACATAACTACTTCATGTATTGGGGCTTTGTCACACAAAAAATAATACGGTGGGTCTAGCCACAATCACTTTATTTTTTTGGAGCATTGACACATTTTTCCCAAAAAATATTTATATCTATAATAAAAAAAGTCTAGAAAGTCACATCACCGTCCATTCGCAAGGGGGAAAATAAAAAGTAAAGACAAAAAAATAAAGCCATGAAAGCAAAAGGTCCGGTAGATGCCCTTAGAAGTGAGAACATTATCCGAATCAAAATTTATAATGTGAAAAAACAGCAGACATGTAGATAAATCTCTCTGAATTATCGATATCGTGAAGGAAAAAATAATAATAATTCACACCAACTGAAAAGGATTAGGGTTCAACTATGAATATAATTTTTGTACGAGTCATGAAAATATTTACGCCTTCCCTTTCTCCAATACCGAGTATATACATTCATAATATTTGTTTCAAAATTATGTAAATGATAATTAGTGTTATAATGTTAATAGCTTATTGAACGTAGATATATGCATGTTCATAACTTGCTCTAATCTATTTTAATGATACACAAATTCTCTGAATTTTGAATAACAAACATTTAGAAAATATATATTTCTATGTATGGATTTGTTAAATTCATAACTTGCCTATGAACAAAACATGAATTATTTGAGTTTTGATAAAGGGGAGATTTAGATAGGGAGAGGTACGCGGAGTAAGTACAACGCTTTCTATTGTAGCCCGCTAAAAACCCAGTCCATTGTTTGATCAGAATTTGGGTCGGCTGTGATGAGTTTGTGTAGTACAACCCTAGTAATTTCAGGCTGTGCTCAACCTTTTCATCACATAGCCAGGACACTATAATGCATCGGAAAGTTATTTTCCGTCCAATTGTCTGTTATCTGTCCCTTCACATGATTGCTTTTCCCTTCTTTTCTCTCTTTTTTATTTTATTTTATATTTCTCAATGTTGATTGGTTAGTAAATTAAGCAATGTTTATTGTATATTTTTCATGAAAATATACCTAGGTCACATAATTTAAGACAATATGTAATAGTCACTAGTAGCAAAACAGCCAAACTAGACGGAATAACCTAGACAGAAAAAATTTCCATCTAGGTTGAGGCAAAATAGACGGAAATATTCCGTCTAGATTGTTCCGTCTAGTTTGATTTATTCTAGATGAAAATTTCTGTCTATAATGACAACCTAGACGATGTAAAAATTTTTTAAATTAAAAAACTTAACGGAAATTTCTGTCGAGGTTTGATCTTAAAAAACAAAAACTAAAAAAAAACCTAAACCTAATCCCCAGCCGCCACTGCCCCTTCCCAAATCCCCCTCTCAACCCCCTCCCGGCGCTCACCCTAACTCGTTGCCACCTCGCGTGCTCCCTCCCTCGGCGCTTCTCCTAACCGCCGCGCCCACACCTCGGCGCTCCCCCCTCCTCAGCGCTCACCCTAACCCGCCCCCACTCGACGCGCCCCTCCGCGCCTACCCCTCCTCGGTACTCACCCTTACCCCCCCCGCCACGCTCCCCCTTCGGCGCTCACCCTAACCCACCGACAACCGCCCTCCTACCCCAGATCTCCGACCGCCCTCCTCGTCCTCGTCCACCGCCGCGGCCAACAACTTGTAAGTACCCTCCTCTCTCTCCTCAAAACCCTAACCCCTAATTTGACCATCTAACCCTAGATTTTCTCCTCAAACAGAAAATTCTCCTGCGTTGCATCCAGCCCCCCTCTTCCAGTTGCAACACTTAAGGTAATTTCTAATTTTTTATTAATTTCGTGGTTATTTCCTGGAATTATCAATGAACGGTTATTAATACATTTGAATGGAGGGTTAGTATGGTTTCATTCATGTGTGAAATCGAAGAGTGGAATATTGTGGAATGCAGATAGTTTTCCTTTCTATTCGACAAAATTATATACATGTTGATGTTTATGGAGGACTAACAGAATGTAGTCTCCATCAAACTCATTGAATTAATAATATGAATATTTAAGTTTGTGAATAGTTAAGTATATATGAATATTTAAGTTTGTGATGTGAAAATATGTGAAATAATTTTTTTTTAAAAATAGAGTGATATATAACACATTATAATTTTTAATAATGTGTTATAATCCAATTTAGGTGAATAAAAAAATAACGTTATCCCTAGACTTCGTCCAATAATTATGGCCAATTCTTTGGACTTATAATATAAGATAGAGACTCATATTTGGGTAGAAGATGAAGTCTTCTCCCGGAAATGATCATTTATTTTATATTATACGAATAAAGAATTGGTACTGAAATTCGTAATTATTGGATCTGCCCTTCTCGGACGGGTTAGGAATATAATAGTGTATACATCTAACTTTGTATACTTTGTATATTTTTATTCTTAAAAGTTTAGGCAGCACGTATTCGTTGTTCTCCGTGTACAATAAGCGTATGCTGTTCTGCATTTCAGGCTATTGTTGATACGCATAATAACATCCGCATAGTGTATAGGGAGAACAACGGGTAGGTGCTGCCGAAATTTTCAAAAAATGAAAATATACAAATTATACGAAGTTGGATGCAAGCACGACTATATTCTTAATGGATAGAAGTCTTCCTATGACAGCCGCTAGATATGTGTACTTAGTTAAATGATATATGAACGTATGTTTGATGTGTGTTGAATGCATAAGAGTCATGAATGTACTAGTAGTTGTGAGATTAATCGTAATTAATAATTATATATAATTTACAGATGATGATACTTCCTGACAAATCATGGATAGGTATCCCACGACTTTATAGATTTCGTGACACACGATATAAGGAGGGATGTGACGCCTTCATGCGTTATACTGAAATGAATCCGAGAAATTTAAAAAACGATGCTATGTATTGTCCTTGTTGTAGGTGTAGGAATATGAAGCTGCTGAATAGGAATGATATATGGATCCACCTAATGAAATCAGGTTTTGATAAAAAATATAAATATTAGAACTATCATGGGGAAGATATCACTGAAGATGAGGATCCAAATGTACGTGTTGGTACGTCTGGTGGCCAATTGATAGATGACACAAAAACAATGTTGAATGATATTTTTCCTCGACCTACAAAATATGATGTCGATGATAATATCGAAGATGATATCAGAGATAAAAGTGAAGACGATAACTACAAGAAATCAGGTATTTAATGATCAAAATTAGTGAAAGGACTATTTAACTATCATTAACTGTCATTAATGTGTATAAAATAACGACGGTTTTAAAAATCTTCATTGAGTGATCACAAATATTAGAGTAATGATGTGAGATGGGATAATGGTTTTCAAATGCCTCATTAATTTGGTTCTAATACCGTTATTGGGTCTCCTGAAAAGCGAAGGATTCAGTTACCTTCATTAATCATAATGACTAATCATAACAGGAGTATTAATCAAAATAATATAGATAACCCGAAACTCAAACCTCCTTCTAACCGCAACTAATAAACTAATAAACCCTAGATAACAAAATCACGTTACTGTTCATCCTCTGCTATTCGTCGCTTCTTCCGCCTAATCCTAGCCGGTAGCCGTCGGCGAAGTCTGGTCGGCCCCCAGCATCAGCCCTCAGTTGCCAGCGATCGCCCCAGCGGCCAGCGCCGCCCAGCCGTCACCCTGTGCTCCTAGTGCGCACCCCAGCGTCGCCTCTCCCGCGCCATCGTTGCCCCAGCCCGCGCCAACACCGCCCCATGACCCGTCGTCGCCCCAGTGTCGCTCCATCGTCGCCTCCTCTTCCTTTTTAATATATTGGTTGTTATACTTTTATTAATCTTCTTATTGCCCATTATGATTTACGAAATCAAGTTTATCCTGTCAGATAATTTTGAACTGGCATTGCTTTCAGCGGAGTTAAAGTTTGTTAAAAAGACTTATAGATCTGAAGAAGTGAGCTTTCTCGAGATGATCGAGAACTTATTTATATTATGATCTTATTTGATCTATTGAGTTCAATATTTTTCTGATCATATTACGATATTTACTCTGTAGATAGATGTTGCTCAAAAGCTGCGAAAAAGATTTTCTGACCAGGTAAGGTAATGTCACGCATAATATGTTGCAAGAGTTTCTCTTTTGTTTGATTGGCTTTTTTGCTCTTTTCTTTACTTTTTTTGGGTTGGGGGGGGTGTGGAGGGGTTGGATTGGGTTTGGTAGAATGCATGTATGGGGTTTCTTCTCTAAGATGTAATTGGATTGTCGACTCCGGCCTCTTTCTGCAAGCCTGAAAGTATATGTAGGTTTGACTATACAAATGGAAGTTGCAAGGGTACCAGTGCACGGGCGTGAGAGAGTCTAGGAGAAACAAAACAAGCATTTTGTTTTTATTATGATTCTTTGTTCATTATATCCCATGTGTTGATGTTCGTGAACAAACAGTCGATGAGGGGTCTCCGTCGTAGGATGCAGTTTCAATCATGACGGCGCTGAGGAGAATGGATAGGATGAATGTTGGGGCCTACTCCCCCTCTGACTTTACGCCCGATCCTTTGACTAGAATTCCTGATCTTTTTGCACAAATAAGAAGAAACCCTTGGGAGGGTGGGGACCGTTCCCCCCATAGTACATCCGACAGTCAAGTCAGTTTGAGAGCTTGAGTGGGGTTTGAGGGAAGGTCCTTGGGCTATTGAGGTTCTTTGAGCGTACTCTTTTGAGAGTTTATTAGTTCTTTTTTAACCAAGGTAGGTTCCTTGTTTTTGTGAAGAAGAAGTTCCCAAAAAAACTTACCCCCCGCGTTCCTCTTTTCTCCTCCTTTTATAATCCCTTGTCTCTGTGAGGTTGACCCTTGGCTTTGACTATACACAGGAGTGTTGAGAGGTGAGCAGTAGAGCTGCTGAGTCATCATTTTCCTTCCAGATGTCGGCTGACGATTAGAAGAGAGGTCACTCAGGTACAGGAGAGAAATGACTTCTTAGTACTCTAGATTTGTCAGAAGAGGCATGGCATAGAATAGATCGGTTGCTTAGCTGTCCCTCTCTCTCCAGATGGCGGGTGGCGATTAGAGGAGTCACTCGTGCACAAGAGAGCATCATGGCAATCTTTAGGAAGTAACTTGTAAGCAAAATAAGCGGCTTGGGCACGAGGTTTGTCAGAATGGAGATCTTGATGGGACAAGTCAATACCGTTGTGTCGATTGACATTTGAAGTGAGTTTGGTCGGATCTTATCCCTTTAGTCGAGGCAGGTTGATCTGCGAGCCATCATTATAATTTGTCGACCCGATAGTCAAGCGAGCCTTGGGTCGAGTGTATGGTCGAGTCGTCTGCTCGAGGAGTCATCTTAATTGCGAGGGGGCGACTGATCCCGCATTTCGAGTTGGTCATAATGACCCTTGGTCGAACGGTGACTTGTCTGCTCGGCTGGCCGAGAGATCTGACCTTGACTCGGCTTTTGAGCCTCTGAGTTAGTTTGAACCACGCCCTCTTTAAGCTTATGGAGACGTTCTCTCGACCTCTTTATCTCTGTATGGTGAATTACCATAACAGTTGGCCCCTTTCATTCGAAGTTGACTTTAGTCGGGTCCGAGTGAAATAGATACAAGTTTGCTCCATATCTTGGGGATTTTTGGCTAGTTGATCGTGGCTGGAGACGTGGCGTAGGTCTTGCTAACTGTCAATCTCTATGCTCTGATGGTCGGCATTGGGAACCGTTTTTTAGGAAATGAGGCGTCGTGGGTAGAGTGAAAGGTGCCATACTCACCAATTGATTGATGTGAGTTACGAGTGGCGGTTATCCTTCCCGAGCGATTCATTTTCGATTTTTAAAATGGATCTTCCTTAATTGCTCTAGGAGGGTGCCTCTTGAATTCTTCTGCATGCTCCTTTGGAGGCTTATAAATAATTCTTGGTGCTATTGAAAGAGTATTCTTCACCAAGAACATTTTTCTTCGTCAATCTTTCTTTCGACTCAAGAGATCTTAGTATGGCCTTTCCTCAGAATGATTGTGAGAAAAAACTCATGGTCTTGTTTCTATCTAGGTCGAGAATGACGTTGAACGAAGCAACTCGGTTGCATGATGAGTACGACATTCCTTGAGCGATGACCATAGGGGGACCGAACAGTCTTACTCCGGTACATATGCATGAGAGGATCGAGTACCTCTCTATTGGGTGCACCTTCAGTGTAGATTGCGCCTTCCGCTGCATTCTTTCGTAAGGGAGATTTTTGCGACTTTGTGGGTTTCCCACTGCTAGTTCCATCCCCACGCTATCTATATCTTGATGGCATTTATAGACACCTGCTCTGAGGCAGGAGTGGTGTCCAGCATTAGTTTGCTGGGGCACGTGGTTAGTGTGGGGTCTTCTGAGGGAGACCCATATTATTTTTTCCACTGTCGGGGTGATTTTCCAGAGCTAGACAAAGAATGGAAAAGGTTCTTCGTCTAGGTGTTTGGCGTCGACAATATTTTGTCCTGCTCAGGTTGGCCTGAGGTGCAAAAGAAAGTGTTGGAGCCGAGGGCTCTTAGCGATCACGAGGCTGGAGATCTTGAGAAGCTTTGGTATTGCCTCGGTCTTCAGGAGGCCAAAGCTCTGGATAGAGAAGAGTTTCTTGAGATGGGGTGGTCCTCCTCGTCCTTCTCTGATTCCAAAGCGATGACCCTTTCTCCACCAATGAAGGTCTGTAAAAGAGGGACCGACTCAGAGGGGTCGAGTTCTTCCAGGAGGCCTTTGAAGAAAATGAGGAAGGACTCTGGGGACAATGATGTTGAGCCTTAGAGAATATTTTTTTAGGCCTTGTTTGGTCTTTTGGTGAAGAATGTAAGAAACTGCTTGAATGAGCAATGATTTCTCCTGTCTTCTGCTCTTGAGAACTACACAGGCTTGATAGAACAGTTGACCATGTCATGGCTCCATTTTCTTTTCATGAAGAGTGTTGATCCTTATCGATTAGATACCCTGCGCGGGATGGGTGGCAATGTCTTTGTTTTTCCTGTTTGGTCGGAAAATAACTTTATGGAAGTTGACCCTGGGTCTGCCTTTGGTTTATCTTGGCGGGGAACCATAGATTTGATTGTCGATTTGTGGAGTCTTTATACTTTAGGCTACTCTTGATAGGGAGCCAAGTGTTTTTGGAGTCGACTCGGAAGTCGTTGTGCCTTGTTTAATTCATAGATGAAGAGCCAAGGGCTTTGTTCCGACTGAGAAATCGTTTTGCCTTGGTTTTACCCAGATTAGGTACCAAGGTCTTGATACCGACTGAGAAGTCGTCGTGCCTTAGTTTTATCCAGATTAGGTACCAAGGTCTTGATGCCGACTGAGAAGTCGTTGTGCCTTGGTTTTATCCAGATTAGGTACCAAGGTCTTGATGCTGACTGAAAAGTCGTTGTGCCTTGATTTTATCCAGATTAGGTACCAAGGTCTTGATGCCGACTGAGAAGTCGTTTTTGCCTTGGACTTATTCGTTAGGAAGAGCCAAGGGCTTTGTTCTGACTGAGAAGTCGTTTTGTCTTGGTTTTACCCAGATTAGGTACTAAGGTCTTGATACCGACTGAGAAGTCGTGCCTTGGTTTTACCCAGATTAGGTACCAAGGTCTTGATGCCGACTAAGAAGTCGTCGTGCCTTGGTTTTACCCAGATTAGGTACCAAGGTCTTGATACCGACTGAGAAGTCGTTTTGCCTTGGTTTTACCCAGATTAAGTATCAAGGACTTTATTCCGACTGAGAAATCGTTTTACCTTGGTTTTATCCTGAGAAGGTACCAAGGTCTTGATGCTGGCTGAGAAGTCGATCGTCTAGATGACCAGGTATTTTGATGTCTTTCTTTTCATTTGACATTTTCATTGATTGTTTTGAAATTTATACATGATAGAGTACAATTCACTCATTCTCATCGCTCGTGTGATGTCAAAATCTTGTTTCTTTGCTCAAATGCATTTTGGAGACGGCTTCCTGTTAGGGACAGGGTCACTGAGACGAAGATTTCCTTGGCTGTTTCTTTTTGAGAGCAAGCTGTTGTTCCATTGGCTGTCTTTGTTGCTAAACTGAGGAACGCCCAAAATCAGGGATTGCTCTCTCTCTTGATGGTGAGCTGTTTGGCTTTAGATGTCGTCGAGCTGTCGACATATTCGCCATCTCACCTGTCAAGGACCTTTATGAACTTTGAGTTTTTGCTGAGGTCCTTGCTGGTCGATGGTGGATATGATGATTTTCAACAGATCTTGCTTGTCCACCGTCGGTTGCTCTGTTAAGCTCGATATTTCGTTGTTTGAGCTTTTGGAAGATGTTGCTCGACGGAGGGGCCCCAGGCAACTTTTGTGATGGGGGCTTCTTGTTGGTGAGAACCCCATGCTCCAAAGCTTTGTTCCCTAGAATTTGATGGGATCATGACCTCTCCTTGGGGTTTTCAAGGATAGCGACGGTCAGACCATCTTGTGAGGGGAGGAGCCTTCTCGTAGGGGGAGTGCAAGTCACATTCTTCGACCACTAGGTCTTACTTCGACTCTGGCGGTTCTGAGCATTTGCTGGGGTGTCGGGGCTGTTAATCTTCCTAAGAAGACCAGATGGCGAGCCCTTGAGTTTTTCCCGCAATCTTATCCTTGGTGAGGAAAGACTCTCCTTTGAAGGCAGTGATGGTCCGAGGAGCCGACCACAGACTTAATCGCTGCTCCTTGTTTAGGGGAGTCATTACCGACGGGAGCTTGAGTGATATTGGATTTGATCGTAACCCAGTGTTATCGAGGCGCAAGGCGCAATGCGGGGCGCAAAGGTCCCTTACGCGCATCATGCGCAAGGCGCACAACAAGGCGCGCGCCTCACTAACTGAGGCGCATAACTCAAATTAATATTTGCCAACATCATAAGACAGAAACATATAAGCAACATATTAGTTACCTACATCCAAAATTATGAGAATATCAACTTAAATCATCAAATTATGCTAACTGAATTTTTAAAGTAACAAAAAAGATACAAGAAACATGTATTTAAATCATCAAATTAAGTGATTAACAATTATGAGCATATGTTTATAAATTGTCACATAAAAAGACTAAGAAATATAATTAACAAACATGACTGTTTATAATTTTTTAGTTAGTATTCTTATTTGATATTTGCTACTTAGCTTGAAAAGATAAAGAATGAATGTAACAATTACATATTTACATGTTCATAATTTGCTAGTTAGCATGCTAATTAGAGAAGGAAGTTACAATTAGCAAACAAGTATATTAAATTACTAATTATTGTTTCCTTTTTATAGGTTAAACATGAAAAGATAAAAATAGATTAGCAACTAGTAAGAAAGAGTATGTTACATGATATAAATATGTAATTATGTAAATTATTTAAAAAAAATAGAAGAAAGAGTATGTTACATAACATGCGAGGCGCGCGCGAGGCGCGCGCGAGGGAGGCGCGCGAGGCGCGCGCGAGGCTGTGTGCAGCGCCCCGCCTCGCGTGCGGGGCGCATTTCGCCCAGGCTGAAGCGCCTCGCGCCCGGGGCGCGCGCCTCAATAACACTGTCGTAACCATTGGGGTTCTGTTTGCGATCCAACCCCAGGCTTCTTGGCTGTTCAAGTGGCGGGGTTTTTCATCTGTGGCGGCAATTAGAAGCATGTGCTTCATTTTCAAGCCAGACAAGCACCATAGTGGTGTGTCTTTTCTTAGGAGGGCTTTCGGGGTTCTACTTGGCAAACACTCCCCATAAAGCTGTTGGAGCCCTCGAGGGCTACATCTACATTGGCTCCTCATAGCCATAGGCTAATCCTCCTTAGTTTGAATGATGCGATTCCAGGCTTTGTTTAGCTTGAATGGTGCGATTCTAGTGTTCTTCAAGGATGAACAAGATCAGGCACCGTCTTAGAATTGGGCATTTCTTCTCAGAGAAGAGAGTAGGCCCTACGGTGGGCACCAAACTGTTGATATTCGTGAACAAACAGTCGATGAGGGGTCTCCGTCGTAGGATGTAGTTTCGATCCTGGCAACGCTGAGGAGAATGGAGAGGATGAATGTTGGGACCGACTCCCCCTCCGATTTTACGCCCGATCCTTTGACTGGAATTCCTGATTTTTCTACACAAGAAGAAACCCTTGGGAGGACGGGGACCGTTTTCCCCGTAGTACCTTCGACGGTCAAGTCAGTTTGAGAGCTTGAGTGGGGTTTGAGGGAAGGTCCTTGGGCCATTGAGGTCCTTGGAGCGTACTCTTTTGAGAGTTTATTAGTTCTTTTTTAACCAAGGTAGGTTCCTTGTTTTTGTGAAAAAGAATTTCCCAAAAAAACTTGCCCCCTACGTTCCTCTTTTCTCCTCCTTTTATAGTCCCTTATCTCTGAGAGGTTGACCCTCGGCTTTGACTATACACATGAATGTTGAGAGGTGAGCAATAGAGCTGCTGAGTCATCCTTTTCCTTCCAGATGTCAGCTGACGATTGGAAGGGAGGTTACTCAGGTACAGGAGAGAAATGACTTCTCAATACTCTGGATTTGTCAGAAGAGGCAGGGCATAGAATAGGCCGGCTTCTTAGTCGTCCCTCTCTCTCCAGATGGCGGCTGACGATTAGAGGAGGAGTCACTCGTGCACAGGAGAGCATCATGGCAATCTTTGAGAAGTGACTTATAAGCAGAATAATCGACTTAGGCACGAGGTTTGTCAGAATGGAGATCTTGATGGGACATGTCAATACTGTTGTGTTGATTGACATCTGAAGTGAGTTTGGTCGGATCTTATCCATTTAGTCGAGGCGGGTTGATCTGTGAGCCATCATTATGATTTGCCGACCCGATAGTCGAGCGAGCCTTGGGTCGAGCATATGGTCGAGTCGTCTGCTCGAGGAGTAGTCTTAATTGCGAGGGGGCGACTGATCTCGCACTTCGAGTCGGTCATAATGACCCTTGGTCGAACGGTGGCTTGTCTGCTCAGCTGGCCGAGAGATCTGACCTTGACTGGGCTTTTGAGCCTCTGAGTTGGTTTGAACCACGCCCTCTTTAAGCTTATGGAGACGTTCTCTCGACCTCTTTATCTCTGTATGATGAATTACCATAACACCACGGAATAATAATACTGATGGAGGCAGAAACCTACTCTGAAAAGAATTCATGAGCTGACTAAACTGAAACAAAAATTTCAAGCTTTGTTTAGAAAGTTCATGAGAGGTCATTTTGTGAATATCTTGTGTACAGAAGTTTTTTCTTCTCCCAACTGAAGGTGCTTAGAATTTGTTCTAATTACTAACAGTAGTGTGTTGTCCTCTGTGGTGGTTCAAATTTGCACAGTTTTTCTCCATTACTTGCAGTCTTTTTGCCTTGTTAGGAGCTACTTTCTTTTGGGATATTTGGAACTCAAATGACTGAAAACTAATTGTATATCTGTGTACTTCCTTAACAAAGTTGTTATTGTCTTACTTAATACAGAGGTATTCACATGACATGCAGGTTGTGACAGTGGGTCAGAGAGTGTTATTTGAATTATGTGGAGCAAACTATATCTTTACAGTTAATCAGGCTATGGTTGAAGGTGCTGATAAATCTAAAGGTTTGGAGAGAGGAAGTATTACTCCTGATACATACATTGTTTTTGAAACTATTCCAAATTCTGGGATTAAGGTACCATCTATTTTCTTTCTTTTTATTCACCATGTGGTGTTTCTTATCTTCTGGATTAAAAGGTTGTTTTATTCCCCCTGCAAATTCTCTATTATACTAGATAGTGCTGATCCTTTGTGATGGTAACTTCAATATTTATTGTAATGTGTCTTTCTGCAGGTAATTAATCAACGTGAAGCTGCTAACGACAATATTTTCTGACAGAAAGAGTTTAACCTTCAGAAGCTGGGGATAGGAGGACTAAGTGAGGAATTCACTGACATCTTCAGAAGGGCATTTGCTTCTCGAGTTTTCTGACAGAATTGGGGATAGAAGTTTTTGCTGCATATATGTGATAATGACTGATGGTCATATACTGCAGATTGGGTATCAAGCATGTCAAGGGAATGCTGCTTTATGGGCTCCAGGTACCGGCAAAACCCTTATGGCTCGATCGTCAATAGGGAAACTATTAAATGGGAAGGAACCAAAGTTTTGTATTATTATTTCCACTAGTTTGTCTCATAAAGCTGTTAGTTGTTCGCTGTTACTTGCTTGCAGTGAAAATTAGTTCTACAATTTTCTGTATAGCAAAAACTAGTATATAGAAGGTTAATGAATTCATTTTATGGCTTAAGAATTTACCCATCATTAGAATTTACGTGTAGTACTATTTTAGTGCTATGCTGAAGCTTGTATCAATATTTTTTGGTATCGAGGTTGATTCCTTTAAAAAAAATTATTGCATACTTATTAATTAATAACACCTTGGGAGAATTTAGATTGTCAATGGGCCTGAAGTCTTAAGCAAATTTGTTGACGAGGCAGAGAAAAATGTCAGGGATTTATTTGCTGATGCTGAGAATGACCAGAGGACTCGAGGTACCCAGCATGTATTCAGATCTTATACTTTTAAATTTTTTGAGGGAAGCAATCTCATGGTCACATCACTGTATTTGGTGGCGAGACTACTTTGAAAGATTTAAAAGGACCACTCTCTAGTCGATCTGATCTGGAATCACGAATTATAGAAGAGAAGAGAAAGAACCAGATACTTCAACAACGCTTAGATGAGCAGGAGCAACAACAACATCATCAACAACAAAAGATGTCTGACTTAGAGTCACAAGTGAAACCTATGCATGAACTTTTTTTAGGCAACAATCTAATACTTCATTGACTCCTCAAACTCGAGAACATGTGCAAGACTAGATAATTATTTTTATAAAATCTCTTATATACTTTTATGACTGACTACTTGCACTAGAGAAAAATATGATTTTTACTTAATCAAACAATATTTGCTTAATTGATATTTCTTAATTATGTGATATTTTTTATTTTTCAGGCTATCCAAGATTAGGAGAGGGGGTAGCTCGAGTCTTTTTTTTTGAAAATGATTAGAGATGAAAAAATGTGTCTTTCCCAGACTTTTATTTTAATTTGCTTTAGATAATTTCATGTATTTTTTTAGAACAATTGGGATATTAACTCTTGTTATTAGTATTGAATATATGAGGAAGATGTAATTTTATTTATTGATGTTATTAATGAATGAAGTTTTTGTTTTCCCTTTTATTCATTATTAGGTATTTTTAATATATTTGTGTTGTGAATCTCAGTGTCATGTTGAGAATAATATGAATGTTTTCTATGATAGTTTCCTATGAATGGAAAAACTATCATTAATGTATATTAAAATTTTATAGTCTATAATGACAGTTTCATAAATCGTATTTAGTACATCAATAAAGGGAAAGCACCATCGTTAATGGGTTATTAATTACCCACAATGAGAACTTTTACGATGATATCCAACCATCATTAATTGGTCTTCAACAACGGGGTTGTCACTCGTTGTTAAACAATAACAACGGGAGTACAAAACCATCATTACACAACAACAACGAGAATAAAAAACCGTCATTTTACAATAACGATGGTAAAAAGTTCCCGTCACTGATGGTAATGACAGTGATAATTACCGTCGTAGATATGAACGACGGTAATATGTTCCATCATTGTAGGCTCTATAATAACAGGTATTATAACCTTCGTGACACTTTAGTGAAGAAGGCTTCTACGACGGGTGATGAATGGATTTTTTCCTGTCATTGGCATACAATAACGAATGTTTTCAGCTCTTTAACGAAGGGAAATCCCTTCGTTAAAAACGTAATTTCTTGTAGTTATCTAAGTTGAAGCTAAAGAGATAGGAGATGTTGAAAGTACCGAAAATACTGATGATATGTATTCCTCCACGGAAATTAAGTGAATAATGGAGCTACTAGAAGATAGTGAAAAGGACTTATATGAGGGATGTACCGAGTACTCCAGATTTTTATTATCAACCCTTATTTTCACTTCCGAGAACTATCATGGACCGCATACGAGGCGATATGGACTGAGCTTATAGTAACTACATATTGCTTTAGCTTTTTATTTATTAATAATTAGTAATTGATATTAAATTATCCTAACTGAATGTGTATGTAAATCTACAGGAATGCTTCTGCCTTGAGGACTTTGAGGGGGCTTGGAATTATGTGTTTAATGTCAAGGTTGAAGCAGTCCTCAAACAATGGAAGCATGAGATCAAACACTTTACCTATGACAGATATGAAGAGGACTGGTAGAAGTTTTTAAACCTCGATGACCGAGTTGACGAGGTTCATTTCACGGCTCTCCTCATGTATTGGGACAACGATGCCGCCAAGGTTAGTTTCATAAAAACTACTTTATAAATTTAAGATATTATTTCATTGCATATTTACTAAAATATATTTTTTAAAGAATAAATCGATGAAAGGGTCAGAGAATAGAAGGAAAAAGCTGCATGACCACCACTTAGGCGCACACTCCTATGCCACTCTGGAGGATGTTTATTGCCAGGATACGGTATATATCATTTAAAGTTTAAATGATCTTAATGCTTAGTATGATTACGAAATCTCATAAATATATAATATGTCAGGGAAAATAAAAAATACCGATACACTTGAAGGTAAAAACGGCGTATGGTACTTTCCGTGATAGGTATAGGGGTGAGGAGAAGAATCAGGAAAAGATCAAGGCAAATCTCGAGTTGGTGGTGAGACTTATATATATCTTAAGTAGTATTATTAACTCTATTTCGTTGTTAATATTACGAGAAAACTAGAACACAAATAATATGGTCTTTACCTTGAATTAACTATATATTTGTGTTTTAGGCGGGATTTGAGACTGCATCCAAGGAGGCTGCATCAATGAGGATGTCGCAGGAGGGGAAACAAGGCGAGCCAAAACCTTCATATGCTTTCTACAGAGGAGAACATCATTCTCACACAGAACGTAATGGGACATAATAGGTATGTATGGTAAAAAATCGATTCAATTTGAATGCTACGTTCCTATTTATATTTGTTTACATTATTGAATTCGAAAGAAAAATCTAATTTTATTTCTCCCTAATAATAGGAGAAGAAGATATCCTCTGCATGGTGTTGGAGCTTCACCCGACATAAGCATAAGATCATCCACATTCAGAGTGGAGATATGAGAGGGAGCAGTACCCGTTCTCGTAACCAGGATAGAGATGCTATCGACGACGATGATAGTTGAGGTTTTTTTATTTTTTAATAAATTAAACAGTTTTATTTGTTAGCACTCTATTTTTATTCATGTCGTGTACCCTATATTATTCATGTGTATTACTAGTGAACATGTGATTGGATGTATATATTGGATGGAATTGGTTGATGTATATTTTGGATTGGATGATTGGATATGTGAATTGTGTATAATAGAATTGTTGGATATGTGCATTGGATGGTTTAATTATATTTGGTTATTAATGGAATTGTTATGAATTTTGATTATATTTGGATGGTTAGATGTATTCATGTATATAATGTAATTGTATAGGGAATTAAAAATTGCAAATAATTTTTTTACTGTAAAAATATCAACCTAGACGGAATTTCCGTCTAAGATAGATCAATCTAGACAGAATTCAGTCTAGGTTGGTATTATTACAACCTATATGGAAATCCGTCTAGGTTACCAACCTAGACAGATTTCCGTCTAGGTTGATTTCCGTCTAGTTTGACTATCTAGACAGATTTTTGTCTAGTTTAAATCAACGTAGACAAAAACAGACTAGACGGAGCAAACTAGATGGAATTCTGTCTAGGTGAACCAACCTAGATGGATAGTGGAGCAACCTAGACAAAAAATTTCATCTAGGTTGCTCGTTTTTCTACTAGTGAGTATAGAGTATATACATACCACAATCTGATTAAATCAGGTTCCCACATCATTAGAGTGAATACCTTATAATTAATATAAGGTTCTTGGTTGCATTAATCCAACACTACACACACAAACATATATATATCAGGATCATTTTTCAATCCACTTTTCAACATTTTTTCGATCCATTTATTAACATATTTTGAGAGATTTTGAGAGAGAGAGAGAGAGAGAGAGAGAGAGAGAGAGAGAAACTCCTGTATGCATGTGATACGTGCCACCACCATTCACAATGTGGTAAGTGGGTAGTTGTGTAACTTGTGTTTTACTTAGTAGATAGTTATGTTTTGTGGGTAGCTATAGAAAGAGTAACTGTTGTATGCATGTGATACGTGCCACCACCATTCACAACGTGGATAAGTGGGTAGTTGTATAACTTGTGTTTTACTTAGTAGATAGTTATGTTTTGTGGGTAGCTATAGAGAGAAGAGTGGTGTTAGTGGGTAGAGATAATATTAGTGTAGTTATATATAGTTGCTGTAATGGAGATGATGGTATGAATGAGAATTCTTGTTTGCTTATCCTCTAGCTCTTTTTTTTTATCTTCTTCCTCTGTTCCTCTTCTTCTTCCTCTATCAAATTCAACCTCATCATTGGTATCAGAGCCAAGTTTTGACCATGGATACTCGCGGCAAAATGAATGCCGAATTCCATAATCAGGTTAATGAAATCTTAACACGACATGAGTCCAACTTTGATAAAATTAATGCTACACTCCAAATGGTGTTAACAGAACTTCAAGCTCTACAAATCGTCCGGAGCCCACATACTAATAATCTTGAAACTAATCCATTTGCTCCTAGAGAATCCTCACATTCTCCACAGGCTGCTCGTTCTACCACCAATAATGACCACCGTCAGCAACACCTCAAATTGCTCTTTCCAAGGTTCAAGGGTGAGGACCAAACTGGCTGGATTTACAAAGCAGAACAATATTTTGATTTCAAAAATATCACCTCTGACAAACGAGTTCCGCTAGCATCCTTCTATCTTGATGACATCGCCCTACAATGGCACCGGTGGTTGACGAAATTTCACGGACCACTTACATGGGATGAATTCACCAAAGTTGTCCTTCTCCGTTTTGGTCCAACAGACTACGAAAACCCATCGGAAGCCCTAACTCGGCTTAAACAAGACTCAACCGTTGCAACTTATCAGGAAGCTTTTGAAAAGCTTTCTCATCGCGTTGACGGCCTACCCGAAAATTTTCTCATTGGTTGTTTTATTGCAGGACTTCATGATGACATTCGCCTCGATATAAAAATTAAGCAACCCAAGACCTTGGCAGATACAATAGGAGTCACTCGACTAATCGAGGAACAAAATCGGTTACACAAGCAACCGAGCCAATCATTTCGCTCCCAACCAGCTTCTGTGGCACCAAAGGCAACCAACTCCAACCCAACAACTGGTGTATTAGGTCCTCCACGCGCTCAGAGTGTGAATGCATGTTCAAATACTACTCTAATAGCATTTCGTCAACTCACCAACCAAGAAGCGTGAGACTGTCGAGAGAAGTGTTTATAGACTTCATAGGCCATGCGATTTCCAATGAGATTTTCTACTGTAAGAGTTGACAAGTCATTTGCTTCTTCTATTGTAGTAACTTTCTTTTCCTATTATGGAGTAAGAGAACGAAGTATCTTCCGCACCATCTCCACTTGAGTGTATACTTTTCTAAGAGCGATGAGAGAATTGGTGATATCAATAAACCTTGTAAACATCTCTCCAATGGTCTCGTTTTCCTTCATTCTAAATAATTCGAACATGTGTACAAGAATAAAAATTTTAGATTCTTTAACCTTACTTATGCCTTCATGAATTACCTCAAGTGTGTGCCAAATGTCATATGCAGATGTAGCCGTTGACACCCTGTTGAACTCATTCTTGTCAAGTGCACAGAACAAGATATTAATTGCTTTAGAATCCAAATTTGCATTGTTTCTTTGAGATGTAGTCCATTCCGTGAAAGGAGTAGTTGGCTTATCATATTTTGTTTCCATAATGTTCTAAAGTTCGTAGCCAATTGATTGGAGGTAGATTTTCATCCGGCACTTCCAATAGTTGTAGTTCGTGCCATCGAATAGAGGTGGTCCATGTGTGGAATGTCCCTCTTTGAATTGTGATGTATTTGTTGATGACATCTTTCACCTTGCTATGATACCAAATATAGGGTCTGACTTGTTGTATATGTACCAAGTGTAGGATCGTGATCCTTAAGAATAAAGTGCGCTCTTATAAAAATCTACGAAAGCTTTACACTTAAACACTAGAGGGTGAGTTTACAAAGTAGATTATAAATTATAAAGAAGGAATGGTAATCTCAGAAAGTGAACATCACAAACACAAGCATGTATACTGGTTCCACCTCCCCGGTGTACATCCAGTCCTCAAGCAAATCCCGTTTGAGAGTTTCCACTATGATTTTGAAACCTTATAAAATCAAAAGAAAACCTGACCAATTTGCAAGACCATGCAACTTACAAATCCAATTGACAACACCATGCTAATTGTAAATCGACCTCTAGACCAAGAGATCAACCCCTCTCACAAACCAAGGGAATCTTCCTTTGAAGCAATGTATAATTCCAATCCTATAAGCCTTGATGTGGATGTGAACGTGTAACAGTGGATTATCAATCTTTTTTACTCTCTGAATATTGTCTAAACAAGCTCTAAGAATGATAGGAATAAAGACAATATCACAAACTCTCTTTTATGAAAAAATAGATTGAAAAACTAAAAATTTAGAGAGTTCATTTACATAATATGTGAATCTTATAAGTGCAAAACTTGGTGCTTGTTTTCTGATGTTTAAACCTATTTATAGCCTCTGAAATGACATAATTTTAAACCCAATTAACATCCACAAAACGGCTATAAACAATCACTTATTCAAAATCTAAAATCTGGAAAAACTATATCTGTAGTTGACTACAAGTTATAATAGTTGACTATACTGAGTCTAAACAGACTCTGTGAAGTCAGAAAATTGCTTAGGGGTCGACTACAAGGCATAGTAGTCGACTACACTGTAAACTCATTGGGGGTTGGGCAGAAAGCCTGCCAAAAGAGTACTTTTGGCAGGCTTTCTGCCCAACCCCCAATGCCAAATATATCAACCAAACAGCCCTTTAGTAGTCGACTACAAGGCATAGTAGTCGACTACACTGTAAACTCACAGATTCTAAAATTTTGTTTTTAGTATTTTAGTTATAACTTTCTCATCCGACATCGGAATAAGGTGATTTACAATTTGTTTGAAAGATATTGAAGAGACCTACAAGTTTGGTCTTTTGAGTTTTTTTAGATTCAAACTACTAAGGGGTGTAAATGAAATGTTTTAAGACTCACTCAATATCTATAAACTCTAATGGTTAACATATGGGATTTCTATTGTTAACCAACACACTAAGCATATGTTAGTGTGTTCTAACACTATGTGTGTGCATGTGTGTAAGTGATCAAGGCTTGTACAAATTTCTAAGCAAAGAAAATATAAAAGTACATTTTGACAATAAAGTATATCTTCTTATTTGCTTCATTTTACCTTGAACTCATCTATGTCTTGAGTATCTCTTTGAATATAATTGTTGATATAGCTCTGATACTACAAAACAAATGTTAGCCCATAATACACACAACATATAATATTTGTTATCATCAAAACAAACTAATCTTAGGGTCAAGATTCCTAATAGTTTGAAGTGCTGCAGAACGGACAACTGAAGCTCAATGGGAAGAAGTGTGAATTTGGGAAGGACGAGTTGATGTATCTCGGCTTTATCGTGGGGAAGGGCTAGCGGAAGATAGATCCAAGTAAGGTAACAGTGATCATGAAGTGGCCGACGCCTAGGACAGTGACGGAGGTGAGAAGCTTCATAGGAGCTTGCCAGTATTTGTGCAAGTTCATTCAGTATTTTTGGACTTATGTGGCACCTTTGCATGGCCTTACGAAGGTGAAGGTTCAATTTGAGTGGGGGAGGACACATGAGGAAGCTTTTCAGTTATTAAAGAGGAAGATCTCGGAGGCACCAATGTTGGCATTGTCGAATTTACAGAGGACATTCGAGGTAGAGACCGACGCTTCTAGTTATGCTATAGGCGCTGTGTTGATTCAGGATGGGAAGCCGGTGGAGTACCATTCAGAGGTTTTCAAGGATGCTATTCAGAACTACCCCACCTACGATAATGAGTTTTATGCACTTTATCAGGTAATCAAGCATTAGCAGGTGTATTTGTTAGGAAAGGAGGTGTTAGATCCTAGAGGAGGGAGTCTTATGCTAATCTAATCCGATTTTATGCCAATTAAAACTTATTATCAAACTATTCTTGCAAGATAGATATACAATATGTTATAAGCAAGAATAAGCAATATGAACAAAGAAAAATATCCTAGAAATGAGATATGCAAGGATATAAAACTAAGGGTGATATAAACATAAACATGATAAATAAGATAGTGGGTAATATAAACAATGAGCAATTGACAAAGGCGATATAATGATAAATACAAAAAATAAGTGCGCCAATGCAAACTCAAACAAACAATATGATCACGGAGTTCGGTCCTCACGACCTACGTCTCCGCTCCTCACCTCAAGGAGATCTCCACTATAACAACCAGGTTTTCTATGCTCATCCGAATAACGTTTACACCTCACACTCGGTTTTCTAGTTCACCAAAAACTTTACAATCTCACACTCTTGTAATCACACTCACTACCATCTCAAGTGTTGGTCTCTAGCCCGTGTCTCCCTCAAGTATTAGGAATTACAACCTACTTCTAGGCATTACCACCTACCACACTCCTCTTGGGACGACCCCGTCTCTCACCACACACTCCTCTCGGTGTACAAGTGTATTACAAAGTGTTTCTCACAATTAAGGCTCACAATAAATGATTTGTTCTCTAATATGGATGAGAACACAATACAAGCTCACACTCTAAGTCACAAACCCACAACCCAAATTATACTATGAATGTAAATACAATAAGCTCAATGTGGGTGTGTGTAACAAAGATATAAATCAAAACTAAACTCAATATAGTTCTAGCTTAATAACAATGATAATCAAATATATAAAAGAGCTAAAAATTGAGTTTAGAAAACTTCTCAATAGATCAAGAGATAGAGGGAGAATAGTTGGATGCTCAAACACCAATAGATAATCTCCTCAAGCTCTTGTGAAATTGATTTCACAAAATCAAACTCTCAAATGCATAAAAGCTTCTTAAACAAACTTAAACAAAACTTAAACCCTTGTTAAAACTTTGTTAAAATATTTCTTGGATCATCATGAAAGATTAGAGCAAGGGGGTATTTATACCCACTCAAAACTTTAGCAAAAACCCCAAAGAAATAACAAAAAATCCCCACAAAAACAGCTACTGGAAATAGCCATTAGAAGCCAACGGTAACTTCGACGGTCGACCGTGGGAAACTCGCGGTCGACCGCGAGCAACAAAAAAACACAGCTTTGGCTCTGGACAACAGCTGGTCGATCGTGACAGTCGACCGCGAGAGAGCTGATGCTCTCTGGACTTCATCCGGTCGACCATCACGGTCAACCGAGAGCCGCCAAAACACATATTAAGTCTCCGGACTCAAGGCGGTCGACCGTGGCGGTCGACCGCAAATTGATACAAGGAAAAATTTAGGTTTTGAACCTGTTTTTTGTTGATTTTGAAAATTTGTTAAATATAGCAAATGATGTCCAAAAATAATAAAACTTTGAGAAATGTATATAAACATATAAATGAACATGTTACAAAAGGAATTTTTTAAATTGCATTTCCATTTGTAAAATATCATCATTTTATAAATATGTTTAAAAACATGAAACTAAACATTACATGTTTTTGACATATTGAATTAAACAAAATTTTGGAAACTTTTGTATGGCATTATAGACTTAGGAAAGGATGTAAAAATGTATTATCAGGTCCATAAACCAATATTTGCTCAAAATTGCATATTTTGTAAACTTTTCAAAATAATAAATATGATTTCATTAAATATAAACTTGATATTGATAAAATCATATGTAAGCATATAAACATGAAACAAAAATGTATTTTCCAATTATATTCAATTGTTTCATATTTAAACTTGAAAAACCAAAACAATAAATATGAAAGATGTAATTTTATATTTACATAAACTTGGAAACGAAAACATATATGTATATATATACTTATATTTATACATAGAAACCAAAACTAAAATGTGTGTGTATATGATTGAGCTTAAAGTACTAACACACATAATATAAACCCTAAACTAAATATACCTAAGCTTGATGAAGGTCTTCAATGAGCTCAACTTGGTACACTTGCGGATGAAGCTTGAACTTGGATCTTGAACTTGAATTGTATTGTTTCACTCCACAATTCCACCAACCTCCATTGGATATGATCGTGAATACATAATTCCATCCATCCTCCGACATATTGCCTAGAATAAATATAAAACACAAACACTAGATAAATAATATTAGATGTAAATTATTTATAAATCATCATTAAAATAAGAAGGCCAACAGGAGGTGGTTGTGCACTCAGACCACAAGCCATTGGAGTTTTTACATGTCCAGACAAAGCTACAGCAGGCATGACACATGAAATAGATGTCCTATTTGATAGCTATTCAATATCATCATTAGGTACAAGAAGGGGACAATGAATAAGTTAGCTGATATGTTATCTCGCCCACCCGTGAGGGCTCTCTTGGTGGCGACGCGCATTCAGCCCTTGGTTCCTTTGGAGTATGTACAGATGTATACATCCAATAGATACTTCAGTATTGTGTTCGAGCAAGCGAAGGCTGGTCGAAGAGGGAGTATGAGATTGGTGAAGATAGTTTGTTATATCATGGGACGTCGCTTTGCATTCCGAAGGATGGCGACCGATTGCAGTGGATTCGAGAAGCACATACATCACGTGTGCAAGGTCAATTTGGGATTCAGAAGATGCTTCTCAATCTACGACGCCGTGTCTTTTGGCCGAAGATATTGGAGGATGTCACTAAGTATGTTGGAGGGTGTAAGCTATATTGCATATTGAAGCCTTCTAATAGGAAGCTAGGATTGTATCTACCATTGTCGGTACCTTCAAGACCGTGGGAGAATATTTCTATGGATTTCTTAGGAGGATTACCAACAACCAAGCGCAGACATGATTATTTGTTCGTTGTGGTGGACCGGTTCAATAAGATGATGATCTTGATTCCTTGTAAGAAGAGCGTGACCGGAGCGGGTGCGTCGCAATTATTCTTTGAGCACGTGTGGAAACACTTTGGGTTGCCGAATTCGATTATTTCGGATCGAGATAGCCGGTTTCTCGGGCACTTTTGGGAATCTTTGTGGAGCTTGATGGACAATAGATTGAAGAAGAGCACGACCTTTCATCCACAAACCAATGAGCAAACAAAGGTAGTTAATCGGACTATGGTATACATATTGAAAGGATACAGTTCCAAGCATCTCAAGACTTGGGATGAGAGCTTACCATATCTTCAGTTTGCATTTAATCGAGCTATTTATGGATCTTCGGGGAAGTCATCATTTGAGACTTGTTATGGGTTTTTACCTCCTAGTCCGTTCGATCTCTTGTTTTCTAGTAAATCTATGACTGACGACAAGGAAGGGAGTGAAAGACAATGAGCTCAACGATTTCTGGAGAAGATCGCACATATTCATACCATGGTGGAAGCTCAATTGAAGAAATCATAGGTTAAGTATAAGGCGAAACATGATCAACATCGAGTTTCTTGTAATTTTGGTAAAGGTGATATGGTGTGGCTGAAGTTGAGTAAGGAGCGGCTAAAGTGAGAAGAGAAGAAGTTGAAGCCTATACAAAATGGTCCGTTTCGGATTCTTGATCAAATCGGTGACAACGCCTTCAAGTTGGATTTGCCACCTTACCTAGGCATGTATTCGGTGATCAACGCCAAGTATTTAAAGTTGTTTGAGCCATATTGTTGGATGATAAAGGTGATGACAAGATGATCTTACCGCATGTTGATGATTTCTGGTTTGATAGAGAAGAACCACTCAAAGAAGACTGCATTTTGGAGCGGAAGGTGACTACGACGAGACGCGGAACGAAGGAGTCATTTTTGATCGGACGTCAAGGTCAGGTTCCTAGCAAAGCCAGGTGGTTCAATAGAGAAGGAGGGGCTCGCGAGTTCCCTCAGCTTCAGTTCTAACTTGAACGGGACTTCAAGTTCCTAAAGGGGGGAGCCATGATACGGGTGTATTTTTTTCTTGCTTCGGGATCTTAGCGATCCTCATGGGAGCTTGAGGATAGATGATTCTCATGATATCTTGAGAATAGAGATGTAGACGAAGTCGTTGAAGGCAACAACGTCGAAGAGTACAGGAAAAACTACAAGAAACACTTTGGACTTCCAGCAGTCGACTGCACGTAACGCCGCGGTCGACTGCGAACGTGCACAACTCAGGAAAAGTCTCTGGACTTTTCGCGGTCGACCGCCAAACTCTATAGTCGATACTGAGTTTCGGTCGTTTGTCATGGTTGACCGCGATGGGTTTTGCGGTCACTGAGTTTCGGTCGTTTGTCATGGTTGACCGCGATGGGTTTTGCGGTCGACCGCGATGGGTTTTGCGGTCGACCGCGAGTCGGGCTGGGCCTGGTTTTCAATTTCTTGTTCGCTTCAGGTTTTGTGTTTGATATATCTTAAAACACGACTTTTCTAGGGTTTTCTAACGAGATTGTATTCAGAAAAGAGACCAGGGAGATTGTTCTTTGATCTAGAGAGATTGTGAGAGAGGGATTTATAATCTATTATTTCTCATAATCTAGAGAAGATATTTTCTTTCGCCCAGCTTAATTCTTTGTGTGTTTTCTATTGTTTTCTTCATAACTCACTCTTGATAATTCCGCGAAGCGACTCGTATCACAGTGATCTACTTACACGAGTTATTTAATCGTTTGTGTGGCTTTTTCCTGTTTTCATTACTTTTATGTATTCTTTACGATCGGAACACATTTAGCCTCCCCCTATGAATTTTTTTCTCCGTTCTAATATGTACAAGTCGAACGTGGATGCTGTTGAAATTGTGATAGAGAAACAATTGGGAGAGCAGCCTCGTGCTTTGATTGGTTTGTCTTGTGGCTGCATTTTTCTTTTGAAAGTTCCTCTGTCCTCTACATACCAGCCTCCATTGAGAGGTCATACTCACATTGGCGTTGGCATTTAATTAATTAATTTTGATTAACCATTGTTGAGATTTAAAAGTTTTGTAGATTTGTTTGTGTTCTAGATGCCACGTTGAACATTATACTAGAAAATGTCAATGGCATCATTGACTTTCTCTTGTGCCTCTGCCAGTTGCAACTGGCATTGACCTGTTGTATCTCCTACGATTTCATTTATGTAGTAAGGCCGTCATCACGTTGTACGCTCTTAAGTCATCGAAATAATGCGCAGGAGAATTTTTTTTTAATAGAAAACAAGCTGTCAACATGTTTAGAGTGATTTCCTTTGAGATTTCTTAACTTCATGAGGATTAGGATAAAGACTCTTGGACAATAAATTTGATTAGATGTCCTCTAATTAAGCAAAAGTTAACGTGCATCGATGGATTCAAGTTGGACCAGCTGTACTTATAATTGTTTTCATACTAAGAAAAGTTTGGTAAAGCACGGAATGCATTTATATTTTGTGATGGTGCGGTAGATTTTTGTTTTTCAGCATTTACCAAACGGGGGGACAATAAATTTGATTAGATGTCCTCTAAGCAAAAGTTAACATGCATCGATCGGTTTTCAAGTTGGACCAGCTGTACTCAATCGTTTTCATACTAAAAAAAGTTTGGTAAACCATGGAATGCGTTGGACGTTTTGTGAGGGTGCCCAGTAGATCCCCGCCCCCCCCTCCCCCCCCCCCCCCCCCCCCCCCCCCCCCACCCCCCCCCCCCCCCCCGCCCCCCCCCCCCCCCCCCCCCCGCCCCCCGCCCCCCGCGCCCCCCCCCCCCCCCCCCCCCCCCCCCCCCCCCCTCGCCCCCCCCCCCAGTATTTTTTTGTAAATTGTTATTTTGCAAGAGATTTACACCACATTTCCTTTAACCTCATGGACCATGGTCTTCTGTGATATTAGTGGATCTCTGAAAGGATTGAAGAATGCGAGCGCAACATCGTACGACCGATTTCAAAAGAGAGACACAAAGGTTTTCTTTGACCCTCTCATCGATGAAGAACACATCGCAATGTGATAGTTTGTGTGAGATGCATAATCCCATGAACCATCGAGTCTTTAGACCTAAGATGACATGCATCGATCGGTTTTCAAGTTGGACCAGCTGTACTCAATCGTTTTCATACTAAAAAAAATTTGGTAAACCATGGAATGCGTTGACGTTT
>NC_033798.1:110115061-110154546 GCF_001876935.1 Asparagus officinalis | reverse complement strand
CCAGCATTTTCTTATAAATTGTTATTTTGCAAGAGATTTACACCAGATTCTCTTTAATCTCATGGACCATGGTCTTCTGTGATATTTGTGGATCTCTGAAAGGATTGAAGAATACGAGTTCACCAGATTCCCTTTTGTTTCTCTAACGATTTCATTTATGTAGTAAGGCCGTCATCACGCTATACGCTCTTAAGTCATCGAATTAATGTGCAGGAGAATTTTTTTAATAGAAAACAAACTGTCAACATGCACTAGTAGAAAATCGACCAAACTAGACGGAACAATCTAGACGGAAAAAATTTCGTCTAGTTTGGAGCAAACTAGACGGAAAATTTCCGTCTAGATTGTTCCGTCTAGTTTGGATCAAACTAGACGGAAAATTCCGTCTAGTTTGACAAACGAGACGGAACAGTCAACCTAGACGGAATTCCGTCTAGGTTGCTCCAACCTAGACGGAATCGCCGGTCCTGTTACTTATCGTTGGATGTATCCGATTGAAAGGTAATTTACGATTTTTCTTATATTTATTAATTGTATACGCGTTTTTCAAATTACCGTGCTAATAATTAACTTTTATGATTATAAGATACTTGGGCTGCATGAAAAACAATGTTCGCAATCGAGCTCGTCCCGAGGGCTTGATAGCTGAAGGATACGTGGCTAACGAATGCTTTGTGTTTGCATCACGTTACATGCGTAAGAAGAAAACCACATCTCAAGCACCTCAAAAGGAGAGGAAGCGTGAAAAATACCCGAGATCTTTCTTAGATCAAATTCATGCATATGTGTTGGAAAACCTTGATATGTTCGAAGACTATCGAAGGTAACAAATAAAATCTGTAATATAGATGAGAAATATTCATTTTACATATAGTTTATCAATACAAATTTATATATTGTTTATATAGGCAACATCTGGAGAAGCTTAAGAATGAAACAACCGGTAGGAATGCAGCGCACAATATTCAGAAAAGACATAAGAAAGAATTTTCTGATTGGTTAAGATTTGATGTAAGTGTTTTACAATTAATTATTGAACATTCATAATATAACATCGCCTAAATATTCTCAAATTGTTTGTCTTAGGTTGAAAAATCACTTCTTGATGATACTACATTACCAGATGAAATTATTATCCATGCACAACGTCCTTATCACGAAGTGAGACGTTATAATGAGCATTTGGTGAATGGATATAAATTTCGAACGTTAGAGACCGATGATAGGAGGGTAACTCAGAACAGTGGGGTCATGGGCTTGTTTGCTCAAGAATGTTTTTCAAGTATAAGAGATCAGAATCCAATTCTAGCTGACATATTATATTATGGCCAATTAGAAGATATCGTTGAGGTAATTTACGGGTTTGGTAAACCAAAACAATGTACTTACACGATGTTCAAGGTTCGGTGGTGTCCTGCAAAAAAGCAAAAGGATCATTATGGATTTACACTAGTCAATCTTCACCGAGAAGTATATACGGATGAGAAATTCATTTTCGCAGAACAAGCTGATCAGTGCTTCTATGTGAAAGATCCGAATGTCATGTATGATTGGGTGGTTTTGTACAAGGAGCCAAGATCTGTTGTTCTTCCTAATAACAATGAAAAAAATATTGAAGAAAGTGAAGATAATTATAGTGAACCAATCGGTTCATCTGATGATGTTTGGCAAGAATTCTCTTACGCACAGAATGTGGCGCTGGATGTAGGTATGAACTATATATGTTACACCACATTATCGATTTTTATCTTATCATAATAAAAACAATAATGCATTTCATAACAACATATCTCATGAGCATTAAATATTTAATAATTGATAATATTCAATTAAAATTTAATATTAATGATTCTTCTTTCTTATGTAGGTGCTACTTGGACCCCGACATATCCATCATATACATTCCTTACTGACTTGCGGCCAAAGACTCTGGACTTTCTCAGTTTACCTTTACCTCCGGACTCTCATAAGTTCAAGGCTGATTCAAGGAAGTACCACCCACGTGCTGCGAGAAGGTATCAGGAAATGCTTCCTATGTTGGAGACTAGGAAAGCTGTTGCACTCGCAGCAAAAGAAAGAGAGATAGCGAATGGTAAAAGCCAATAAATACTTTTAATTTTCACATTTGTATATTATATGATATATTATCATGTTGTCATTATTGTAGGTGCTAAGAAGGATCGCATAGAGGGACGATGTGGCGGAGGTAAGCCTGATTCTAAACAACCGCTAAGAGGAATGATGGGCATTATTAGGTTGAATAGTTCTAATTTGCCCGTTGGTCCTTGGTCAACCCGATTGAATGCATATATTGGGGTTCTCGTGCGTAGAGCGACCATTATCAACCCTTATTTTCATTTTCGAGAATTACCATGGACCGCATACGAGGCGATATGGACTGCGCTTATGGTAAGTGCATATTGTTTTAGATTTTTATTTATTAATAATTAGTAATTGATATTATATTATCCTTACTAAATGTGTATGTAAATCTACAGGACTGCTTCTGCCTTGAAGACTTTGAGGGGGCTTAGAATTATGTGTTTAATGTCAAGGTTGAAGCAGTCCTCAAACAATGGAGGCATGAGATCAAACATGAAACCTATGACAGGTATGAGGAGGACTGACAGAGGTTTTTAAACCTCGATGACCGAGTTGACGAGATTCATTTCACAGCTCTCCTCATGTATTGGGACATCGATGCCGCCAAGGTTAGTTTCATGAAATTTAGTTTATAATTTTAAGATATTATTTCATTTTATATTTACAGAATTTTTTTTAAAGAATAAATCCACGAAGGGGTCAGAAAATAGAAGAAAGACTGCATGACCATCACTTGGGCTCACACTCCTACGCCAATCTAGAGGATGTTTATTGTCAAGATACGGTATATGTCATTTAAAGATTTAAAAGATCTTAATGTTTAGTATGATTATGAAATCTCATAATTTATAATATGACAGGGGAAATCATTAATGCCGATACACTTGAGGGCCAGAGCGGCATATGGTACTTTTCGTGAACAATATAGGGGTGATGAGAGGAATCGGGATAAGATCACGGCAAATCTCGAGTTAGTGGTGAGACTTATACATATCTTGAGTAGTATTATTAATTCTATTTTGTTAACACTACGAGGAAACGAGAACACAAATAATATGGTCATTATCTTGAATTAACTATAAATTTGTGCTTTAGGAGGGATTTGAGACCGCATCCAAGGAGGCTGCATCTGTCTACATTTCGCAGGAGGAGGAACAAACCGAGCCAGACCCTCACATGCTTTCTGCAGAGGAGAACATCAATCTCACACAGAACCTGATGGGTCATAATAGGTAAGGATGGTGAAAAATCGAATCAATTTGAATACTACATACTATTTATATTTGTTTACCATTATTGAATTTGAGAGCAAAGTTTAATATTTATTTCTCCCTAATAATAGGAGAGGAAGATATCCTCTGCATGGTGTCGGAGCTTCACCCGGTATAAGCATTAGATCGTCCACAACATCCTCCACATCATCTACATCGCATAGAGCAGCCACAAGCAGTTTTCAGGCTATGCCATTTGTCGCACGTATCTCTGCCTTCTTGATTGACAAAATTGACCCGGAGCTGCATATTCAGGTGACTAATGAGATGACTAGAGTTGCGCTGACGGCGAACTCGATGGACGATCTCATAGGGTATGTTATACAATATTTAGGTGGTGCTATTCCTTATAGCGCGTATGGTGGTGTCATACGGATCATTAGCTCGATTGGCGATAATTCCGGCGCTAGACAGAGTAGTGCTCAGGTACCTTATTTTTTCTTATATTTATAAATTCATTTTTATCTAATATGTTATCAAACACCACATAATGATTATTCAATTAAACATTCAGAGTGGAGATATTGGAGGGAGCAGCACCCGTTCTCGTAATCGGGATAGAGATACCCCCGCCGACGACGATGGATGAGGTTTTTTTTATTTTTAATGCAATAAACAGTTTTATTTGTTATAATACTACATTTATTCATGTCGTGTATCATATCTTAGTCACTGGCATTGTTAGTATATATGTTGTTGGATGTGTTTTAGACGGAACTGATTGATGTATATTTTGAAGTGGATGGTTGGATTTGTACAATGTGTTGGATTTGGTTATATAGATGTTTTTTAATGGAATTGTTATGAATTTTGATTATGATTGGATGGTTGAATGTGGCGTGTATAGTATTTTCTGGATGTTTTCAAATATTAATGTAATTGTACAGGGAAATACAAATTTTAATTAATTTTTTTCCCCTGAAAAAAGGCAATCTAGATGGAATTCCGTCTAGATTGAATCAACCCAGACGGAATTTCCGTCTAGGTTGTAAAAAACCAACCCAGACGGAATTCCGTCTGGGTTGCCAACCCAGACGGAATTCTTTATTCCGTCTAGGTTGACTTCCGTCTAGATTGATCAATCTAGACGGAATTCCGTCTAGTTTGAAGCAATCTAGACGGAAGCAAAATAAACCACTCAAACTAGACGGAATTTCGTCTAGATGACCTAATCTAGACGGAATTGCAATCAACATAGACGGAAATTTCCGTCTAGGTTGATCGTTTTTCTACTAGTGATGTTTCTTAACTTCATGAGGATAAGGATTAAGACTTTTGGAGAATAAATTTGACCAGATGTCCTCTAATTAAGCAAAAGTTGACGTGCATCGATGGATTCAAGTTGAACCAGATGTACTTGTAATAGTTTCCATACTAAGAAAAGTTTTTTTTGGTCAATAAAAATGGATTTTATTAACCAAATATAGAATTTTGAGTACATCAACTATCCAGGTAAGGACCTGGAAATAAATTTTCCAAAATAAGATTTGAAAACAACAAACAGGTTACAATTTTTCCAACCTCTCCTTCATGTGTACAGGAATATCACTTCAGAACTTTGGAGAAAATTGCCAACTTAATAGCATGGAATACATGATCAGGTCTTCTATTTTTATATTGAAAGATCCTCATATTCCTTTCTTACCAAAGCATATAGATAGTGACCGACAATGCCATCCTCTTCAAATTCTTTATAAAACCCTTACCCTTGAGGTTGTTGCTATACCAATTGATGATATGATTCCAATAGCAAGATCTCCAATTAAATCCCAACCAGTCCATCACTTTGTTCCAGACTTGAACAAAGAACTGGCATTCAAAAAATAAATGTCCACAGGTTTCTTCTATGTGGTTTGAACATAAGACGCAAGCATTTGTGCCCAAATTTCCTATTTTACAAAGTTTGTCCTGCGTTAATAATCTGGAATGAGTCACCAGCCACAGAATGAACGAGTGCTTAGGATAGTGAAGACCTCCCGAGATAGATCCATACCAAGAGACTTGACTGGAAAATTGAGAAAGAGCGGTGTACACCAAAGAAATTTTGAATTTTTCGCCAGTGCAACATCTATCAATCAAGTTTTTCAAGTTATCTAACCCACCCAATTGAAGAAGCATTATATTTCTCACCTTAATGAGTTACCTCCGCATCCAAGAATCTTGATCTCTAGTTTGAACTTGCCATACATTATGTTGCCTCAGGTAGTGGCCATGAACCCATCTAATCCAGAGCATATCTTTCTTTAGAGGAATTAGCCAAAGAAGCTTGAGGGCAGCAGAATAATTCCAAAGCTTTGCCAAATATAGTCCCAAACCTCCTAGCTTTTTGTCTTGGCAAACTGAAGCCCAGGAGATAAGGTGAATTTTCTTGTTCCAAAGAAATGTTGAACACATACTATCAATTTTTTCTAGCACTTTTATCGGCAAGAAATAGTTGCTTGTCCAATACATTTGAATACTCAAGATATCTGATTTAATAAGCTGGAGTCCCCCTGCATATGAGAGATTCCTTTTGTTTTGCCAACTCTGGATTTGTGCACTGATCTTGCTAATAAATGGAGGGCAATCCATCCAAGATAACCTCTTTGATAAGAGAGGCATGCCCAAGTAACAAATAGTGAGAGTACCCTCTGTGAAGTTTAGCAAAGTGCAAATCTGAATTTTTAAATCTTCATCTATGCCTCCCAAATAGATAGAGCATATAGAGGGGTTAGCTTCCAAGCCAGATACCTTACTGAAATCTTTGAGGCAGTTAAAAATTTTTGTAACTGAGCCAGAGATTTAAGAGCAGAACAAAAGATGGGCAAACTCAACCGTCTCCCTAAAAGAGATGCAACAATGTTGAAAAGAAAATTATCTACTTTGCAAACATATTTGGGCGGGATCAAATATATGATTAAATCAGCCTTACTGAAAAGGAGAAAATCGTCAGCAAAGATTAAATGAGTGATCTCCAATCTAGAACATTTAGGGTGATACTTGAAAATCCTGTCATTCTTAAGCAAATTTAATTTCCTTAACAAGTACTCCATACCAATGGAAAAAAAAGGTAAGGTGAAAGGGGATCCCCTTGTCTTAGCCCCTAGCTCCATGAAAGAATCCATACAATGAATCATTAAGTGAGATATGTAGAACCCCGTAATTTTTATATGAATATATATGAATTATTAGTAAATAAATAATTCTTTTATGATAAATAGCTTGAGGTCATTGATATACATGATAATAAGTTATTTGAGATGATATGAGAGTTTGGGTGTAGAGTTTTGTGCGTTGGTTTTGCAAATTAGCAAAACATGCACAAAAAACTGAATTTTTCCAGATCAGTCGACACATCAGTCGACTGACTGTATCGGTCGACACATCAGTCGACTGATAAGCTGATTTCTAGTTTTTACAGGTTTTGGGTCTGTTTTGTTTTGGTTCGGGTTTAGGTCGGGTTTAGCTGTTCATATATATTCTTTTTCACCCGAATTCACCCCTCTCACCTTCAGATCTGAGAGAACCCTAGCCCCATCTCCTCTATCACAAACCCTAGCCTTGTTCTTGGTGATTTGGGGAAGAACTTGGGGGATTTTCGTCGAAATCTTCACATTACAGCAAAGGGGATCCTCTCTCTCTCAAATCCAGGAGTTGTTCATCACCCAGAGGCGAGTAACATCTCGCCCAACTCTGTCCCTTTTGTTTTACACGAATTTTTTGAGTTTAATGAGTTTTGATTTAGCCAAAAATATATTTTTAGTACAAAGAATGAATCTTTATGGTATATGAGGTGGGGTATTGAGTATCTCAGTTTATAAAAGGACCAACAATGTTTTATTAAAAATATCTAGATCTGAAATGTGTGTATAAGAGATTTAACATGAGTTTTGTTTTTAACATGAGATTTAACATGAGTTTTGTTTTAAAAATGTTTTAAAACATAAATACACATGTTTAGGGTTTTTGTTTATATATTCACATATGGGATTTTTATTTCAGTTTAGTTCATACATGTTAATATCAGTATTTTCATGCTTGGGATTGATGGGGATGAGTTTAGATCGAATTTTGTGTAAATAGCAACCTGTGCAGAGTTTCTGCAGTCTGTCGGTCGACTGATTTTGTTTTCTCAGCTTCTCAGTCGACTGGTCAGTCGACTGGTGAGCTGAGGCTGTGCTGCCTGAGCGTCATCAGTCGACACATCAGTCGACTGATGAGCTGTTTTACAGATTCTTGATCTGTTTGAGTTGTTTTTGGGGTCGCCTCGATAACCTGACCCTACTTTACCATGTTAATGATTTATCTGTACATGTGGGATGACTTTTGATATAAGTTTAAACATGTACACCGAGATGCAGGTGAGTTTAGATAATGTATATCTGTCTACATATACTTTTCACAGTTACACAGTCCTCGTGTTGGACTATAATCCATAGAAGTCCTCGTGTTGGACTATAATCCATTTCAGTCCTCGTGTTGGACATTTGCCACTTATTCCATGTGTTTGAAAACCACAGCATCTAATCCCTGCATCGAACATATTTCTTAACCATATATATGACTTTCTCACAGGAGTATATGACATGACACTTATGTAAATTATAACATGGCATACATGTAAGTAATAACCTGATGCTCATGTAAGCTATGACATGGCACTGTATCTATGCTCCGAGATTAGTTGCATTTCTTTTATTATTGTTTCTTGTACTAGAACTTCGGGATTTGTGTTTAGGGATTTACAAATTTGAGATATAAGGTATATACATGAGAGTTTCCTTGTTTGGATTATTTCGCTCGACGTACCTATGCTCGTGTTGTAAATTTCTAAATACTAAAATCCTCTTTAGTAAGATCAATGATTTTAGATCTATTATGTATTAACTGTATTTTCTTATACAACGAGCCCTGTTCCCTTGGGGGTTAGTTATGATGTTGCTCGCTAGCGCTTTGACGCACGTTGTCCCTCCCCCTTTCAGGTAACGAGCCAGGAGCCCGGAGAGTCGCAGGTTGATGGCGACACACTTTAGTGTTCACCTGTCTATTTTAGCTATGTTTTATTTTGGAGCTCCACTGTAGATTTATTTGACATTTGAGGACTATTCTCTAGATGTTGTAAAGGCTGTATGCCTTATTTCCTTTACTCAGATATTTGTACTTGAGACTTGTTGAGTATTCCAATTATCGATTCAGACATTGGCTATGTATTTCTGTATGTTGGATGATGAGATATTTATGTGATCTCTATCACTTCATCAGTTATTTCTTGCACTATCTTTTACTTGCTTTTGTACCTACACCTATTATTGACTCTGCTAGATAGATGTTAATTGTGATGGTGAAACATGTTATTGCACGGTGAGGTGCAAGGCAGGTTTGACATTCTTGGTTTCACCTTGGACTGCAGTCTTGTGTGAACCCAGGGGCGTCACAGTGAGATAGAGAATTTAGGAGTAGAAATACATTCCCATATCCAGCCAACCATGTTACCAGGGAAACCCAAGCCTTCCAACATTTATTTAATGAATTCCCAACTAATCGTGTCAAAAGCTTTGCACAAATCAATGTTCAAGGTAGCTCTTGAAGAGATGTGCTTCCTATCATAATGGTTGATGAGCTCATGAGCTAGAAGGATGTTGTTTGAAATGATTCTTCCTTTGACAAAAGCACATTATGCATCATTTATCAAGAAACCCATGACTTTTTGAATTCGGCTAGCAATGATTTTGGTGATGATTTTATATACACAATTGCAGCAAGAAATTGGCTGAAAGTCTGTAGCTGTTTGAGGATTAAGAATTTTTGGTATTAGAGTGATGGAAGTAGTATTATACGTACCTAGAAGTTTTCCAGATACAAAGAACTACTCAATAGCCTTATATAAGTCCTCAGCAATGACACTCCATGCAGCTTTAAAAAATGATGCATTGTAACCATCAGGTCCTAGTGCCTTCTCTTCTGACATAGAGAATATTGCTAGCTTAATTTCATCTCTCGTAACAGGTAGACTTAGAGTATTTCTTTGACAGGGAGAAAGAATTGGACCATTTGCTATCACATTGGGATCAAGATTATCAGTAGGAGTAGAAGATCCCAATAGCTTCTTGTAGTATTTAATGAACTCATCAATAATCATGAGCATTTCAGTAATCCTTGAACCATCCTCAATATATAATGAAAGGATCCTATTGCTGTGTCTTTTGGTTTTCATAATAGAATGGAAGAACTTTGAACATTTGTCACCTTGTAAGCCCCAGTTGATATTGGCTTTCTGTTTATAAAAGGATATCTCAAATTCTGTCAATCTGACATATTTTTGAATGCATTCCCTTTCTTTGGATATTAGTGCAGGGTTGAGAAGATCAGAATGTAGCTGCTGTTGAACTGTTGCTAATTCTTCTTTAGCTCTAATCACTTGCTCACTAATGTTCATGAAGTGTTTTTTGTTCAAATCCTTTAACACGGTCTTGAGCTTCTTAAGCTTTGCTTGAAAAATGTACATTCTGTAGCCATCAAAGTTTAAATCCCATACTGACTTGATTGAAGAGATGAAATTGTTAGCCTTCTTGTTTTGATGATGTTTAACAAATAATTTACTTCTAATATTGTTTGTCTAGTGTTTGTGTTTTCGTATTTATTCTAGGTGAACAACGTGTTGGAGGATGGATGGATTATGCCATAACGATCATATTAAATGGAGGTTGGCGGAATAGTGGAGTGAAGCCTTGCTATCAAGTTAAAGATCCAATTATAAGCTTCATCCAAGTTTACCAAGCTGAGCTATAATGAAGATCAAGATCAAGCTTGGGTAACAGTAGTTTAGGTTTATATTATGTGTGTTGGTACTCTAAGCTCAATCATGTATACACACACATTATATTGGTTTCCTTGTATATATATAGTTATATATATATACAATACAAGCTTTGTTTTTATATATACATAGTTATATATATACACACAATTTAGCTTTGGTTTCCATGTATATATAGTTTCATATATACATACATATTATGGTTTCCAAGTTTATATAAATATGAATTTACATCTTTCATATTTATTGTTTTGGCTTTTCATGTTTAAATATAAAGCAATTGAATATAATTGGAAAATATATTTTTGTTCATATGCTTACATATGATTTCACCAATATCAATTTTATCTAGTTCAATAAAATCATGTTTGTTGTTTTGAAAGTTTGCTAAACAAGTATTTTTGTGAAAATATTGCTTTCTTGGTATATGGACTTGACAATAATGATTTACATCTTCTATTAAGTCTATATATTCATTTTGTAATGTTTCAAAACATGATTAAGCTAAAATGTCAAAACTCATGTGTTTACATTTCTATGTTTTGGACCTCCTTACAAAATGATGATATTTTACATTTGGAAAGTCCTTTTAGAAAACCAGTTTTTGTAGCATGTGTATTATCATGCCTACAATCATTTCCCAAAGTTTTATATTTTTTTGAATTTATTTGATATTTTTAAACCCAGTTTAAAGTTGAGTTTTTATGTGCACTTCAGGTCTGTGCATGTCTAGTCGACTCATTAGTCGACTCATGAGTCGACTCATAAGTCGACTTATCAGAGAGCCGTTGCACAGTAACGGCTAGTTTTCTTCAGAGAGTCGTTGCACAGTAACAACTAGTTTTCTGATTTGTTTGTTTATGGGTTTTTGGTCTTTTCCTTAGGGTTTTTGCTAAAGTTTTGAGTGAGTATAAATACCCCATTGCCTTCAGCTCTTCACCCATCCAAGAGAATGTTTTAACAAAGTTTTAACAAGGGTTTAAGTTTTGTTTAGTGTTTGTTTAAAAAGCTTTTAAGCGTTTAAGAGTTTTGTTTGTGAAGAGAATTTCACAAGAGCAAGTGGAGATCATCCTTGGTGTTTGAGCATTCACTCTTCTCCCTCTCTCTTGTTATCTATAGAGAAGTTTCTCTAAACTCAATCTAGCTTTACATTTATATTGTTTGATTATCATTTTATTAAGCTAGTGTTTATATTGAGTTTAGTTGATTTTGTTTACTCTTTGTTTACACACACAACCATTGAGCTTATTGTATTTGAATACATTGTATAATTTGGGTTGTGGGGTTTGTGTGACATTGAGTGTGAGCCTACATTGTGTTCTCATCTATTGTAGAGAACAGATTTATATTTATGTGCTTATCGTGAGATCACTTGTAATACACTACACCAAGAGGAGTGTGTGGTGATGACGGAGTCGATCCGAGAGGAGTGGCGTCGGTGGCCTAGTGAGAGGTGATAATTCCGAGCACTTGAGGGAGTCGATACGTGAGGACCAACACTTGAGGTTGTAGCTTGTGTATGTACATTGTGAGATTTTGTGAGAGTTGTCGGTTTACTTGATAACCGAGTGTGTAGAGAAGTTTCGGCTTCCAAACCGGGTGTATCGTGATAGTGGAGATCTCCTCGAGGTGAGGAGCGGGGACGTAGGTCGTGGGGACCGAACCTCGTGAACATATCGTTTGTTTGTGATTGCATTGGCGCACTTATTTTTGTGTTCATCTTATATCGCATATTGCATCTTGTTTATTTCTTCCACTATACTGTTTGCCCTTGCTTAGTTTACTTATCCTTGCATATATATCTTATTACATATCATTTTGCTAGGATATTTATTAGTAAGTTTTAATTGGCATTAAATCGGATTAGATTAGCATAAACCGTATTCACACCCTCCCCCCCCCTCCTCTAGGGTTCTTTCATAGCGACCTTAGGGTCTAACACATTGAAGCTAGGACTATAGTATATATGACCTCCCCTCCTCTAGGGTTCTTTCATAGCGACCTTAGGGTCTAACACATTGAAGCTAGGACTATAGTATATATGACTTTGTTTACAACCAGTTTTGCGGTTTAATGGAGAAAGTGCTGGCTAGTAGTGTCTATTGCTTTTAAGACCCTCTTTTCCTTAGGGCCTGTTTGGTTCAATTCAACAAATAATATGAATTATCATTTCCGTATAGAATGGTAGATTCAGGTGTTTGCCATACAAATTCTATTCCTTGTTTGTTTCACCGAAAGTAGTCTAACGTAGAAGAATGACAAACAACAATTTCTCATTTCTCGGTTTGAAAACCAAGAGTGACCACCACTCGAACTCAACAAATAGAAATGAAAATAAGAGCAATCAAGATTTTTCTTTTATTTTATTACCCCAATTTCAATTCGTTCTAAAACCTCGGAATTGGGTTTTACTATTCTAGCTGACGTTTCAGCTTACTTCCACCTTATCCCGAAATGACACCGAAACATAGATTAAAAACCCCAAAAACATTAATTCCTGACGGATTCAGTCTATGCCAGACAATTAGGTCCTTATTCGAGGCCTTTCCAACCCAGCCAAACTGACTCTAAAGTCTAAAGTATAGAATCCAAGAGAAAAACTCTAATAGGAGGGACCGGGGTATGAGTTGTTGTCCACAAATCCAAAAGAAAAAAGGGGGAGGGGAGGGGAGGGGAGAGGGTGGGTGGGTTGGGGGGGTGGGGGGGGGTGGGGGGGCATCTATTATCTACTAATAAAGTAGAGTTGCCTCTTAAATGAAACAATGCAAACGAACCAGACGCGACGCGAGAACCATGGCGCGAGCAAGGGCGGCCAGCCCATTCAAGCACAACCAAAAAACGCGAAAAAGCAGGCAAAAAAACGGCGAATGCCGGGTCAAAACTGGCGTCGGGGTCGGCCGGTCCCCCTTGACCCATCCATGCAGGGGCGACCGGCAACAACTCCTCCACTTCTCGCCTCCACGCTCTTCGTCCGCTGCCACATCCCAGTCCACATGTCGCCTCCTCTTACCTGCTCCCACCCCGGAACATCCCGTCAAGCAGGCCAAGGACGGCCGAGTTCGCGCGCCTGCGAGGCTGGGGCTACGCCTCCTCTCCAGATCGCGCTTCCACCCAAAACCTCGCCGCCTCGCTCCCGTTCCTCTCGCGCCCTCCCTGCACGACACGGCAGCTCCCCGCGGTGTACAAATTCCCCTCGAAGCGACCTCCCCCTCCTTCGAGGCGTCGGCTCGCATGGCACTCACAGTCCCGCGGAACCTACCATCGCTCTCGCGCTTCGCGCTCTGGCTCTCTCCTCCCGTCGCCTCGTCGTCGTCCACGACCCTCTCATGAGATTTGCCTGCGCCGAGGCCTATTCGATCCCCAATGCCGAGATGTACGAGTTTCAGTGCGTCACGGCGTCGTACATGCTCTCGCTCTTCACCGACGACCTCAAGATTATTGATGACAAGCTGAGTCGAGAAGTGAGAAATGTGATCCTCACCCAGTTTCCTGACCGCTGTCCAGAAGAGCTCTTTGTGTTTTTGGACAAGTACTGGCGAGATTTGTCGTCGGAGGCCGGGGTCGTGATGAATACTTGTAAGGAGATCGATGGGGAGTTCATCGAGTTGATGCCGCATGTGCCCAGGTATCGAAACAAGAAGTTGTTCGCAATCGGACCGATGAGTCCAGTTTCAGCGAGCGGTGGCGACCACGATCGCAGAATCCGTCGTCTACGTTTCTTTTGGGAGCACAGTATCAATCTCCGACGAACAGATCGAGCAGCTAGCCCTCGGCCTCTTGCACAGCCGTCAGCGTTTCATCTGGGTCTTAAAAGACGCAGACAAAGGCGATATCTTCGCTGACAACGAAAACAGTACTAAACAGAGGAAACTGCCATCAGGCTTCGAGGAATCTACGTCAGAGACTGGAGTCGTAGTGCGAGGCTGGGCACCGCAGTTAGAAATCTTGGCGCACCCGTCGACGGGTGTTTTCGTGAGCCACTGCGGGTGGAATTCGTGCATCGAGAGCTTGAGTTTCGGAGTGCCGATGATCGCTTGGCCGATGCATTCGGATCAGCCGAGGAATGCAACGATGGTGTGCGAGTATTTGAAGGCTGGGGTTTTGGTGAGGGGCTGGGATCAGGAGACGGTATCGGGTTCGGAGGTTGAGAGGGCGATTGAGAGAATGATGGGCACTGATGACGAAGGGAAGGAGATTAGGAAGAGGGCAAAGGGGTTAGGGGAGGAGATTAGAGGCGCTGTGAAGGAGAATGGATCGTCTAAGGCTGAGTTTGATTCGTTTGTTCAGCATATTACTAGATGATGATGATGTTATGTTGGTTTCCTTGATTCTGAGTATGGAAAAATAAATGGGTAAATTTCACTCTTAAGTTCGGATGTTTCTCAGCTAACGGCCTCTAACTTCCAAAAGTCACAACGATCCCTAAGTCTGCTCGCAAACCCCCTTCCACTATCATCATCATGGGGAAAAGAAACACATTAACCACAATTTTCCAGATTTTAATCAAAAGGAATAAATCTGCAAGTTCATAATTTTGACTCTCAACAAGACACAGTTCTGGGTCATCTGATTGATATTTGATATCATTTTCCGGATCTTTTTTTGTAGTGTATAATGAGTATATATCATTAGGGAAAATATCAACATAAATTAGTCTTTGAAATGGAGAAGCCCAGAAGCACCCACGAACCAAGCCAAAATACTTTCATAATCATAAAGACAAGAAGTACCTTTACAAAAAACAGCAATTTTAGGGTTTTTTATCATACACCGTCAAATCTTGTATATTTTCAATTACCCTAAAAAATCCATTGTTGTTTCATTTGTCCCAAAACCATATTTATTAGAATACAAAATTATAATCCTCATCCCACCATAACTTCAAAGTTTTTTGTCGATAAACCTTCTACGATAAACCTTCTACAACAGTCAAAAACCAAAAATTGTGCTTTAAAATTACCATCAAGAATCAAAATTAATCTTTAATATTCAGCTAAATTCATCCTTAGAGTTGATTTTTTGAAGCAATTCCTTTTCTATTCAATGCAGACGGTTTTTTTACCTTGATAAAATTCTTACTTGATCTCAAACATATGTCACATTCTCCTTTCGTTCCATGTGATTGTTTATAAAAAACTGATTTTGAATGAATTGTGCCTCCTAATCATACTTGATATAGGCCCTAGCCTATTCTGATGCAATTCTGATGCAGAAGAACACTGCCAAACTCACACACTAGTAGAAATCCGAGCATCCTAGACAGAATATTTTAGATGTAATTTTTTCCGTCTAGGATGTGAACATTCTAGACGGAATAAATCCGTCTAGGATATCCCGTCTAGAATGTTCACATCCTAGACGGAACATTCCGTCTAGGATAGTATTTTTAGTGGTCCCCTCTATCCTAGACGGAATTTTCGTCTAGGATATCTTCCCAGACAGAAAATTAATTTTCATCTTCCCACGGGCTTTAAATTTTCAGATCCTGTGGCATAAAATTTCTCCCCTTATAATTTTCACTCACTCAATATTTTCATCCCCTTTCTCTAAAACTTCCAAATCTTAAGCTTCCTTCCTCAAACTCTGTCAACGACTTCTACCCCCAGCCCCTCCCCTTCAAGAACTCCTCCTTTGATTCTGCAGCCGTCGCCTCCTCCTTCTCCACCGACTTTGCCTTCGCCCTCGTCCCTGAGTACCCCATGCTCGACGGCCATGGCTTCGCCTTCGTCCTCTCCCCAACCACCGACCTCGCCGTGTTAGCCTTCTTGTTTTGATTATGTTTAACAAACAATTTACTTCTAATGTTGTTTGTCTAGTGTTTATGTTTTCATATTTATTCTAGGCAAACAACGAGTTAGAGGGTGGATGGAACTGCGCATTCACGATCATATCAAATGGAGGTTGGCGGAATAGTAGGTGAAGCTTTGTACAATTCAAGTTGAAAATCCAAGTTTAAGCTTCATCCGCATGATTACTAAGTCAAGCTATTGAAGATTAAGATCAAGCTTGGGTAATTTAGTTTAGGTGTTATATTATGTGTGTTAAGTACTCTAAGATCAATTATCTATACACACACATTTATTGATTTCTTCGTATATATATATATATATATATATATATACATAAGTTTTGGTTTATATGCATATATATAGTTATATATATACATACATGTGTTTTGGTTTCCATGTTTATAAATATGAGATTACATATTTCATATTTATTTTAGAAAACATTGCATATAATATGCATATTTGTGAACATATTGTATTATTAGTTTTTGGACTTAACAATATTCATATACATATTTTATTAAGTCTACAAAATTATTTTGTAAAGTTTCAAAACATGGTTTAGCCAAAATGTCAAAATTCATATGTTTACATTTTCATGTTTTGGACTATTCTGCAAAATGATGATATTTCTCATTTGGGAAGTTAATTTTAAAAACTAGTTTTTGTAGCATGTGTATTATCATGTCTATAATCATTTTCCAAAGTTTTACATTTTTTAAAATTTATTTGATATTTTTAAACAGTGTTTTAAAATCAGCAAACTGTTTTCAAACCTGAAAATTTCATATATCAGTTCACGGTCGACCGTCACGGTCGACCGCGTCTTTGTTTTTCTCTTTGGATGCAGCAGAAACTTTCACGATCGACCGCTATGGTCGACCGTCAAGCTGAAAATTCTCACGGTCGACCGCCACGGTCGATCGTCGAACTTTCTGAAAGTTTTCTCTGCTTTGATGACCTTCGCGGTCGACCGTCGCGACTGTCAAATCTGCTCCAACGGCTAGTTTGCAGAGCCATTATTGAGCTGATTTTTTGGTCTCCCCCCCGCCGCACTGTCAAATCTGCTCCAACGGCTAGTTTGCAGAGCCATTATTGAGCTGATTTTTTGGTCTTTTCTTGGCTTTCTCTTGGCTTTGGGGTTTCATATAAATACCCCTTATACCTCAGTTTTCAGCAGCAATCCAAGAAGTTTAACAAAGTTTTAATCAAGGGTTTAAGTTTGTTTAAAGTGTGTTTATAAGCTTTTAAGCATTTGAGTGTTTTGGTTTTGTGAATCAATTCCACAAGAGCTTGAGGAGATCATCTATTTGGTGTTTGAGCATCCAACTCTTCTCCTTCCACTCTTGATCTATTGAGAAGTTTTCTAAACTCAATCTAGCATTATATTTTATATTATTTGATTGTTATTTTATTAAGCTAGTGTTCATATTGAGTTTAGTTGATTTTATTTTCTCTTTGTTTACACATACACAACCATTGAGCTTATTATATTTACATTCATAGTATAATTGGGTTGTGGGATTGTGTAACTTAGAGAGTGAGCTTATAATTCGTTCTCATCCATTATAGAGAACAAACACTTTGTATTGTGCTTATTGTGAGATTCACTTTGTAACACACTTGTACACCAAGAGAAATGTGTGGCGAGAGTCGGGGATCGTCCCAAGGGGAGTGGCATCGGTTGACGAACCTAGGGAGAGGTTGTATTCGAGCACTTAAGGGAGACACGTCTAGATCCAACACTTGGGAGGGTGTAGAATGGGATTGCAAGAGTGGTGATTGTAAAGTTTTCGGTTAACTAAAAAACCGAGTGTTGAGGTGTAAATGTTGTTCGGGTAAGCGTAGAAAACCCGGTTGTGATAGTGGATTTCTTCCCGGGAGTGGGGAGCGGAGACGTAGGACGGAAGGTCCGAACTCCGTGATCATTTGATTGTGTTTGAGTGTGCTTTAGCGTTTATTCTTATTTGTGTTCATTGCTCATATCGGCATTGTCTCATTATTTAGTTTGCCCACTATCTTGTTTATTTTGTTTACCCCAATGTATATCACTTATCCTAGCTCACATATCTTATTGTATTTTATACTTGCTAGAATATATTCCTTTGCTCATATTGCTTATTCTTGCTTACAACATATTGTATATCTATCTTGTAAGAATAATATTTGAATTAATTTTAATTAGCATAAAATCGAATTAGATTAGCATAAGACCCTAATCACCCCCCCCTCTAGGATCTAACAATTGGTATCAGAGCTTGGTACTCTTTGATTTAAGGTCTAATCGCCTTGAGTTAAAGATCCAAGTTATCTTTTTGTGCTAATTTTGTTTTGATTTTATTTGTATCTTGCTTGCATACATTTTCTTATTAACATACATTGTGTATCTTGTTTAGGCTATAATCCTATTGTTGCTCCTAAAATAGATAATCTTCCCTATGACCAATGGTGTGTTAGATTTAAACTCTTTGTTCAATCTAAACATTTTGATTTATGGGAAATTATAGATGATGATTATATTGTGCCCACTTCGGAGAAATCCAAGTGGAATAAAAATAATCATCGTATGTTTATAATGAATAATATTTTGTTAGAATATTTGCTAAATGTTCTTGATTCATCTATATCTAACAAGTTTGTTCATTTTGATAGTGCTTACACCTTATGGAAATTTATTGAAGCACATCAAGGGGACTTGGAGGCGATCCGATAAGCCTTGGAGGATTCGGCTTTAAGTTTATATGGAGCATCATGCACACGGCCACTAGGCGATAGCCCTAGTGAGGTTTACGAGTTCGAATCCGATAATGATTTATCTAGTGATGAACTTGCTTGTGCTAGTAAAAAAATATTGCATGCCTATAACAAGTTGCGTAATAATTTTATAGATTTGAAAAACAAGTATGTTAATTTGAAATCCGATCATGAGTTGCTAGGTTCCAAATTTGATGTCATTGCAAAAGAAAATATTGTGCTTAAAGAAAACAATGATATGTTAAATTTGGAAAATGAAAAATTAACCTTATCCATCACTAGCTTATCTCATATTAAAAATAATGTCATATTAGAAGTAGAGAACATACAAAATGATACTGCTTCTAATAACAATACTTGTATGCATAATGATGAGTTGAATCATGTTAAGGATCGTATATCATCTTTAGATTCAACCCTTAAAACTTGTATTGTTAATCATGATAAGCTTATGAACAAGTATGCTAAATCTAGTGCTATAACTTATAAATCACCTACACACTATGCACACTTGTATAGCAAAGTTTACAAGTGCTCCATTTGTGGTCGTAAAGGCCATTTAGCTAAATTTTGCTATGATACACACAAATATAAAAATGCCAATGCTTCTTGTACATCTCATCAAGTCTCTTCATCACATGTACACACACATGCACCCATTGTTCATCATAAGCATGCTAATGTGTATCATTGTGATCTTTGTGGTCGTTTTGGTCATTTGGCTGAATGCTATTTTGATTTAAAAAGAAAATCTTATTTGCCAAACGTTTCTAGTAAACCACATGTTTTTAAATATGATGTTTGTGGTAGATATGACCACTTAGGAAAGTTTTATTTTGATAATATTTCATATTTGCAAAATATTTTTAAAAGACAATCTTTATTTGCAAATGTTTCTCATGCACGAGCAAATGGTCCACAAAAACAAATGGATCTCTTTTATTGCATAAATTGCAATCGAAAGGGTCATTTGAATGAATATTGTTTTGACAATGTTAGTGCACCACATGCGCCCAAGAGGGTTCATAATCCTAGGGCTTTGAGCTTGAATGATAGGGGTCATGTCCCTAAACCTTTTGGTACCAAGAATACTTGAATACCAAAACAAATTTGATTTTTAAACCAAGAATTTTAATATTTTTATTTTTCTTTTTCTTGGTTTTGAAAATTACACTTAAAATTTTGAATATGAAAACAATTTTTCTTTGATTAATTCTTTTGTTTTCATGATTATTGGTTTTGTTTTGATGAGAGGTTTACGTTTATATAATCCCCCAGATTTATTGGGTGTTTGTTCCCAAATCTTATTTATCGGGTGCTTAAATGTTTATATGGGTTGTTACTAGCTCAAGAGCTAGATATGGTTGCCTCTCATGACTTTTTGAAAATCAATGATGGTTTGGTTTTATACTCTTAAAATTATTTTTTTTTTAAATCCATAGTTCATAATTCATGTATGTTACTTTTGAACTATGAAAATTTTGCTTTAATTTGTTCTTTTGAATTCATTATATAAGCACAAATAGATGATTCAAATTTCAAATATGCTTTATAATGTATTCTTTATGTGGTTTGATCAAGTTTTACAAAGAAAATTTCCTTTTTTTTTATCAAACATTGTTTTTGGACTTAAATCTTGATTTATGATTTCATTAATTAATTTGTTTTCATTTGAAAACTTTTTGCATGATTCTCATATTTTATCTTTTGATTTCAAAAATCTATTTTTATACACTATGTTTTTAAAATTTTGTAATGAGACACTTCTTTCATATTAACATATTTATATGTGTTCTCATTATCCTTTTTGTATGTGAGTTATGTTTAGCATGTTTTTAATCTATGCTTTCTCACATATGTATGTCTTAGCGTTCATTGCATATATTTATTAAGGTATTTTGATAGGGAGAGCAATCCCTATATCTTTCTATGTGTTATACTCACCCATGCATATTGATAGGGGGAGCTTTCGCTCTCTTCATCCATTTGTCCCCTTTTTGATGTTGTCAAAGGGGGAGAAATATTGTGAGTATATTCTTTCTTGTTTATATGCATGATATATTATACTTTGTATATTTATTTCCTTTCATGCATATATCCTTTTTATAAATTGTTTGTCATCATCAAAAAGGGGAAGATTGTTGACCTTCTTGTTTTGATGATGTTTAACAAACAATTTACTTCTAATGTTGTTTGTCTAGTGTTTGTGTTTTCGTATTTATTCTAGGCAAACAACAAGTAGGAGGATGGATGGAATTGCGCATTCACGATCATTTCAAATGGAGGTTGGCGGAATAGTAGATGAAGCTTTGTACAATTTAAGTTGAAGATCCAAGTTCAAGCTTCATCCGCATGATTACCAAGTCAAGCTATTGAAGATCAAGATCAAGCTTGGATAATTTAGTTTAGGTGTTATATTATGTGTGTTAAGTACTCTAAGCTCAATTATCTATACACACACATTTATTAGTTTCTTTGTATATATATATATATATATATATAAGTTTTGGTTTCTATGCATATATATAGTTATATATATACATACATGTGTTTTGGTTTCCATGTTTATAAATATGAGATTACATATTTCATATTTATTTTAGAAAACATTGCATAGAATATGCATATTTGTGAAAATATTGTATTATTAGTTTTTGGACTTAACAATATTCATATACATATTTTATTAAGTCTACAAAATCATTTTGTAAAGTTTCAAAATATGGTTTAGCCAAAATGTCAAAATTCATATGTTTACATTTTCATGTTTTGTAAAGTTTCATATACATGTCAAAATTCATATACATGTTTTGTAAAGTTTCAAAACATGATATTTTTAAACAGTGTTTTAAAATCAGCAAACTATTTTCAAACCTAAAAATTTCATATATCTGTTCACGGTCGACCGCCACGGTCGACTGCGCCTTTGTTTTTCCCTCTGGATGCAGCAGAAACTTTCGCGATCGACCGCCACGGTCGACCGTCAAGCTGAAAATTCCTACGGTCGACCGTCGAACTCTATGAAAGTTTTCTTTGCTTTGATGACCTTCACGGTCGACTGTCACGGTCGACTGCCGTACTGTCAAATCTGCTCCAACGGCTAGTTTGTAGAGCCATTGTTGAGCTGGTTTTTTGGTCTTTTCTTGGCTTTCTCTTGGCTTTGGGGTTTCATATAAATACCCCATTATACCTCAGTTTTCAATAGCAATCCAAGAGGTTTAACAAAGTTTTAATCAAGGGTTTAAGTTTGTTTAAAGTGTGTTTATAAGCTTTTAAGCATTTGTGTGTTTCGGTTTTGTGAATCAATTCCACAAGAGCTTGAGGAGATCATCTATTTGGTGTTTAAGCATCCAACTCTTCTCCTTCCACTCTTGATCTATTGAGAAGTTTTCTAAACTCAATCTAGCTTTATATTTTATATTGTTTGATTGTCATTTTATTAAGTTAGTGTTCATATTGAGTTTAGTTGATTTTATTTTCTCTTTGTTTACACATACACAACCATTGAGCTTATTGTATTTACATTCATAGTATAATTGGATTGTAGGATTGTGTAACTTAGAGAGTGAGTTTATAATTCGTTCTCATCCATTATAGAGAACAAATAATTTGTATTGTGCTTATTGTGAGATTCACTATGTAATACACTTGTACACCGAGAGAAGTGTGTGGCGAGAGTCGGGAATCGTCCCAAGAGGAGTAGCGTCGGTTGACGAACCTAGGGAGAGGTTGTATCCGAGTACTTGAGGGAGACACGTTATTATCATGTCTACAATCATTCCCCAAAGTTTTACATTTTTTGGAATTTATTTGATATTTTTAAACAGTGTTTTAAAATCAGCAAACTATTTTCAAACCTAAAAATTTCATATATCTGTTCACGGTCGACCGCCACGGTCGACTGCGCCTTTGTTTTTCCCTCTGGATGCAGCAGAAACTTTCGCGATCGACCGCCACGGTCGACCGTCAAGCTGAAAATTCCTACGGTCGACCGTCGAACTCTATGAAAGTTTTCTTTGCTTTGATGACCTTCACGGTCGACTGTCACGGTCGACTGCCGTACTGTCAAATCTGCTCCAACGGCTAGTTTGTAGAGCCATTGTTGAGCTGGTTTTTTGGTCTTTTCTTGGCTTTCTCTTGGCTTTGGGGTTTCATATAAATACCCCATTATACCTCAGTTTTCAATAGCAATCCAAGAGGTTTAACAAAGTTTTAATCAAGGGTTTAAGTTTGTTTAAAGTGTGTTTATAAGCTTTTAAGCATTTGTGTGTTTCGGTTTTGTGAATCAATTCCACAAGAGCTTGAGGAGATCATCTATTTGGTGTTTAAGCATCCAACTCTTCTCCTTCCACTCTTGATCTATTGAGAAGTTTTCTAAACTCAATCTAGCTTTATATTTTATATTGTTTGATTGTCATTTTATTAAGTTAGTGTTCATATTGAGTTTAGTTGATTTTATTTTCTCTTTGTTTACACATACACAACCATTGAGCTTATTGTATTTACATTCATAGTATAATTGGATTGTAGGATTGTGTAACTTAGAGAGTGAGTTTATAATTCGTTCTCATCCATTATAGAGAACAAATAATTTGTATTGTGCTTATTGTGAGATTCACTATGTAATACACTTGTACACCGAGAGAAGTGTGTGGCGAGAGTCGGGAATCGTCCCAAGAGGAGTAGCGTCGGTTGACGAACCTAGGGAGAGGTTGTATCCGAGTACTTGAGGGAGACACATCTAGGTCCAACACTTGAGAGGGTGTAGAGTGGGATTGCAAGAGTGGTGATTATAAAGTTTTCGGTTAACTAGAAAACCGAGTGTGAGGTGTAAACGTTGTTCGGGTAAGCGTAGAAAACCCGGTTATGATAGTGGATTTCTCCCAGGGAGTGGGGAGCGGAGATGTAGGACGGAAGGTCCAAACTCCGTGATCATTTGATTGTGTTTGAGTGTGCTTTGGTGTTTATTCTTATTTGTGTTCATTGCTCATATCGCCATTGTCTCATTATTTAGTTTGCCCACTATCTTTTTTATTTTTGTTTACCCTTGTGTATATCACTTATCCTAGCTCACATATCTTATTGTATTTTATACTTGCTAGGATATATCCTTTTGCTCATATTGCTTATTCTTGCTTACAACATATTGTATATCTATCTTGCAAGAATACTATCTGAATTAATTTTAATTGGCATAAAATCGGATTAGATTAGCATAAGACCCTAATCATCCCCTCTCTAGGGTCTAACACGCCGGTACCCAGCCGACCCAGTACCTCGGCATCCTCAACGCCTTGGACATCACCAACTCCGCCGACTACATACTCGCCGTCGAGTTCAACATCGTACAGGACTTCGAGTTCTTTGACATCAACGACAACCACGCGGCGTCGACATCAACAACCTCGCCTCGAACAAGTCCGCCGCCGCCGCCTACTTCGACGACGCAGGCTCCAAAGTCAGCCTTAACCTCTGTAGGCGTCTAAAATTGCCTATGAGAGCCCGTACGCAGCTCGAAGCAAAGAGTGGACGAGTCAATCAGCTCGCGTGCGTCGGTCAACACGCGCACGTCAATCAGCTCGCGCGTGTCGGTCAACATGCGCACGTCAATCAGCTCACGCGCATAGGTCAACACGCGCACGTCAATCAGCTCGTGCGCGTCAATTAGTTCGCGCGTGTCGGTCAACACGCGCACATCAATCAGCTCGCGCGCGTTGGTCAACACGTGCACATCAAATAGCTCGCACGCGTCGGTCAACATGCACATGTCAGTCAGCTCGCGTTCGTTAATCAATCTCAGCGAAGCGTACACATCAAACACCAAAATGCAAAAAGAGAGAAGAAGTCTCAACTCGCGTGCGCGCGGTTCCCTAAGAGGTGAACCTCGGTCACGCGGTTCACACATAAGCGAACCGCGGCCGCACGGTTCACACATAAGTGAACCGCGGCCGCGCAGGTCAGCATGAGCTATTTTGCGCAGGTTTGACCCGAAAACACGTTTTTAACGGTTTTCGATGGGTTTTCTCGGGATTTGTTCATTCCAGAGCTTCCTAACTGATTGAATATCATCCATAAACATGATTAGGTTGTTGTCAACTGAAGATAAGGTCAAATCACCCATTCTTATCCGAAACCCCCCCAACCGAAGCCTATAAATACAGGCCATGGAGCTCATTTCACAGAAGAGCAGAATTTTATCAAGACAAGGAGGTGTTGCCGAGTTGGAGAGCAAGGGAGCACGAATTTTAGAGGAGGCTAACTGATCTTGGCAAATTTCTTCAGCATAAAGAGGGAGAGTTCGAGATGTTAGACCCTAAGGTCGCTATGAAAGAACCCTAGAGGGGGGTGAATAGGGTTTATGCTAATCTAATCTGATTTAAATGCCAATTAAAACTTATTAACAAATTATTCTTACAAGATAGATATACAATATGATATGAGCAAGAATAAGTAATATAACTAAGGTGATATATCCTAGCAATGAGATATACTATATGGTATAGAGCAAGAATAAGTAATATAACTAAGGTGATATATCCTAGCAATGAGATATACTATATGGTATATGCAAGGATATATTTAAACTATCACAAGGGTGAAACAAACTAGTGGATAATATAAACAAGATGCAATATGCTATTAGATGAACAGTTATAAGTGCGCCAATGCAAACCAAACACGCTATATGTTCACGAGGTTCGGACCTTTCGTCCTATGTCCCTGCTCCCACCCTCGAGGAGAATCCACTACACAACCCAGTTTGGAAGCCGAAACTTCTCTACACACTCGGTTTTCTAGCTAACCGAAAACTCTACACACTCGGTTATCAAGTCAACCGACAACTCTCACAAATTCTCACAAAGTACATACACAAGCTACAACCTTAAGTGTTGGTCCTCACATATCGACTCTCTCAAGTGCTCAGAATTATCACCTCTCACTAGGCCACTGACGCCACTCCTCTCGGTATCGACTCCATCCTCACCACACACTCCTCTCGGTGTAGTAAGTGTATTACAAAGTGAACTTCACAAATTAAGCACAACAAATGATTATTCTCTAAACAAGGTGAGAACTCAATTAGGCACAACTCTAAGTCACAAACCCCACAACCCAAAATATACTATGAATGTAAATACTATAAGCTCAATAGGTTGTGTGTGAACAAAGAGATTCAATAAAAACAATTTAACTAAACTCAATATAAATCTAGCTTATGAAAATTAGAAACAAAATAATAAATAGCTAGAATGAGTTTAGGAAAACTTCTCTATAGATCAAGAGAGAGAGAGAGAGATGAGTTGAAGCTCAAACACCAAAGGATGATCTATTCTTCCTCTTGTGAAATTATCTTCACAAAACTGAAACTTTGAAACAAGGCTTTAAACACCTTTAAACAAACTTAAACCATTGTTAAACTTGATTAAAACATTTTCTTAGTTGTCCCAAAAAATGAGAGCAAAGGGAGTATTTATAGGAACCCAAAACTTCAGCAAAAACCCTAAGAAAAAGACCAAAAATCCCTCAGAAAACACTGCTGGAAACTAGCCGTTACTGTGCAACGGCTCTTTCATAAGTCGACTTATGAGTCGACTCATGAGTCGACTTATGAGTCGACTAATGAGTTGGCATATATGAGTCGACTCAGCAGAAGAAAAATCATAACTGTGCTGTACTTCGTGAGTCGACTTATGAGTCGACTAAACATGCACAAACCTAAAGTGCACAGAAAAACTCAAATTTAAACTGGGTTTAAAAATATCAAATAAATTCCAAAAATTATAAAACTTTAGGAGATGATTGTAGACATGATAATAAACATGCTACAAAAACTGATTTTCAAAAAAGACCTCCCAAATGAGAAATATCATTATTTTCAAAATAGTTCAAAACATAAAAATGTGAACACATGAGTTTTGACATTTTAGCTTAACCATATTTTAAAACATTACAAAATGATTTTGTGGACTTAATAAAATATGTATATGATTATTGTTAAGTCTATAAACCAAGAAAACAATATTTTCACAAAAATACTTGTATTGCAAACTTTTCAAAACAATAAATATGATTTCATTAAACTAAATAAAATTGATATTGATGAAATCATATGTAAGCATATAAACATGAAACAAAAATATATTTTCCAATTATATTCAATTGTTTCATATTTAAACTTGAAAAACCAAAACAATAAATATGAAAGATGTAATTTCATATTTATATAAACTTGGAAACAAAAACAAGTATGTATACATATACCTATATATACCAAAACTAAATTGTGTATATATATATAACTATGTATATGTATGTGTATACACACACACACACACACACACACACACACATACACACACACACACACACACACACAAACATATGTGGGTTATCAGTTTATATTTCATATTCATGTATAAATTGTTTGTCATCATCAAAAAGGGGGAGATTGTTGACCCTATAGTTTTGATGATGATTTGCCAAACAATTTATTACTAATGAGTTTTCTAGTGTTTTGTGTTTATGTTCTCTTTTCAGGTATTTCCACACACGTCAATCAAGCGTTAAAGATTCAAGTTCATTTGCGTGGATTTACCTAGGTATATGCTTAGTACACTTACATATATTGTATGATTATATCTAAGCTTAATACATGAACACGTAACACAATTTTTGATGTTTTCTATCATTTAAATGATTTTTCATCAAACGTTGTTACAATAACTTTTCTCTCATGTTTACAGCTCTTCAATATTTTTTTTGTATACATAGAATATATGTATAACATATATAAACATATTTACAAGTTCTATATCAACTTGCACTTTCATATAAAAACAAGTTTTTCTAAGCAGTTTTCAAAAACAAGGAGTTTTTCGCAAACGAAAATTGATTTTCCAAAAATTTCTTTTCAAACATGTTTATTTTATCATTTAGAAACTTTCCCCAAAGTTTCATTATTTTTGGACTTGATTTGATATTTCTTTTGGATTTTCAAACTAGCCCCAAAACCTGGTTATATGCATATATCAGATTTTGGTCGACCGGTACAGTCGACCGACACTTGTTCCTTTTCTGAGTAAATTTCCAGAGAGTTTTCCGGTCGATCAGAATTTCCATCGGTCGACCGAAATTCCCATTCGGTCGACCGAAAATTTCTGTCGGTCGACCGCCAGCTTTAAAAGATCATTCTCTGGGTTTTTGAACTAAGCGGTCGACCGGACAGGTCGACCGCCGAGTTGTCAGAATGAGCCTAACGGCTAGTTTTTCAAATGGGCCTTTTTGGTCTTTTACCTCTTTTTAGCTGTTGTTTTGGGGTGTTATATATACCCCATTGCTGCTCTTCTTCTCATATATATCTAAGAAATCCAAGTTTGTTGTTTAACAAGATATTAATCGCGCTTAAGAGCTGTTTAAGAGTTGTTTCGTTAATCAGTTTTCAAGAGAAAGTTTTCTACAACAAGAAGAGGATCTCATATCCTATTGGGATCATCATTTCTTCAGCTCCTCTTGTTCATTGAGAAGTTTTTCTAAACTCTTTTCATATAGCTTATTATTTGTTCATTGAGAAGTTTTTCTAAACTCTTTCCATATAGCTTACTATTTCACTTTCATTTGATTAGCTATATTCATTGAGTTATTTATTGAGTTTCATTTACTATTATCACACACACTTATTGAGCTTGATATTTTCATATTATATATTGTGGGTTGTGGGATGTGATTTAGTGAGTGTGAGCTTCATTGTGTTCTCACTTGTTAATTGAGAACAAATTATTGTATTTAACTTTTATTTGTGAGAATCACTTGTAATACACTTGTATACCGAGAGAAGTGTGAGGAGAGAGAGACGGGGTCAAATCCAATAGGAGTGGCATCGATTGACGAACCTAGGGAGAGGTTGTAATCGAGCACTTGAGGAGGAGGACACGGGCTAGGTTCCTACACTTAGTGTGTAAAGTGTGATTGTTGAGTGATTGTGTAGTGTGAGAGTTTTCGGTGAACTTGTAAACCGAGTGTGTAGAAGTTCCGGCTTCCAAACCGGATTGTGATAGTGGATATCTCCTCGAGGTGAGGAGCGGGGACGTAGGTCGTGGGGACCGAACCTCGTAAACATATCGTGTGTTTGTGTTTTGCTTGTCTCATATTTTATTTGTGCATATTCTTATTGTTCTTATTGTTCATATCTATCTCTTGCAAGAACATATTGATCTATATAATTTTAATTAGCCATTTAATCAGATTAGATTAGCATAAGACCCTAATCACCCCCCCTCTAGGGTCTAACAAGACCCTACGCTCAATGGCGCATTAGATTCAAACTTTTTGTTCAATCTAATCAATTTGATTTGTGGGAAATTATTGAGGATGGTTATGTTATTCCCATCTTGGAAAAATCCAAATGGTGTGATAATGATAAAAGATTGTTTAACATGAACAAGCTTTTGCTAGGATTTTTGATTAGCGCTTTTCACTCATTGTTTTCTAACAAACTTGCTAATTTTGATAGTGCTTATGCTTTATGGAAACTTATTGAAGCACATGAAGGAAAATTGGAGGCTATTCAACAAGCGTTGGAAAATCCCGCTTTGAGTTCTAAGGAAGCCTCATCCCCATGTACAACACCACTAGGTAGTAACCCTAGTGAGGTATGCGATAACGATGATATTATTACTTTTGATGAACTTGCTCTTGAGTTTGAAAAATTACACAATAGCTATATTGATGTAAAAAGTAAGTATGTTAATATAAAATCTATTCATGAAACACTAGCTACTAAGTTTAATTTTATTGCAAATGAAAATATAATTCTTAAAGAATGCAATGAAAATTTGAAAATTGAAAATGCTAGTTTGCTTCATGAAAAACGTGATGCTATGTTAGAAGTAGATAAGTTAAAATCTATGATGAGTAATCTTGTTTATCCTACTTCTAGTAGCAATGCTTGTATGCACAATGATGAGTTGAATCAAATGAGAAAAAGAATATCTACCTTAGATTCAACACTAAATACTTGTATTGCTAATAATAAAAAGCTTATGGACTTATGTGCAAAGGTTAATGTTAATTCTTCCAAGAAACCTATTCACTATGCACATATGTATGACAAAATTCACAAATGTTCTATTTGCGGTCTTAAAGGCCATTTAGCTCAATTTTGTCATAATGCACCAAAAATTAACAAGCCTACACATGATTGTGCATCCCATCAAGTTTCTTCATCACATACACATGTACACACACATAGTGTAAATCATAAACATGCTCATGTGTATAAATGTGATTATTGTGGTCGTTTTGGTCATTTGGCCATGTTTTGTTTCGATTTGAAAAGAAATTCTCGTTTGCAAAATAATTACAAAGGAAAATCTATTTTTGCAAATGAACCACGTGCATTCTATTTCGATCAACGTAAATCATTTAAACCTCTATATTGCACAAATTGCAATCGTATGGGTCACGTTTACAATTTTTGCTTTAATCGTATCGGTGCACAAAATACGCTCAAACAGGTTCATAACCCTAGGGCCTTGGACTTAAATGATAGGGGTCATGTCCCAAGTTCTAGTAGTACTAAAATGATTTGGGTACCAAAAAGACTTTGATAGTATTTCTTTTGTTTTTGATGGTTTGATTTGTTTTATTGAATAATTGATTTTTTAGCTTTAATGACAAATTTTTTTAAAATAAATTATTTATATGTTTTTTTAATAGACAAAATCATTTATATACATCTTATAAAACTTTTAGTAGGTTGTAAAACAAATTTCCAAAAGGTTCATATTGAAAAATATCTCAAAAACCATCTTTCTATTTTTCCTGCCCTCTTACCTTCTTTCGGTCGACCGACGAACTCTCTGAAATCGTTCCGGTCGACCGCGTCGGTCGACCGAAATTAAAATTCTGCAGCAGGGATTTTTTTTATCGGGTTTTCGGTTCTGTTTTTGTGTACCTGTTTTGAACCCGACTTGCTTATCACCGTTAATCCATCTCTTGAATCAATCCCAGCCATTGTTCCCTCTCTCAAAACACCCGACCCTTCTTCTTCCTCCCATTCTGAAATCGCAAAGCTAGGGTTTCTGTTTTCGGTCGCCCGTTTTGATTCAACCGCTGTTTCTTCCAATCAATTCTCATCAGTATTTGTGGGTAATTTCCTTCTTTATCTTTTGATTTCTGAGTTCTTATGCTTACATTCTCATCTAGGGTTTTTGTTTTAGGGCTGTTTGTAAATTTGATCTAAATTCGTTTGTGTTTACAGGAATTTGATAAATATCTTTTATCTTGTCTAAACCCTATCTTAGCATGCCTCCTAAGCCCTCTAAAAAGAGATCTAAACCCGAAACTAGTTCCTCCACCCCAAAAGCTTCACATTATGAGGATTATCTGCTTTTTAAACCTCTTGTTAGGAAATATAGGGAACTATGTAAATTGAAAATCATTCCAACTAGATATATCAAATATATTGAGTTAATCTTGTATGATACTCAGACTATTCTTCGAAATGTTGGATTAGATGAAATGCTAGATGAAGCACATAAAGTTCCCTATTATCCCTTTTTAGTCTATCTGTTTTATGCCAACTTGTCCACTGTTGGCCTTCTTGTTTTGATGATATTTAACAAACAATTTATTACTAATGTTGTTTGTCTAGTGTTTGTGCATTCCTATGTTTTGTAGACAAACAACGTCGTTGGAGGATGGATGGAATAGAGCTTCAACGATCACATCCAAAGGAGGTTGGCGGAATGGCGGAGTGAAGCAACATGCAATTCATAGTTAAAGATCAAGTTCAAGCTTCATCCGCATGTGTAATCTAGTTTAGAATTTATATTATGTGTGTTAGTACTTTAAGCTCAATCATATACACACATACACGTTTTGGATTTCGTATATATATAGTTATATATACATATATGTTTTGGTTTGATAGTTTTCAAGTTTTACTATGAAACAAATGAATAGAATTGGAAAATACTATTTTGTTTCATGTTTATATGCCTATATATGATTTCCCCTTTAACAAGCTTATATTTAATGAAATCATATTTAGTGTTTTGAATATATTGCATAGAATATGCAAATTTATGAAAATATTGTATTTCTAGATTATAGATTCATCATCCTCTCGTTCCCGTTCTAGAGCCTCTACCTCATCCACTTCTGATATTTGTGACCGTCTGGATCGCCTTGAGACTCAAGTCTCATCTATTCAGAAGGATGTTAGGACTATTCTTTCATACCAGCGTCAGTCTCTCGGGATCCCTTCTAATTCTGAATCAATTTTCAGGTTTTCATGTTTTTGAACATATTTGTAAAATGATGATATCTTTCATTTGGGAAGTCCTTTTTCGAAACCAGTCATTGTAGCATGTTTATTATCATGTCTACAATCATTCCCCAAAGTTTTACATTTTTTGGAATTTATTTGATATTTTTAAACAGCATTTCAAAATCAGATAAACAGTTTTCATATCAGTTTTCGGTCGACCGCACCGGTCGACCGAACCCGAGGTCAGAAGTTCACTGGGCGACAGAAAGCCTGTCGGTCGACCGATGAAAATTTTCGGTCGACCGACGAATTTTCCGGTCGACCGACGAGTGTTTTTTTCCAGCTTCCAACGGCTAGTTTTCTGACCGTTGCTTGGGGCTGTTTTGTCTTTTGGCTTGGGGTTTTAGGCTGAGGTTTTGGAGACTATATATACCCCATTGCTGATGTCTTTTCTAGTTAACCAAGAGAGTTTAAAAACAAGTTTAAGAAAGTTTTAATCAAGGGTTTATGTTTGGTTTAAGTGTGTTTATAAGCTTTTAAGCATTTGAGTGTTTTGGTTTTGTGAATCACTTCCCCAAGAGCTTGAGGAGATCATCTATTGGTGTTTGAGCATCCAACTCTTCTCCTTCTACTCTTGATCTATTGAGAAGTTTTCTAAACTCAATCTAGCTTCGCCGAGCCACCTCGGGGTGGCTCGGTGGCCGAGCCACCTTGGGGTGGCTCGGCCATGAGCCGAGCCACCCCAAGGTGGCTAGGCACAGTGTCGGCCACCCCGAGGTGGCCGACAGTGGCCAGAGGTGGCCGACAATTCCCTTTTTGCAGCCACTGTCCTGAGAGCCTATAAATAGGCCTAGAGATGTTCATTTTCAGGGGTCGAACTTTCAAGAGCCGAAACTCTGCCGGATTGAAGAGTGAACTCGGAGCTTGAAGACCAGAAGACTTGCACCATTCAGATCTGATCCTCGGCGACCATCCACGTCAGAAAAGGCAGGATCTCGAGAGGAAGAAAGAACAGATCTGAGATCTACACGAGACTACACTCCAGATCTAAGCTTGGTCTTAGATCTCGAGATCTGAGCGATTATTCCCTTGGTGGATTAATCCCTCCCGGCTATTATTCCCTTCGTGGAATAATACCCGCATACTCGTGTAGATCCGACCGGATCTAGATCGCGCGGTGGTCCACGGATTAACCCCGGCGCAGGCAAAGAACCCACCAAAGCGAGCGACCGCAAAACAGGAGCTCGTGATTTGTTCACAGAGGAGAGTTGTAATTTTTCTTTATTTTCTTTGATTTAGTTGTAACCGGATCTATAAAAGACCGGATCTTTGTAACCCAAGATGACAATCATATCAATGAAAAAGAAAACAGTTTTCCACGCGAACAATCTGGCGACCACAGTGGGAGCCGACGATCTCGCCAACGAGATCGATGCGTCGCAGCCGCGGATTGCAATCCCGGTCGTGGAGGAGGTCGAGTACGAGTTCGACCAAGCCAAGTTCGAGGAGTACGTGTCCTCGTCCGGCTCTATCTCCCCCCGCAAGTCCAAGAAGTTCTCCTCCGGGAGAAAAGCTCGTTGGTTTGAAGCTGCTCGGGAAGCCCACGAAGCTCTCAACCCAACTGACGCCGAAGTTGCGTCAAATGAAGTTCCACCGACCTCCAATCAGGTCAACCCAACTCCCGCCAACGCCTCTACTGTTCAGGGCGTTGTGACTCTCTCAAAGAGAGCCCGCCAGAGGCGTCGTCAACGCCTTGCGCGGCAATTCGCTAAGGCGATGGAGTCTACGGACGGATTCCGCTACCACGCGGAGTTGAAGAACAGAAGAGGCAAACAGCCTCAACCACCAATGAATGGCGACTCTTCCAAGCCGCCAAAGAAAGAATGGGTCCGCGTCAAACGGAACCGTTCGACGCTCGAGGAGCGCATTCACAAGCGCCGCGCGATGTCAGCGCAGGCACGGGCTCAAGCTCAGGAAGCCCGTAGAAAGCTGCAAAAGGAGGTGGAGAAGAAGCCACCACCAACACGACAAGTCTGGAAGCCTAAGTCTGAAGTGGCGACTCAGGCCAAAAAGCAACCAGTGCAGCCTTCTAAGGAAGGTCAAACTCCGGCGAGTCAACCAAAGTCGCCGTCAATCCCAATAACTTCTCCGGGAGATCATGCAGAGTCATCCCGCAAGAAGAAACCAATTTTGGAGCGCCTCGGTCCAATTCCTGACGTGAGAGGCAAAGCTCCAATTCACGAGCGTTTGGGCCCGATGAAGAAGCCCAGAACGACTCAACATACTGGGGGTCGCCATCACCTCCAGCATGACAAAGACCTCAAGGCAGCTGCGCGCACCAATTTGCGCATTGAAGTCCAAGATCACGCCGAAAATTCACGCCCAAAAAGGCATGTTTTGAGGCGGGTAACCTTTGAAAGCCCAAAGAAGGCAAGTCAACCTCAGATGGAAACATTATCATCTGATAATGATTGTGTTGTACCTGAGAAGGCGTGCCCGCACACGATAGGTTACTCTGACTGTCAAAATGACGAGTTGTACTATCGTGCTGGGGGTACGAATAGAACCAGGAAGAGGAGTCCCCGAGAACGGGAAATTCAATGTCCCTGTTCCAAACTCATTCGGGCGGTATTGTCGGAATGCAATTGCATTAAGGCGGTCCCCGAAAGAGTTTCAGTTTTTGAAAGACTTAATGCGGAAACGCCAAAACCAAGGCCTAGGCGCTTCCAACGAAGAAGAAGGGTGATTGAAGACGGAGAATTTCCGAGGGTCACCACCAACATGACGAGCAAAGGGACATCGGCACGAGAAGATTTCGAGTCGATTCTGAAAGCTTCCCGACCTAGAACCCGTCTGCAGTCCGGAACCATAGAGCGAGCAACTTATGGTAGGATTCGGACAAGACGCCCTTCAGAAGATGAAGAATCTGATGCCGGCTCCGCGGTGGCATCAGATAATACAGTATCCAGCGAGGGACAACCCCGCGAGGCCCTGATGATAAGTGCGGAGCAGATGGCCAAGATGCTTGAAGACGCTTTGGCTAAGCAGAAAGAAAGTTTCAAATTTGAGATGGAGATGGCCATGCAGCAGATGAGAGAAATGCATGACCAACAGATCCAAGCATTGGCGAACCAACAAGGCGAGCAGAATCATCGTAACCCGATTAATGTGGAAGATGAGGATACAAATGCTCGTAACACCAATGATCCTCCCGTCAACGCAGGGGGTGGTAATGAGAATGCTGGCGAAGAAACCGGCGAAAACCTGAAGATCAAGAACCTCGAGAGCAAAATCAACACATTGATCTCCGCTCAAGAGACGAAGAAAACAGGCATTCCTTGCCCATACCCAAGAGAATGGGAATCGATCCCATATCCGGCGAAGTTTAATCTAATTAACTTCACGCCGTTTAATGGGATGGGTTCACCCACTCAGCATTTGATTTACTTCAAATCGCACTTGGGAGTCATCTCTGGTAATGAGCCTCTGATGGTGCGGTCATTCGTTGGCACTCTTCGCGGAGCCGCCTTCGATTGGTATCGTCGCCTCAAGCCAGGAAGCGTGAACAGCTGGGATGACATGGAGACGAAGTTCCTTGCAAATTTCTTCGACGACGACACCGAGATCTCTATCGGATCGTTGCTCGACGAGAAGCAGAAAGACGGGGAGTTAGTCGACACCTTCGTCAAAAGGTTCCGGAACAAGGCGATGAATTGCCGGGACCCGATCACCGAGGAATTCATCCTCCAGACCTGCCACAACAACCTTTCGCTGGACGTGTTGGAAGCAATGGGCACAGCACCATCCAAGACATGGAAGGATCTGAAAGTCCGAGGAGAGCAAGCTGAGCGATTCCTCAGGAGAAAGAAGGCGGAGAGAAGCCAACCGGCAACAAATCCTCCGAAACAGAACTTCAACCAAAAAGGAAAAGGTAAAGCTCATGCTAATGCCGTTGATGCTAACCAAACTTTTCAATTGCAACCTCAGCAACAACAGCAGCAACGAGCGCCACAACAATCCCAGCCGCATTGGCAACAACGGCCTCAAAAACAAAAGTCTTCGGAGCCGAGGTTTCCCAAAGTCTACTCCTTCAAGGATGATGGAGTTCCCGGCATCTTCAAATACTTGTTGGAGAACAACAAAATCCAGTTGCCAGCGATCGTGGATCAAGAGGGGGCCAGCAAGGTGACGGATCCAAAGTACTGCGCGTACCACAGAGCGGTCCACCACCCTACGAGATCATGCTACCACCTCAAGGATAAGATCCAGGCGTTAATCGACGTAGGAGTCATAACCCCGAAACCAGCCAAGAATGTGGGGGCCAACGCAGTGTCAATCAGTTTTGGGTCGGTGCCTACAACTTGGTTCGAGCCAAAACGCGTCACCAAAGTCGGGATGAAGACGGTGAATGACGACCCGCACGGACAGCGCCAAAAGGGACTTGTGCCGCACACAACCCCAAATGGCGAAATCCTTTGGGTTCATCCAGATCTGATTGGAGATGAACAATGGGCCGGTTCGTCATCCGGGAGGAAGTCTAAAGGAAAAGGGAAGTCTTGTTATGGAGTCTCTGCTATCCCAGGGGAAGATGACGAAAGAATCCCCACTTTCCCGCTCTCTGAAGAAGAACAAGAAGCTTTTGCGACACGGAGCGGAAATGAGTATCACTACAATTATCCGCCACCTAGTGAGCAGGGGGTGAACAAACGGGGACCAGCCGAAACTCTCACAGAGATGGGGGTGATTACAAGTCCCACACCGGGTAAAGAAGCTCTATGACAGCCGGTGAATAAACCAAAGGAGAAGAATCCCCAGGAGATGCAAAATCCGAAGCAGTCTCGTTTCAGTCGTCCGATTGGAAAGGATAAACCGGAAAGTTCGAAAACTCCGTGCGCCTTCGACATCATGGCTCAGCTAGCTAATATTCCAGCGCGGATAACGCTATATGAGTTGCTGCGGCTGTCTAAAGAAACTAGAGAAGCATTGCAAGAGGCCTTGGCCGATTCAGAAGCATTCCTCACTCGGATCAAACCGGCGCCTGAGGAACTAGAACTGTTAGCTCAACAGTGCAATGTGGCAGCTAAGAACATTCCCTGCATCACCTTCACCAAAGAAGACATGCAGACGAAGAATTCAAACCATGATCGGCCATTGTATTTTGTCGGGTACATTGGCTCCAGCGAGGTCAACCGAATCCAAGTAGATCCGGGTTCCGCTGTGAGCATTATGCCGCTTCGCCTAATGCATAGCCTTGGCATTCCAGTCAGCAAATTGGCGTCTACAGGCACAGTCATTTACGGATTCAACACCAGCGGGGCAAGACCTTTGGGGAAGATCCGAATAAAATGCCAAATGGGCGATCTGAAGACGGAGGTCACGTGTTACGTGATTGATGCTGAGACATCATATAACTTACTACTGGGTCGGCCTTGGATCCATAGTAATGTTATAGTTCCCTCCACCTTACATCAGTGTCTGAAATATGTCGACACTGATGGAAGGGTCAGGACGGTGGTCGCAGATAAGCAACCATTCAAAGGGTATGAGAATTACTTCACTGATTCTCTCCTTTATGGTAACGAATCTGACACGGAACCATCGATCCAAGGCACGGACAGCGGAGAAGAAGCTGATTCCGAGGCCGGATTCGATTACAATGGCGGTTTTGTTTTAAATGACATTGTACCCTTTGTAATCAATCTTGACGATGAACAATCGTCAGATGGCGGTTGTAACTGGCAACTTGCTGATATTGAAATAAATCATGATTTAGAGTACTCCTTGTCTCTTAATGATGCGATAAAGGGATTATATGATAACCCAGATTTATGTATGCCGCTCCGATCATCCTATGTAACGAAGAGAAGCCTCCAGCATTCTTTCGGAACAACCCGAATTATTCCTGCCAAAGTAGGGGGACAAAAAGAAATGATTTATGGTAAAGGAGAAAATCTTCCGTTGCCAGATCACTTCCTAAGAGAAGACGAGGATGAAGACAAATCTGGTCTGCATTTATCTAAGTATAGTCCGGAAGCGCGCATGCTCATGGAAAAACAAGGATACGATTTCACACTCGGAGAAGGTTTATACTTCGATCGAGGATCCCGTATCCCAGTCAAAGCGGCATACGTACCAAAAGGAAAACCCGATGACTATTACCGTCACAAGAGAGGCTTAGGCTATGTCTCATCAGATGACGAATGTGGTTGGCAAATTATCGATCAAATTGCTAACAAAGCTAAGGATGGGTACTTGCCAGATTCTTCAGCTGAGGATTCCGACACAAGTTTGGGAGAAATGTTCAAAACCTTAATGTCAAACATGACTACAGCTGATCCATCTACGTTGGAGGATGACGATCAAATGCCAACGTGGGAAGACCCATGGGTTCATCACCTAAACATGCAGTACGGTGATAGGTTCGAACAGAGAGAACCACCAACCGAAGATGAAGTAGTCCAAATTAATATGGGCAATGAGGCCAATCCAAAGCCCATATTCATCAGCGGTAGTCTTCCTCCAGATGAGAAGGAGGAATTAATTGCCCTGATCAGAGAATACATTGATGTCTTCGCCTGGAACTACGAAGATATGCCAGGACTCGACCCCAATGTGGCAATGCACCGCCTTGACATTAAGCCGGATGCTAAACCTGTCAAACATTAGCAAAGACGGTTTCGTCCGCAGATTATGGAAGCCATCGAGGCAGAGGTTAAGAAGTTGATCGATTCAGGATTTATCCGAGAGGAACAACATCCAGACTGGTTAGCCAACATCGTTCCTGTCATGAAGAAGAATGGCAAAATCAGGATTTGCATCGACTTCAGGAACCTGAATGAAGCATGTCCAAAAGACGATTTTCCTCTCCCAATCACGGATGTCATTATCGACAATACATGTGGATTCGAGAGGATGTCCTTCATGGACGGCTTTTCGGGGTATAACCAAATCAAGATGCACCCGGATGACGAGAAGCATACAGCGTTTAGAACACCCCTCGGCGTCTTCTGCTATACGGTGATGCCTTTCGGTCTGAAGAATGCCGGTGCCACATACCAGCGAGCGATGACTAAGATTTTCCAAGAACATCTCAGGAAAACAGTCGAATGCTACGTTGATGATTTGGTTGTGAAAAGCCGCAACAAAGAAGATCACATCAAGGATTTGAAGACGATGTTCGATCTCATGAGGAGTCATCAATTGAAGATGAACCCCACTAAATCATTCCTTGGAATGGAAAATTCCTTGGGTTCGTCGTCACCACTAAGGGTATACATATCGATCCCGATAAGGTGAAGGCGATACATGAATTGCAGCCTCCGAGGAATCTAAGAGAACTCAGAGGATTGCAAGGGCGGCTAGCTTACATCCGGCGGTTCATCTCAAACCTTTCTGGCAAGTGCCAACCATTTTCTAAGCTAAACAAGAAGGGCGTGTCATTTATTTGGGACGACGCCTACCAAAAGGCACTCGAAGATATCAAGACATATCTGACAAATCCT
>NC_033798.1:110098559-110114061 GCF_001876935.1 Asparagus officinalis | reverse complement strand
CTACCCCAAGGATAAGGTCTAGTGAAAAAATATTATTTTATAGTAGCTACCTACTTGTTATCCATAACATTTGTCCTTCTCCTGTCCTTAGTCTACGCAAAAGAACTATAAACTATTTAAGATAAAAACTTAAAAAAATAGTTTAGATCATATACCTTGTTTTCCACTCTTATTTGGGAAACTAATCTTCAAACTCTCTGATGAAGATGAATTTGTAAGAAGAAGAAAAAAGCCGAAAAAAAAATTGCTTGCCGCCCAATGCCTTCACTTCTATGATCACGATCTCCTTCACAATGAGTTGTGGGACTCCTAGTTTAATTGATGAACACACCTTGAACTACAGGGATTTTTCTCTAGCTTTGTAGTTGGGTACCCAAGGCTTTTATACCAATTTTTTTTTATTGCATCTGGTATTATTTAGTCTTATCCTACCAAGGATTTTTCAGATTAGAACTTCATTTCAAAGTTCGATCCAAAACAGAAAGGCTCCAAATATAATGTTGGTTAAGATTCCTAGTTTGAAACAAACCATATCCTAAACAACCTCCCTTATCACTAATTGAATAATATTAAATATTATTTAATATCTAAGTGATAAGGTGCCTTATCCATTCATGTAGACCATTATTGGGTCCAACCCAATAAATCAACACGGATGTATCCAAGACTTAAAAGAGAAAAGACCCCAGTTTATATTTCCTATTGGATCCAATCCAAATAATACAAACCTTATATATTTGTTCATCAAATAAACTAATGTGAATAAATCATTTGTGACCTAGAGGTGGGACACCTAGGGTCTTCTATTTCCAGCTCCAACTACAGTCAGTGAGCATCTACGTCGAGACCGACGAACTTACTAACTGAGTTAACAAACGCTGACTCCACTATAGAGCATTTGCTGCACTCTAGAAATTAGATAAACGCTTATGCAAGCCCTAGTCCTGAAGTGATCTGACGAATATACCCCTCCACCGAAATATCCGTAAGTATACTGGAGATTGATCTGTTAACCAGTTCACCTACCTCTAATCCTTGATCCATGACCAGACTTTAACTTCTGGTTTGCTTCTACTCTCACGAGTAGCTGATCAGGTTCCCGCAACCAGACTGCTAGTCAACTCAAGGGGATATACTCTATAAAGAGGGTGGATTCCATATTGATATAGAAGTTCCCAACGCCTGAAACTCGACCACCCAACATACCGAGGTGTTGACTTGTCAAAGTCTCACTCATTGGTACATCAAAGTGATCCAAGCCCAAAGCTTGGGTTCTTCTCATATCTCAGGATTAAGAGTTATTTCGTACACAACAGGGAATACGATTTTAGTGTTCGATAGAGACAGAGTTTTAAACAAACACAATCGTACGTCCATCATTGCACAGATAAACCTAATCTGATGCAATAGTATGTTAGCTTATGACAACCCTAGTCAAATGGCTGAGATAGACCATCCACTAATCTGGAGCTAACCATACAACAGTCCAGACCTGATAGTTTGCCCAATCCTATCAGTGACTGCGATAACTCTAGAATGATTGTTACCCTGTGATATACATCTCCCATGAGGATCCCATCCTTAAGTATGTCACAAACAATCATTCAAGGACAACCAGCTAAATAAAACATCCAATCACCACAAAAGGATAACTCCAATAAGCAATACATTTATTTCATCAAAGTAGTCGTTATAATGAGAAGTGGTTTTGAGGGCATACAAAAACCCAACAAACTCCCACTTGCACTCACAACCAATTACTCATACGTCTAACACCTAGTCTATCCAAATGCACATCAAAAACCTTTACTGGCAAGGCCTTAGTGAATGGATCCGCTAAGTTGTCTGCAGACGCAATCTTGGTCACTACTATGTCTCCTCTCGTCTCTATCTCCCGAACAAGGTGATATTTCCTCTCTACATGTCTGAGGCCTTTAGTGTATCTGGGCTCCTTGGAGTTAGCGACAGCCCCACTGTTATCGCAGTAGAGAACAATGGGCTTAGCCGCATCAGGTACCACTCCAAGCTCCGTAAGGAACTTCCTTAGCCAAGCTGCTTCTTTCGAAGCCTCTGAAGCCGCCACATATTCCGCCTCTGTAGTGGAATCCGCAATACATTTCTGTTTAATACTCATCCAGCTAACCGCACCACCGCCAAGGGTGAATACATAACCAGATGTCGATTTTCTTGAATCCTGATCTGACATAAAGTCAGAATCTGTATAGCCAATGGTCACCAAATCCTCTCCGCCGAAAACCAACATATGTTCCTTAGTCCTTTTCAGGTACTTAATTATATGCTTGACGGCTGTCCAGTGGGCTGGACCTGGATCTGACTGATATCTACTGACCATGCCAACTGCAAAGCATATATCAGGACGCGTGCACAGCATGGCATACATGAGACTTCCTATTGCAGATGCATAAGGAATCCTACTCATGATATCTCTTTCCTCTTGTGTCTTGGGACACTGAGACTTGGAGAGAGCAACTCCATGTCTGAAAGGTAAGAAACCCTTCTTGGAGTTAACCATGCTGAAACGCTCTAGTATCTTATCAATGTAAGATGCCTGGGATAAGCCTAACATTTTATTACGTCGATCTCGATATAATTTGATGCCTAAAATGTAGCTGGCTTCTCCCAGATCTTTCATATCAAAGTTACTAGCCAACCATACTTTAACCGTAGATAAGGCATTAATGTCACTACCCATGAGTAACATGTCATCTACATAAAGTATTAAAATCACAACTGATTTCCCTTTACCTCTCTTATACACACAGGGCTCCTCCGGGTTTTGATCAAATCCAAAGGATTTAACTGCCTGATCAAACCGGTGGTTCCAGCTCCGTGAGGCTTGCTTCAACCCATAAATGGATCTCCGCAATTTGCAGACCTTGCCATCCTGGCCCTTTGCTACGAAACCCTCTGGCTGATCCATATAGATGTCCTCTTCAAGATAGCCATTCAAGAATGCTGTCTTGACGTCCATCTGCCAAATCTCCCAATCGAGATAGGCTGCTATGGATAAGAGAATCCGGAAGGACTTGATCATGGCAACCGGAGAGAATGTCTCCTCGTAGTCAATACCCTCTCTCTGAGAGTATCCCTTAGCCACTAGTCTAGCCTTATAGGCTTCGACCTGTCCATCTGAACCTCTTTTCCGCTTGTAGATCCACTTGCACCCAATGGAGCGAACATTTGGAGGCAAGTCAACAAGCTCCCAGACCTGATTGGAATACATAGATCCCATCTCAGCGTTCATAGCCTTTTTCCATAAGCTAGAGTCTACATCTGTCACTGCCTCTTGGTAAGTGGTGGGATCCTCAGACTGAGTCTCTGAGATAGCCTCAAAAACTTCACCTAGATGCAAGTATCTGTTTGGTGTTCTGACTAATCTCCCACTACGCCTAGGCATCTGACTAGAGACTGGTGTAGGTAAAACTGTTGTTTCTTGTTCTGGTTGACTCTCTTGTAGAACTGGAATAACTGGAACATCTGAGGACACTTCCTCAAATTTGAGATCTCTACACTTTTCAGTTATCATATAATCCTCCTCCAAGAACACAGCATGCGTGCTTACAATAATTATGTGTTCTTGAGGATTATAAAACTGATATCCCCTTGTACCCTTTGGATAACCAACGAAATACAATAACTTAGATCTAGCTTCTAACTTGTCCGGGTTCCCTTTAAGCACATGTGCTGGACAACCCCAGATCCTGAGTTTGGATAAATTGGGCTTTCGCCCTATCCATAACTCACATGGAGTTTTGGGAACAGATTTAGAAGGCACTAAGTTAATTAAATATGTTGCTGTTATCAAAGCGTAACCCCAAAGGAAAGTTGGTAGATCTGAGTAACTCATCATCGATCTGACCATGCCCAAAAGAGTTCTATTTCTCCTTTCTGATACTCCGTTCTGTTGTGGCGTACCTGGTGCAGTGAGCTGAGATGTAATCCCATGCTGCGCTAGGTACTCAATGAACTCACTAGAGAGGTACTCACCTCCTCGATCGGATCGAAGAGATTTTATACTTCTATCTAGTTGCTTTTCTGCTTCAGCCTTGAATTCTTTGAACTTGCTAAAGACTTCAGACTTATGCCGCAACAAATAAGTATAACCATATCTCGAGCAATCGTCAATAAAAGTGACGAAGTAAAGATAACCCTCTCTAGCCTTGACGTTCATAGGACCACAAACATCACTATGTATCAAGTCTAGTAAACCATTGGCCCTATTTCCCTTTGCAGGGAAGGATCTCTTGGTCATTTTACCTTCTAAACATGATTCACAGATTGAGATAGGTTCCACTACCAAATCAGGCAGTACACCATCTGTAACAAGTCTGTTAATCCTACTTAGACTAATATGACCAAGTCTAAGGTGCCATAGTTTAGTAGGACAACTAGAAGAAAACTTTCTTTTCTTAGACAACACAGAATCAACAACCTCAGATGCATTTAACTCAATAACAGTGGGATAAACGAAATATAAGCCATTAAACAATTTTCCAGAGCAAATTAAAGTTCCATTGATTTTGATAACTACATTCTGTCCAAAATTACAAGTGTAACCTTGTGCTGCTAATGCAGGTACAGAAATTAAGTTTCTCCTTATAGTGGGGACATACAAGGCATTCAAAATCAATACTTTATTATTCTGAAATGAAAGTCTAACTACTCCCACTGCCTCCGCTGATACTCTGGCATGTGATCCAAGACTAAGACTAATTTCCCCAGCTTCAAGCTGTCTGCTCACCTGAAACCCCTGCAATGAATTGCAGATATGGTGAGTTGCAGCTGAATCAATGCACCAAGTATTAGAAGTATCTGCAATAAAGCTAACTTCAATTACTTGTAATTCAGTCTTACCTGTCTTGTTTCTGGCTAGAAACTTTGGGCAGTTCTTCTTCCAGTGCCCGGTTTCCCCGCACAAGAAGCACTTGCCTTTGGGTTTCTCCCCGCCATTGCCAGACTTGCCTTTACCCTTACCCACACCACCAGTAGTAGGTCCTGTTTTTCCCTTCGGATGTTTAGGCTTCTTTTTCTTAAACTGTTTCTGCCTTTTAGGGCCAGCCTTAAAAGAAGTCTTCTCAGTATTTTGAATAGAAGGAGTGGGCTTGATAATCCCCTCCGTTGCCTGCAGTGCGCTCATGAGCTCACTAAGGGAGTAGTCCTTATGATTCAGAACATAGTTCAACTTGAACTAATCATAGGACTCCGGCAATGATTCCAGGATCATATCAACCTGAGATTCTCCATCAATCTCAGCCCCAAGGACCTCCAGTGTATTTAGATGATCAAACATCTTCAGGAGATGATCCTGCACTGAAGTTCCTTCACTCATCTTCGTACTCAAAAACTCTCGCATGGCCTTCTGCCTTGCAAGGCGACCTTGCGAGCCAAACATCTCGTTCAGGTTGAACATGATGTCACTAGCAATAGTGTAGTACTGATGCTGGTGCTGTAAAACGTTTGTCATGCTGGCCAAGATATAACACTTTGCCATGTCATTCGCTTTGACCCACTTTTCATAGTTATCCTTTACTTCCTGAGTTGCCTCAGAATCAGGTTCTTGTGGTTTGGGTGTGGTAAGGACATATTTGTATCCTTCAGCGGTTAGCACTATGTCTATGTTCCTCTTCCAGTCTACGTAGTTTTGACCGTTGAGTTTATTTTGATTCAATATAGCAGACAATGGATTGAATGAAGACGAAGACATGCTGAAAATTAAATATAAAACAAATCAGACTTAAAAGCATATAGAATCGTCTAATCATAAAAAATCCAGTAAAATGATATGATTCTAATGCATCAGTATATAATAATAATGTAACATCCCTTCTTTAGGAAGGACAAATACTACTTTACTATTATAGGTTGGTAACCGTTGTATAATTACAACTACTGATCTACTTCGGTCTCTAAAAGTTTATCAATGCTCTGTAGGAGACATTCAAACAAACATTTAGTCAAGTATTATTCCATCATCTAGTATGAATGATAACCATTTCAAGTAGGGAGCTACTGTAGGTGGTCTCACCTCTCTAATATGTCTCATCCATCCTATCTTTAGATAATCTTCCTGAAAACAATGAGAATAAAATACATTCCTTTAGGGACTGTCGTCTAAAGCGACCGGCATAGATGCATTTTATCCTCATCTAACAGAGGATCGATGATGGAAGACCGCAGGGCTAACTAGTCCCTTCTCCTACTTGATATTTTAAATTTATTTAGGATTTTATCTTTTAATGCATATCTAGATGAAAATCAATACATAAAACCAAGAAAGAAAAAACATAAGCAATCACAAAAACAAGGAACACACTGGCCCTTTTTCTCCCATGGTTGCTAGTCAATCTTCTTGCTTCTTTTCTCCTTGAACCTGTTCTTCCACCATGTGTTGATCGATTTGCTCTTTGTATGGAACTCCATGGATAGCCACCATAAGGTACATCTTAATGAATCTATATTCATCAAAAATGATGCCTCTCCTATAGCCTAGGAGGCATTCATAAAAGCATTTAATGAAATAAAAAATTGCGGAAACCACTTCATGCCCATTGCCTGCTGGAAAACCATGTAAGTGCCCTTATAACTACAACCACATTTCGCTTCACCAGGAAGAATTATATACATTACACTTTTCTGGCGGCAACCAACACACACAGCAAAAGAACCATAGGAGAAAAAGGGCTACTTGTGCCCTGCCAAAAAACAAGGGTTACACAAGACTATTATTTCTAAATTACAGGCGCATTAAAATTATTTAACTCTGTAAAATCTAAAACATCATATCCTAATTTCAAAACAATATTGAATCTAATACCAACCGTGAATCCCAGTGCTCACGTTATCTTTGATATAGAATATTAAATTGAATTTAATGGGGACGTTAAAACCGATTATCTACTTGAAATTACATTGACTAAAAAAAAAGTAACAAGGTAGCTAGTATCTGGACCTTTGCTCTGATACCAATGTTTTAACACGAATTCCTGAACTTCAACTTCTTCGTTGCGTTCTATTATTTTTTGCAATAGTTAATGAAGCTCATGTTCGGCCATGGCTACCCCAAGGATATGTTCCAGTAAAAACTATATTAATATATTAAAGCAAGCCCCAACATATTTCGCATGGCTACCCCAAGGATAAGGTCTTAGCTGAAAAAATTATTATTTTATAGTAGCCTACCTACTTGTTATCCATAACCAATTGTCCTTCTCCTGTCCTTAGTCTACGCCAAAAAGAACTATAAAAACTATTTAAGATAAAACTTAAAAAAAATAGTCTTAGATCATAACCTTGTTTCCCACCTCTGTATTTGGGAAAAAAAACCTAAATCTTTCAAAAAAACCTTTTTCTTCTTCTGAGGATTGAAGCATGAATTGTAAGAGAAAGAAAAGCCGAAAAAAAATTGCTTGCCCGCCCAATGCCTTCACCTTCTATTAATCAGATCCTCTTCACAATGACGTGTCTGGACTCCTAGTTTAATTGAATGAACACACCTTGAACTACCAGGATTTTTCTCACCTACTTTGCTAGTTGGTATCCCAAGGCTTTTATACCAATGTTTAATTGCGCTCATTGGTATTATTTAGTCTTATCCTACAAGGATTTTTCAGATTTGAAACTTCCATTCAAAAGTTCGATCGCAAACAGAAAGGCCTCCAAAATATAATGCTTGTTAAGATTCCGTAGTTGCAAACAAACCATATCCTAAACAAACCTCCTACTCAGCTAATTGAATAATATTAAATATTATGTTATATCTACAGTGATAAGGTGCCTTATCATTTCAGGCTAGACCATTATTGGCCGCGTCCAACCCAATAATCAACACGGATGTATCCAAGCACTTAAAAGGAGAAAAAGACCCCAGTTAGTTTATATTCCTATTGGATCAATCCAAATAGATACAAACCCTTATATATTTGTTCAATCAAATAAACTAATGTGAATAAATCATTTGTGACCTAGGAGGTGGGACACCTAGGAGTTCTTCTATTTCCAGTCAACTACAGTCCACGTGAGCATCTACGTCGAGACCGACGAACTTACTAACTGCACGTTAACAAACGCTGACTCCACTATAGGCATTTGCTGCACTCTAGAAATTAAGGATAAACGCTTATGCAAGCCCTAGTCCTGAAGGATCTGCGAATATACCCCTCCACCGAAATCATCCGTTAAGTAACCTGAATTGCATCTGTTAACAGTTACTTCACCTACTCTTAATCCTTGATCCATGACCAGACTTTTAACTTCTGGTATTGCTATCTACTCTCACCGATAGCTGACAGGTTTCCCGCCAACCAGACTTGCCTAGTCAACTTCAAATCGGGGATTATACTTCTGAAAGAGGGTGGATTCCACTCATTGAGTATAGAAGTTCCAACGCCTGAACTCCGAGCCACCCAACATACCGAGGGTGCTTGACTTGTAAAGGTCTCACTCATTGGTACATCAAAGTGGATCCAAGCCAAAGCTTGGGTTCTTCTCATATCTCAGGTATTAGAGTTATTTCGTACCACAACAGGGAATACGATTTTTAGTGTGTCGATAAGAGGACAGAAGTTTTAAACAAAACCAATGTACGTCCATCATTGCCACAGATAAACCTAATCTGATGCAATACGCTATGTTAGCTTATGACAACCCGTAGCTCAAAATGGCTTGCAGATAGACCATCACTATCTGGAGCTGAACCATACTACATCCAGACCTGATAGCTTTGCCCAATCCTTCAGTGAACTGCGTATAAACTCTAGAAATGATTTACCCCTGTGATAACATCTCCATGAGGATCCCATCCTTAAGTAATGTCACAAACAATCATTCAAGGACACCAGACTAAATAAAACATCTCCAATCACCACCAAAAAAAGATAAAACTCCAATAAGCAAATACATCTTATTCATCAAAGTAGTCGTTATAATGAGAAGTGTGTTGAGGCATACAAACGCCCCAAAGTCAATCTTTTCTTGCAGAGATACTCCCATTCCAGGATAAAGAGGTAGGGGGAGAGGGGGTCTCCTTGTCTAAGACCTCTTTTACCTTTGAAATAGCCATGCAAGGATCCATTCAATGCTATAGAATACTTAGGGGAAGTAATACAGGCCATAATCCATCCTATATATGCATCAGGAAACCCTAGGCCTGCAAGCATTACCTTGAGGAAATCTCAGTTAATGGTATCAAATGCCTTTTTAATATCAATATTAAGCATGACTCTTGGAGATATGTGTTTCCTGCTGTAGTTCTTAGCAAGCTCATGAGCAAGTAATATGTTACTTGAAATTTGTCTCCCCTTCACAAAAGCATTTTGAGCTTCATTTACTAGGAAACCCATCACTGATTTGATTCTGTTTGCCAAAATTTTAGAGATGAATTTGTATAAGTAGTTACAGCAAGCTATATGCCAAAATTTTAGAGATGATTTGATTCTATATATGATCTTATGTATGACCGAGTTTTAGATAATTGGGTTCTTGAACTCATACATGTGTTAGTTATGGATACAGCGGTTTAATATTAATTTGTATAAACCTCTAGAATGTAGACCTCTTGAATACTGGCTTAATTTTATACATTAGTAATTAAAGCACGCAAGTGTTATATAGTTAGGTGGTAGTTGGAAGTTGTAGGGATCGTAATTATCAATTACCTCTGTATGACAAAATAGAGAACGCCAAGGTAATATTCGTGTTAATTTAGCACAAAAAATAAGCAAAGAAATGATACTTTCTCCAGAGATTAAAATTGTTAAACATTTGCATCTTAAAATTGTTAAACATTTGCATCTTAAAAAATTGTTCTATTTTAGCTTTTATGATCATTTTTATTGTTTAGAAATAACAAGAATTTTGATTATTTTCTTTATAATTAGAAGGGTTAACTCTTAATACTTCTAAATAAGAGTATTATTAAACCCATTATTTTAAGGGGTTAACTAATTTTAATCCCTCTAGAAGAGCTAGTTTAACCATTATGTAGTTTTTGCATTTGGCAAACTACAGATGATTAATTAAGTCAATTTAACTATCACTTAATTCTTTGCCAAACGGCACCTTAAGGTTTACGAAAAACTACCATAAACTATATTAGGGTTTTGAAAGTATATATGCGGACGTAGTTTTCCCCCGCCAGAAAAACTATCATATATAAATTGTTTTCAGTAAACTATCATGTCTAACCTCCGTTAGTGGCATAGCTCTAAATTTTGTATGCGTAGTTAAATATAAGTAAGGATCTAAAGACTAAAGCTATCGATATATGAAAAATTCTTTAAGGACCCAAAATATGGGACCAATAAAGGGGACAAGTGAGGTGTCCCTCTCCTATTGGATAATGAGTTGGCCATCATTAATGATGGCCAACTCATTATCCAATAGGAGGGGGACACCTCACTTGTCCCCTTTATTGGTCCTATATTTTAGGTCCATATAGCAAAGCTCATCGATATATATAGATCATCGGTTTGTGTGGTCATTAACGTGAAATATTTACCAATTAATTGTATTTTCTCCCCAACAGACGACAGTGAGAATTAATGCAATTATGGGCCACTCTAAATTTGGTAAGACCAAGAATGATTATCGTGTCACAATGAATTTCCTTTGCACGTACTAGGATATATATAACTTTCTCATTGATTTACTCGAAGCTTTGAATTTTCTTTTTAAATAAAATTTCCTTGATGCCTCTGTGCTAAAGGAATAGCAATGTAGCAAAGATGAGTTTGGCTACGACTTTTTGGGGATTATGATTTAGACATTGATAAGTCTTCCCTCGTAAAAAAAGTATTAATTTTGACCGAGTACGAAAATGCCACGTCGATCGAGTTGAATACGCGTTCTTATGTCAGGCAAATTATGCGGGTCACTGGCGACTTGTTGCCCTTTGGCCGCGGAGAAATATGATCTTTCAATGCGACGATTTTGTTTGACCTTCTCACAATTAAACTTCCCTATAGAAGATTGGGTGGCTATAAAGTTTTTGCGAGCGTCAGTTTGACAAGTCCCTCTTAAACCGGTTCCTCCTTGGTCCAAAATTAAATTAATTGACTTTAAGAGTTAAATTTTGAAATTAAAGAACCAGTCCAATTCTGACTTAGTTTTCGCCAAACAGAGTTTTCGTTCTTAACCGTGTCGATCCACTAGCCTGGTTAGTGTGAGAGTTGTCAGTTTGACTTTGATCCGATACCGATATCAATGTTCTTTGATGAATTCTCCATACCAAGTCATCTTCAATTGGTCCCTAGCTACATTATCTCAATGCCAATGTCCTTTGATGCGTTTTCTTGCAAGCACAAACGTCAATGACGGTTGCCTTCTCCTCGCCATAACTTTGATCATTAAGGTGCTGAGTCGTTCCAAAAGTGGTACATATACAACAAGATGTCGCCATCGTTAGTACTCAGGAACTAGAAAGGCATAAACCGATACCAAACGCAAGTGTTTTAACATATAGATTTCAATGTTACTAATTAGCATTTGGATTTACTTGGTCTGGTATGACTTGGTCTGGTATGACTTGGTCTAGTATTCGTTGTTAGATATTGTCTGGTCATTTTTCAACAAAGACTCAATATGGGTCATATATATATGATATATATATTATATATATATATAACTATATTAATAAATATATATATATATATATATATATATATATATATAATATATATATATATATTATATATATATATTATACTAGAGCAGAGAGAGCACGAGAGAGGGAGAAGAAGAGAGAGAGAGATGTTGGAAGCCTGCAGCGTGAAGAGATGGCAGGACGCGCTTGTCTTCAACGCTTGGTGCGACATATCATGTGTGCCCTAGAAGGGAATGGTTCTCCAGTTTTGAGAAACTGGATAGTGGTGTGGTATACAAGGCTAATAACCGTGTATGTCAGATCCTTGGGATAGGAAGAATTCACATCAAGATGTTTGACGGGACTATTAGGGAGTTATATAATGTGAGATATGTTCCTTCCTTAATGAAGAACTTGATCTCGATTAGAGCTTTGGTTGGAGAGGGTCTGAATGTTCAAATTAAGGACATGGTTCTCAAGATTGTAGAAGACTCTCAGATTATGATGAAGGGCGTCAGGAAGAATAACATGTATAATTACTTGACTGGAGGTATAGTGGCAGGTGGAGAAGTGACGACTTCTATTGATTTGACTAGTTGATTCCTTGCATAGATTGAAAGAGGATGTGCAGACCTACAATTTAAAGTCCAGTGAACATGTTGATGTGAGCAAGAAGACCGAAGTAAAGTTTGGCACCTCTATTCACCGAGCTAAGGGTCGTTCTAGAGGAGTTCATGTGGATGTTTGGGGGCTTTCCAAGGAGGCATCATTGGGAGGTAATAGATATTTGGTTTTCTTTGTTGGTGACTGTTCTAGGCGTGTTTGGGTTGCAACCAAATCCCCATTGGAGAAAATCCTAGTAGTCTCTAACAGATTGAAGAAGTGTGAGATTAGCAGAAAGGTGAAAATACTTCATTCTGGTTTTGGTGGGAGGTACAAGATGGACATGTTTCTGTATTAGAGCCGAGCTCACGGTATTTCGAGACACTTCGTTGGAAAGAAAATTTAGGGCAACTAGATAAGGTGAAAAATTTGGAGAACCGTGCCTTGTTGGAGGAGGATCAGTGTTTATTGTCAAGCAATAGTCTACAGAAGAGTTTCTAGACTGAGGCTTCAACATATTTGGGTCATCCTATTAAAGAGTTGTCAACTGCTGTGATAAGAGGTAAAACTCAATTGGGTGTTTGATCTGGTAGTGTCACTTCGGTTGAGGCTTCGATGATGGAGCTAATTGACTCTCAGCAGGTAGAGAGTTTTGGACAGACCTTAGATATATCGCAAAGGGTAGAGAGTGATGCTACTCCATATTAGGTGGAGGTTACTCCACAATCCACATACTCCAGATCATACTGTATCATTTAGGATTCCAGCTGAGGTGACACGATTAAGGGATAAATTGGTCTTGGATGCAGATGATGAGTTGAGTTTTGATGCGAGTGTAGCTGATAGATGTAGTTTGGATATGGTCATTGGTTCACCTCATGTGGAGGTGTTTGATTCGTTACACTTTGGGGCCATTTGGATTTCTATCAGCCGACAGAGTTGATGATATTGGAGAAGGGTTTGCGAACTCTTCTATTAGATTGAGATCGTTCGCAGCTATTTAGTGAACTACGTGAATGCTCTATTCCTTGGGTAAGAGGATATGTAGGCAGTCTTTCAGATGCAGCCAATTTGATGAGTAGATACTGATGTTTGGGAGAGAGTTCGCACTCCCGTTTAGGTCACGACTTGTTATGGATTGAGTCTGTTGTCGTGAATCGTTTCACTTTGTACTAAACGCAACAAGTGATGTATTTGTTTTGGTTTGTGTCAGCTCAGTTTTGGGAAAACTTCGCTGAGGTGGAGAATTATTGGAAGCCTGCAGCGTGAAGAGATAGCAGGACGCGTTTGTCTTCAACACGTGGGGGCCACCACGAATCAGAGTAGATAACTCATTGGAAGATAGGCAAGTGGGGAGTCCAGATGTTGAAACGTGTGAAGAGATCAGGGAATCTCTCTCAAAGGCCCACCCGATATAATAAAGTATATAAGGTTTTCCTAGGGTTTCGTGTGATGTGTGCAAGATTGAGAGAGAAAACGACAGCGCTCTTTTGGGCGGCGTGCAAAGGCAGAGGGAGGAAATTCACAGAGGTGCAGAGAAAAAGTCAGCAGCTTTCTTTGGCTTCGTGCAAACAGTCCTTTTGTGCTTTTGAGAGAGATATTTGTGTGAGAGGCGTAATAGATTGTGTGAGGGTTTAGATTGAGTGATTGTAAACCCTAGTTGTATTCTCTCCTCTCTAATAGTAGACCCCCCCCCCCCCCCGCCACTCTTCCCCATGGACGTAGCATAGTAATTACCGAACGCACGTAAAATCAGCTTTTTTGTTTTTATGCCATTGTAATAGTTAGTTAGGTTCACTCAACAACTCAGTCCTAGAACTGATGAGAGGAAGAGCCTGATACCGCATTTTGTTGATATATTCGCTTCGATTCCTTATTTTATGGTGATACCTGAATCTTATTGACTTTCTCTCTTTATGCTGCATCAGAAAACTTGTCAAAATTCCCGCTTTCCGCGCACACATAAGACTCCTATCTAACTTAAAGCTTGATGCTCCATCAAACTTCCTAGCCACTCATTTATTAATATAAAAACCTTTTCATATCATGTAGAGATCCCTTAGGCAATAATGAGTGTTAAAAGTTGGTGGATAACTTTTTGCTATCCACTTAAGTTGACAACAAGTTTGCTCCTCTGCTCTCTCTCTCTTCTCTCTCTCTTCATCTCTCTCTCTCTCTGCTATATATATATAATATAATATATAATAATTATATATTACTATAGATATATATATATATATATATTATATATATATAATAAGAGCAAAGAGGAGAGAAGAGAGAGAGATTAATGCGGTATCTTCGTCATAGGAGGAGATTTCCTCCTAGACGCCCTCAAAATCATATGATGAGCAATTATGGATGATCCGCTCTAATTGAACTGAATCTAACAATATTCTAAACCCTCAACACACCAAGTTTGGGTGAATCCGTCGCGTTTGACCCTCCATCGAGCCAATGTGAAAAGTTCTATTATTCAAAACGTTAAAACTTGAATACGAGTGTCGATGAACGTTCAAACGACGACGCGTTCACCCCAAACTTAGTGTTGGGATTCGAATATGTAGATCAAGTCAACGGCAGCGGATCATCCCAACGTCGGCTCATCGATTGATTTTAGAGGCTCAAGAGGAAATCGCCTCCTATGACAAGGATGACACATTAATCTAATATATATATAATATAATATATAGTATAATATATATTATATATATATATATATATATATATATATATGATTTGCTGCAAAAGAGGTCGACGCACAGTCCCCTCCATTCATTCAAATTGGTATGGATCCCCATGCACCCTCAACCCATTGAATATGGTCGCACATTAAATGACTGGAGGGGATATAGCTACCTCACACTCAAGTCAAACATTTGTGCTTGTACCATGCACAAAATTCATGCTAGTACCTAAGCATACTCATTTTTCTTATATATATATAGTATATATATATATATATATATAAGTAAACATATATATATATATATATATATATATATATATATATATATATATATTTTATATAATATATTATATATATATATATTATAATGAGAAGGAGTATATGTATCACATTATAATGAAAACTTTTTACATAATTTAGAGTATTTTAAAATATAAATTAAACTAGTTTGATATGTTGATTTCTCAAATAACTTAACTGCCGTTCTTCCTACACATAGCTAAAATAATAGTTAGAAATTTTAAAATAATATAATTTTTTCTACATATAGATCAAGATGACTGCAAATCACTGTGGGCGGTATCATATCGATCATCATTTCGAGTAGCCTA
>NC_033798.1:110060967-110098549 GCF_001876935.1 Asparagus officinalis | reverse complement strand
TATTGGCTAGCTCACAATAAGAATATGAGCTCACCATCTCATTTTATCACTTTCCTATAGTTCTCCCCTTTTCCTTTCTTCTATTTTTTGGGGAAAAAAATGGGTCCATTATTTCTCATTCGCACCTTAAATGTGACTACATATTTGGTTTTCATATCCATATCAATATATTGGATATGCGTCATCATCATTTCTCTTGCACGTTATGCGTAATTAAGTTTCTTGTCATGTTTTCCATCTTGTTCATTTGGACACCATCATCATTTATATATGATATGCTTCTATACAGGTCACATTTCATATACAATTCGCTTGCCCATCTAACCATCTTGGACATCTTGGTGGAAGAAAATAATTAATTTCAGTCTGTATGACAGTTAAAAATTAAAAAGATCATGAAGTTACTCAAGTTGTGAACCTTCATACTATATGTATTGTGAGCCGTAATAAAAATTTATTCATCTGACACAAGTGAAACATAATTCATTTATTCAAAGTATGACACATACACACAGCTTCTTTCACAAACTTTAAATATAACAAATAAACATTCTATCCACTCACAAAAAACAAAACAAAAACAGAAACAGAAAAACGAAAAAAAAAAATCATGGATTTACATCTTAATTAATTTTGAGAGTAGCAATAATGTGAAGAAGTAAAATCACTCACGAGCGTCTTTCACCATCCGAGCTTCATATCCACCACCCTCCCTCCTCTCAATCTTATAACCCACGTAAGTCCCCATAATTTTATCCCACGTCACAAAAAACGGCTGCGCAAAATTACACTTGCTTCCAACGAGCTGATGATGGATCTCATGATACGCTGTATTATTGTGAAACAAAACATGAAGCGGGTTCCAAGGGAGCACAATCCCACAGTGGTCATCTATGCCTTTGATAGTAGCAAACGTAAAGAAAAAGATTGAAGTTTTTGCCGACATTCCCGAAACATAGAACGCTAAGGCGCCAGCTAGGGTTTCAGTGAGAATCCCGTCGATTGGGTGATTATACTGAGCGGCATAGGCGTAAGGAGCAACGAGACGGTGGTGCCAAGAGTGGAAGTTTCGGTACAAGAACTTGTTCACGTGCATGTATCGATGCACAAAATATTGCCATGTATCGTGTACAAGCATCGCGATGAGAAATTGGAGCGCGATGGCCACTGTATATGTCGTGTTCGAGCTCGAGCTCGAGCTCCTGTTGTTGATGACATCGTCGTTATTTCCCACTGCCTACACGAGCAAACGAGCTTAAATTTATTACAAATTTAAACCTAATTACATAGCGAGAAATAATCATGCGTACACGGCGTGATTTTTACCTTAAATAGCGTTAGGGCTATCGCTGCTTGAATTGCTTGTTGAAGTAGTACTCCTTTGATGACCTCCCGTTTGGGAACCAAGTTCTTGGTTTCTTCATCTTTTTTCGAGTGTAGGCGATATTTATCCAAATTGCCTAACATTTCGTAAAGCCCTGCATAAACCCAATAAACAGTGACTGGGATGATCACTGACAAAAACTCATCTGATTCTAAGAAATCCATGGCTTCTCTGTATGTCAGAGAGAGAGAGAGAGAGAGAGGGGGGTGTGAACGAGGGAGGCGGAGGCCACAGGGCATTTATATACTAAATTTTAGGTTGACTAGCACATGCATGACGACAGGAGTACGCATGCATGGTTCTCTAAAAGGGTATGCAAAAATAAATATAAGAAGGGAAAAATCTCTTTTAACCCAAAGTTTTATCTGAACTTATTTAAAAACCCATTCATTTTTTCAAACACCAATAGACCCACTGTATATCATCCCACTTATTTTAAACCCAACATGTATAATACACCCATTTTTTGTACTGTATTTACCTAATAAATTAAATATTCCTAAACTACCCTTCATCCCCAAATATAACCCATCTCCCCTCTCTATCTCTCTTCCGTTTCACTTTCTCAAAGAGATCAGGAGAGATTGGGGTTTCGGCGAGGAGATCTCTGGTTGAGGATCACCGGCGGCGGCGAAGGGAGTTGGATCGACGGTGGGCGACGACGGACGGTGGTTGCACGCATCTGAAAGCGGTCATTTGGAGGAACTTTGGTGGGCGTTGAAGAGGTAGAGCACATCAAATTCTTAACAAATCAAGCGGGTAACACACGAATCTTCCCCTTTTCCTCTCTAATACTTGAAATTAAGCCCCTAGATCATCGAATTTTATTGCAAGTTCCTCATATCACTGAGTGTTTTTATATTGAATTCCTCATATCACTAAGTTTTTTTTTTTATTTGTCCAATGAAAAGGTTGGAACGGTAAAATGGTATTAATTCTTCAACTAGATGGTCTTTCTTCAAGTTTTATTAAGAGATTTGTCCATATAGAATTAAAAACTAGGAATCTGGTAAATTTCTTGTGAGGGGAAAGATGACACAAAAGATAATTTCAGAAAATGGCAAACAATTATGAAGTTAAAAATTCAATTTGAAAGGATGACAAGAGAAGATAACGGAGCACTTTTGGTGTTTTTATTTTTGGCACTGAATCGTTTTCACAATTGTGGCTGACAATGTTTGGCCTATATGCCTTCTTATTTCAAATATTGAGCAAAAAAGATCAATTTTACAAAAAACTGTTATATATAAACTTTATATTTATATATAAAGTTTTGAGTTTGTAACACTATATACAATGATTAATTTACAAGGATCTATCGACTATTTCCATGAAGATTCTAATTGTTGACCCTATAGTTTTGATGATGATTTGTCAAATAATTTATTGCTAATATGTTTTCTAGTCTTTGTTGTTTTGGTTTTTCTCCTTACAGGTAATTCAACACACGACAATCAAGAGTTAAAGATTCTAGTTCATGTGTGTGCATTCACCTAGGTATAAGAGTAGTTTGCTTACATATATTGTATGTTTATATTTAAGCTTAATATATGAACACTTAACACAGATTTGACGTTTTTTATCATATAAACGATTTTTCATCAAACTTTGTCATAATAACTTTTGTTTCATGTTTACAGCTCATTCATACTTTATTATATATATATAATGTATGCATGATATATATATATATACGTGTTTACAAGTCATATCTTAATTTTCATGTTCGCGAAAAACAGGTTTTATGAACACTTTTCAAAAACAGTGGCTTTTCACAAACAAAAATTGCTTTTTCAAAAATTCCTTCTCAAACATGTTTATTTTATCAATTAGAAACTTTCCCCAATGTTTTACTATTTTTGGAATTGATTTGATATTTTTAAAGTATTTTCAAAATCAGCCCAAAACAGGTTTTCTGTCTTGTATCAGTTTGCGGTCGACCGCTACGGTCGACCGTCATGAGCAATTTTTCATAGTCTGCCTTTTAGTTATTCACGGTCGACCGTGGCTTTATCCAGACACTTTCGCGGTTGACCGTCGCGGTCGACCGCCAGCTTTTAAATTGTTTTCTCAGTGTTTTTGTGCTTCGTGGTCGACCGCGAGATTTTCACGGTCGACCGCCGAACTCATCATTGCTTTTTCAACGGCTATATTCTGATTTAAATCTGTGGGGCTATTCTGGTCATTTCAAGTTGGTTTTGGCTGATATTTTGAGTGGGTATAAATACCCCATTGCTGTTTTCTTTCAAGTAACCAAGAATTTGTTTTTACAATAAGTTTTAACAAGAGATTAAGAGTTGTTTAAGAGTTGTTTAAGCTGATCTATTCCAAAAGAAGTTTTTCTACAACAAGAAGAAGCTTTCAACTCCTATTTGGGATCATCATCTACTGTTCTTCTTGTTTATTGAGAAGTCTTCTAAACTCTTTCTAATATAGCTTATTGATTCATTTTCATATTCTAGCTATATCTTTTGAGTTACACCTTTTTCATTCACTGTTATCACACACTGTATTGAGCTTAATATTCTATACTATATATTGTGGATAGTGGTGTCTGATTTAGTGAGTGTGAGATTCATTTACGTTCTCATTTGTTATCGAGAACAAACCATTGTATTTAACCATTGTTGTGAGTATCACTTGTAATACACTTGTACATCGAGAGAAGTGTGAGGCGAGAGACAGGGTCGAATCCAATAGGAGTGGTGTCGGTTGACGAACCTAGGGAGAGGTTACATCCAAGCACTTGAGGAGGAGGACACGGGCTAGGTTCCTACACATAGTGTGTAAAGTGTGATTGCATAGTGTTTGTGGTGAGAGAGTTTTCGGTAAACTTGTAAACCGAGTGTGTAGAAATTCCGGGTTCCAAACCGGATTGTGATAGTGGAGATCTCCTCGAGGTGAGGAGTGGGGACGTAGGTTGTGGTGACCGAACCTCGTAAACATATCGTGTGTTTGTGTTTTGGTTAGCGTATATTTTATTTGTGGCTATTCATATCATTCTTGCTCATATCTATCTCATATCATTCTTGCAAGAACAAATTAATCAATATATTTTTAATTGGAATTTAATCGGAATTAGATTAGCATAAGACCCTATCCCCCCCCCCCCCTATGGTCTAACACCAATATCATCTACCTTGTTGTAGTTTTGATCACATGCAACTTGCATGTATAAATTGTTAAAAGGGCCCAAAAGATAATAATGTACTTATATCACAGTAATCTCTCGAACATCTAAGGTTTACCACCAATGATAGCTTGGTGTTGAAATCATTATTTATAAAGGAATTCCAACCTGCCGCTGGGATATTCATAATTATATTGTATTTTTTGAAATATTTGTCAATAGGTTGTCAAAGATGTCAAGCAGAAGTAAATCGAGGGGTTCTTCCCAATCAACGTCTAAGGCTACTAAGTAAGTAAATTTTAATTTATCTGAAATTATTATTATCTCATAAATTTTAATAATTTCTTATGTTTTTACTTGTAAATGAAATTGAATCTGAAGATTTGGATCCCTAGATCTCTAGATACGTCTGATACATACGAATGATAAATAAGAGCATCAGGAGAAAACTTCAACATAACTATTGTTCTGCTACAATAGTTGATTTTTATCCTACAATAATGAAACAGTAGATACTAAGTTGGTAATAGAGGAATTAAACAATAGATATTATCATGTGAAGAGTTGAATATATTGATAAAAGTTTACATGAACAACTCCTTCATTGTCAAATTTAGCTGTATAAAGATGCTTCTTGTCCATGTTTTGACTTATTTCCAGTTAAGTCTCTGACCATGCTAAATATACCCTATAATACCAATTTCTAGTTAAGTCTCTGACCATGCATTACCTTCTTCTTTTCTTTATGAGCATTTATCGCAGTTGGGCTCCCTCCTTCCACATAAGCATTGTTATGTTTATATACCTTGTTAATACCCTTCAGGTTCCTGAGGAATAGCTAGTTTTTAGGTTACCAACAAAATAGTTCTTAATGCTTTATCACTTTACTTTACGATCTCTTAATTTTTACATTTATAAGGGCTATTCATTTTGATTGAATTTTTTTAAGGAAAATGTTGCAGAGTTAAGATTGCCTTCAAATATTGGGTTATTTCGTGATTTGGTGAATAATCGTTTAAGGCCTTTGCTAAATAATAATCATTATGAAGCCCTCCGTCAAACTCCTTTTTTCCACTTCATTAATCTACCTGCTATACCTAATAAACCTATCAGTCGACTCATCAACCTGTCAGTCGACTCATCAGGCTGAAAACTAAAATCTTTGATTCTTCATTCTTCTGACTCGCTTCACGCTCCATCCTGTGCTCCACCGTGTTGTTTCACACTACTATTCTCAAGATATCATGAGAATCACCTATCTTCAAGCTCCCATGAGGATCGCTAAGCTCCTGAAGCAGAGAAGAAGATACACACGTATCATGGCTCCTTTCTTTAAGAACTTTAAGTCTTTTTCAAGTTTAGAACTTCTGCTAAGGAAACTCTCGGGTCCCTCCATCTCTGTTGCCTTCAATCATCTTCTTCTTCCTTAAAACTCGGACTCCTTCTAATAAAATAAGGATCTCGCCTAGCTTCTTGTATTGCGATTGAGTCAGGACCATACACATGATACCCTCTTCTACTAGATCTGATCGCTCTGATACCAACTTGATACGAGTCGCCATGCGAGCACCTTTGATCGCGGACTTATCAAAGGTGGGTTGAGAAGAGAATAACAGAAACATAAGAACAATTGAGTATGTAGTGAAGGAAAATACCCTCTCTAGATTATGAGTATGAAAAGATTACAATTCCTCTCTCACAATCTCACTAGAATCGAGAACAAGCTCTTAATTCTCTCTAAACCCTAATCTCTCTTGATTAGAATCTCACTTTGATTACCTCTGATTCCTAATCCTTTTGATCAGGATCTCTCTTAGACCTAAAACTCTTTAGGACTACATCTGGTCTCTCCTTCCCCCTTTTTAGAAACCCTAAACAATCCCTATTTATAGGGTTTACAACGTGGTGGCAATCTGGTAAATAATCAAAACCAAACCCAACTAGGATTTCCCCAAATAGAAACCAAATCGGCCTAGGAAACCCTCGATCAGTCGACTCATGATCGACTCATGCTCACCAGTCGACTCATGGTCGACTCAAAACGTGCACAAACTGTGCTGGCCTGCATGAGTCGACTCATGATTTCATGAGTCGACTCAGCAGAAGCATTTTGCTATCTGGAGGCGATTTCTTGAGTCGACTCATCAACCCGACAGTCGACTCATCAACCATCAGTCGACTCACCAACCCGTCAGTCGACTCATCAGGGTGAGAACTAAAATCTTTGATTCTTCGTTCTTCCGACTCGCTTCACGCTCCATCCTGTGTTCCGCCGTGTTGCTTCACACCACTATTCTTAAGATATCATGAGAATCACCTATCCTCATGCTCCCATGAGGATTGCTAAACTTCCGAAGTAGAGAAGAAGATACACACATATCACATCATTCGGGGTATATGGATCATCTGAATTGTACAATACATCACGAATGCATTCGAGGAACCACTCCCAATTGCTCTCATTCTTGGTTCCACAAATGCAAAGAGCGACAGGAAACATTCCTCCATTTCCATTCAAAGCAGTAGCAGCAAGTAGAGTTCCCTTATACCTATCAAAAAGATGGGTGCCATCCAAGAATAAAATTGGTCTACATCCATCGACAAAACCCTTCCAACAAGCATAATATCAGATAAAAAATCTAGTAAATTTGCCATCTTTGTGTTCTAGATTGACGATTGATCCTGGGTTAGTTTCCATAACTTTATCCTTGTACCATCTAAGTTGTTCATATGAATATTTTGCATACCCATATAACTCCTGTTGAGCAAGCTCTTTCCCACACCAAGCTGTTCCATAGGGGATATCAACACCAAACTCTCTCAGAAGCTTCTTTTTAAGATCAATTACGCGGTAGGTGGGTTGTAATGATTGTTTCCTCTGAAGTCCATAATTGCACAATGTAGCTCTTCATCCATTACTGAAGTTCATAAAAAATAAAATAAGTGGGGAACTTAACTAACAATCAAATATTACCAAACAAACACAAGTCTAACATGCATTTTCTTATTATATACGATATAATTCAACATCGGCATTCAATATGCAATTCTCTACGTTTCTATACAATATAATTTAATATTCATTCCTAAATATTCAAAGACAAGATTTTTCTACATTCTATAGAAATGGGGAACAAATGGTTTTTATTTTGGGAATCAAATAAAGAAAATATAGAACTTTTACATTGCTCAGCTTTTCATAGTACTTTTTAAAGAAAGTATAGCACTTTCCTAACTCTCACGACAAATGATGTAATCAACAGAATTAGGGTTTTTCATAAGAAAATAGTAGTCTCAACACAATAAAGGTTTTCTCATTTAAAAATTTAGACATTTCAACAAATCAAGATATAAAGATGGGATCTCAATCACTTTATAGTTACCTTTAAATGTTTTTTTTACTGCAAGAAACGAACATGAGATCTCAACCACTGATCTGATGTAGGATTAATGTCTTCTATGAGGAGAAATATTAATGGAGGAGAGAGATTTCTCAAGAAGAGAAGAGAGGAGAAATTAATGGAGGAGAGAGAGAAGGAGAGAGTAATTGAAGATGAGAACCAAATTGGGGGTTGGGGAAGTATGAGTGTAGCCCGCCCTTTTCTCCTGCCATCATCGCCATTAATGCCCTACTGTTAGCGCTGATGAGAAGAAGAGAGAAAGGCAAAGTCGGGTTTTTAATTTTGGGAAAAATACCGTATAGAGATAGAGAGGTATAATGAACATTGAGTTTAAAACTAAGTTATATGGGTATAATGAGTTTATTGGTATTTAGTAAAGTGGGTGGGTTTTTAAATAATTGGGGGTAAAACTTTGGGTTAAAAGAGAAAAAACCCATATAAGGAATGTGACAAGAATGAGAATTATATTAATTGATTTTCGCTTTATTATAATTACGTCATTAGTTGGTCAGCGGGTACGTATTAGTTTATAATATAATGTTTGCGAGTATCATACACGATGGGATTTTCACGTGGGGACTTGTACAGTTATGGTCATAGTCAAATTTTTTGAAATATTCCAACGCAAGTGGCGGCACGCCGGAACTGGACCCAGGGGTAGGGGGTCAGTCTAAACTTGGCCACACATTTTTCTAGTTACTTCACTGTTACTATCTCTTGGACCGACCGGCCGGTCATAAAAGAAGCTAAATTAGACCAAGTTTCGGGACAATATTAATAAGAATTATCCCCTGCGCGCGTGTGGCCCAGCGGTTGGAGCTTGAAGCTTTTGGCTCCATATATACTTATGATATGTCTATCCCTAATTTCTAATTATTACATATTAATATAACAGTTGTATTAATTATTTGCGCGTTTGCCCAACCTCTGCAAAATGTGGCCCTGGCACACCCAATCTTAGAATACTTGGGGATGCATGCAGTCATTGCAGTGTCGTGAGAGATCAAGATACACACGTAAACCGATGTACTTTTTTTTTCCTTTTTCTTTTTCTCACTTTAATATTTTGCGAACTCTCTTTTGAGATTCTGCAATAACATTTGCAATCAAAATCCTATTATTGCAAACTATATATGCGTGTATATATAGTTGACATATTAGAGGTCCTGCAAACTACATCTTCTAACTTAGCTTAAATTAAGCGTGAAAAAGGTGGAGTAGAAAGTTGTATATTATTTACTTTTAGCCGAAAATTCAGACTTTTTACCCGCTATTCATTTATGATTAGAAATGCAATGGATTTATTATGTCCCTTGCGTCATTTTTATATCGTTTCCCTTCCATGTGATTGTAGGTGTAAATTTTGATCTCCCGAAAACAGGGAACTTCGTTTGTATATATTGATAATAAGGCTTATTACAAACTAATAATCAAATGTTTATAACAGAAGCGGAGTGAATACCCTCCTTGTTTAACGTGGGTTCCTCGGTGGCGATAGGACGCCTCGCTCGGTGCTCGTGCCGAGTCTGCTTCCCTTGGACGATCCGATCGAAGTTGCTGCCGGAGCTTCAGTTCTCAAATGAGGAAGCCTTTGGCAAAGGTCCAGGTTCAACCTTTGGGAGATTAGCCAGCAGAATATGCAACGGCCAATCCCCCCTTCATGCTGGCTGAAGATGGGTTTTAATAGGCAAGGGATGGCATGGACCATCTCTTGATTCATGGGATTTGACCACTAATAGAGGTGAGGGAGCCAGCCGCCCTAGCTGTGGGATGTGACCACTTAGGGGGTCCTGTCAGCCGTCCTATTCTTGCTAGGTGAGGAGCGCCATGCTTTCTTCCTTGATTCGTGGGATTCGACCACCAATGTAACTGTTCTCATACTACAAGTGGGCAGTTGACAATGAGCTGGCGAGTCTGCAGCTTGGGTCTGCAGGCAGACTTGGGTTTGCAGGCGAGCTGGGTCTACAGGCGAGCTTGTGACTGCATGCAGACTTGGGTCTTGATCGTGCAGGTGAAATTCGAGCTGCAGGCGAGCTCCTGAGCATGGATCGAAGAATAGGCCGTAACTTTCAAACCGTAAGTCAGAATTGGACGAATTATATATGAAAATCTCCTATCTCGACGAGATGGAGCCATCCGAACCCAGCCGAAGGCTTCGGTTTGCTTCCTCTGTTTCGCCAAATTCCTTACGGTTTGGGAGATATCTGCGTTTTCCCCTTTTTATCAGTGTTTTTCCCCTTTTTGCTATTTCGGACGAGGTTTTAGCAGTTTTGTTCTGAACTTCTCTGATAAGGATTTTAAAGGTAATTTTTATTGCCTACAAAACCCCCTCCAAAGTTTTCAGACCTGAATCAGGCCGCATGGGGTCTGGAATACTTTGGATATGAAGACCTGTAAAGTGATCCCTGCTCAGATGGAGTGAGGAGCCCTCCAACGAGCTCGGTGAAGTTGATCTCTTCACTCGCAGCTGATGATCGCCTTCTAGGATTTTGAGCAAACCCTCAGCTATCAACGGACTTGATTCGTCTTTACCAACTGCCGTTTGAGTTGGACTAGCCATGCTCTTGCCCTTAGCATGGTAAGTTGTCGAGAAGTTTCTCTTAGGCTCAATGCTAAAATTTCTCCTCTATCCTTAGCCTTTCGAGGCGTTTGGATTAAGAGAGTAGAGAGCAGTTTAACCTCGTATACCAGTCGGAGGGTAGGAGCAGTTTAGACTCATGCACAAGTTGGAGTGAAGGAGCAGTTTAGCCTTGTGCACCGGTTGGAGGAAAGGAAAGTTTAGCCTCGTGCACCGGTTAGAGGAAAGGAACAGTTTATACTCTTGCATCAGTGGGAGTATAAGGGGGCAATTTAGACTCATGCACCAGTTGGAGTAAAGGGAATAGTTTATACTCGTATACCCGTTGGAGTCTAGGGAACAGTTTATACTCGTATACCCATTGGAGTCTAGGGGGAAGCTTATCTTCTCTTAGGGCAAAGATGAAGACGAACTCTGATTTGTCTTCTCTTGGGGCAAAGACGAACCCTGAAATAGCAGCACATCGCATAGTAGGCCACTATCATACAACAACGCCTTTTATGGGAAAGACGGTGCTGGGAGAATCAAATCGTTCAGGGACGTATAAGTATGACGACTGATCGGACAACGTCATTTGCGGGAATGACGGTGTCGGCTATCAGAGGTAATCGTTAACATGAAAGGAATTGCCGCGATCGGAACGACTTTGAGGACCTACCATCCTTTTGAAGAGGATTGTTAAGTTGATTTTGTCAGAGGTGTAATGTTAACATGACAGTGGGAGTTTATTGCGATTTGAGCAACTCTATGGACCTACCATCCTATTGAAGATGACTGGTAAGTTGATTTGTCAGAGGTGACCGTTAACATGACAGTGGGGGTCCCGCTATCCTTTTGAAGAGGATTGGCGGGGGATTGTGGCTTTGGTCATAACTATCTGAAGGTTTGACCAAGTGGGAGTTTGATGCAGCCCACCTGAACTGCTAGTCTCGCCTGTTTTGAGCGGTTCGCCATAACCGGGAACCTGGCTCAAGAAGCAGAGCTCGCCTAAACTGTTAGGCTCGCCTGATTTGAGCGGTTCGCCCGTACTGGGAACCTGGCTCAAGAAGCGGAGCTCACCTAAACTGTTAGGCTCGCCTGATTTGAGCGGTTCGTTCATACTGGGAACCTGGCTCAAGAAGTGGAGCTCGCCTAAACTGTTAGGCTCGCCTGATTTGAGCGGTTCGCCCGTACTGGGAACCTGGCTCAAGAAGTGGAAGTGTAGAGAATAGTTTAACCTCTTATACCAGTTGGAGGATCAGAAGAAGCAGTTTATACTCGTGTACTTGTCGGAGTGTAAGGGGACTATCAGAGGTGATTGTTAATGGGATAGCTTTGTGGGCCTGCCGTCCTATTGAAGAGGACTAACGGGGGAAATTTGGAGGAGACTATCATAGGTAATAATTAACTTGATAGTTTTAAAAGATCCATCGCCCAGTTAAATGAGACTGATGGAGAACTGACTATCAGAGGTAACAGTTAACTTGATAGTTTTGTGGGTCTGCCGTCCTATTGAAGAGGACTAACGGGGGAAATCGTAGGATATGAGGAAATGATCTCCACTACCAAGGCATCTCGGTCATCATCTCCTCGAAATTCATGCGGGTCTTCGTCACCCATATGCTTGAGCATGCTCTCGACTTGTTCTCCTTGGCGGAGTAAGTCTTTCCATGAGCGAGCTTCAACAGCACCCATATTGGACAGAACGCTGATGGAGAGATTGTTCCGGCACATATCGATGAGCGTGGCCTCGGAAACTCGATCGCGGGAATACAACGATCGGTTTCTGAATCTCTTGACAAAGTTGCTTACAGACTCTGTCTTCCTTTGCTTCACAGTTAGCAGGGTGGCCATAGATACTTCTGTGTCATCGTCGAAGAATCTGGCCACGAAGAGCCTTTCCATGTCCTTCCAGCAGGTGATGGACCCGGGCTCCAATCTGCGAAACCATTCAAAAGCGACCCCCTTGAGGGTACCAATGAACAGTCGAGTCATAATGGGATCGTTTCCCACTATGTGTCCAGTTTGCGCCTGGAAGTAGTAGATGTGCTGGGTAGGAGAACTCTTTCCATTGAACTGCAGGAGGTCCAGCGGCTCGAACTTTGCCGGGTAGGAGACCGCATCCCATTCAATTGGATACGGTCTGACAACCCCCAGCTTGTTCGCATGCTTCTGGAGCTTCAAGGCGTCGAGTTGACTTTGGAGATCGTCAAACCTCTTATCTCTTGGGTTATGGCCCGAAGATGACGCTCCTCTAGATGACTCGGATGAGGAGTGAGAAGAAATAGGCACCCGCTCTTTGTGCTTCAAGGATTTATGCGAAGCCCGCGAAGTCCTCTCTCTCTTCCTCTTCTTCTCGCTCAAGAGCTGCTCCAACATCTCCTTTAGGGAGTCGATGGTTGCTTGTTGCTCGTCGAGTCTCCTGGATATCTCATCAGGGATATCGGTCATGTGCAGATTTGCGTGCTCGCCCTGAACTAAGCTTGAAGTCTGTGACATTGCCACTGCTGAGCAATCGTCATCGTCATTGTCAGAGACGGACGTCAGACCCATGCAGGCAAACGGGGTGGCCACCCTCATTTGGGCGTGAGCGTGTTGGCGAGGTTCAGGCTGGCGAGGTTCGCCCGTCAGGCGAGATTGGTACAGTGTGCCTGCGCCTGCCTGGCGAGTTATTGCTTTGCCTTTCTGGTGAACTTGGTCCGTCAGGCGAGCTTGGCGAAGTCCGCTTGTTTGACGAAGCCCTCTTGAACTGCAGAGTTCGCCAGGTGCCCTTGGTTCGCCAAAATCGAGCACCTTGCTCACAGAGTGGGGCTCGCCTAAACTGCTAGGCTTGCCCGATTTGAGCGGTTCGCCAAAACTGGGAACCTGGCTCAAGAGGTTGATTCCTCTCAAGCCTGAATAATAATTCAGGCTGTCGTGGGGGATGAGGGATTGTGCCTCGAGACGAGCGAGAGCTTTTCGTCGTCGCTGTTTGGATCTTTTTGAACGAGGAGCGTTCATGTTGATGGCGGAGGCGTAGTCTGCGTCGACACGAATGGTTGATTTCTTTTGCATAGGGGTCTGTGAGGATCGTTCATCGACCCACTCAGCAGCCCCTAGACCTACATTCTCGAGTCTCGACTCGGCCTCAACTGGTTTGGGGGGAAAAGAACCCCCTGCGTCGGCTTGGGTAGATCCCTCAGGCTTGGTTACCTCGGCCTCTTGGGGCTGGGCCACCCGCACGACTCTGCAGTCATCGCGAGATTTATTGCCGCCAGAAGAGGACGATCGTAAGTACCCCTCGAATTTGATCACAAGGGATTCAACCGTAGTCCCTGCAGCAACTTCGTCAAACTGCGTCACCACCAATTCATCTGAATAAACGGATTCTCCCACTGTGGTCGCCATCTTCTGTAGGTGTAAATTTTGATCTCCCGAAAACAGGGAACTTCGCTTGTATTAATAATAAGGCTTATTACAAACTAATAATCAAATGTTTATAACAGAAGCGGAGGGAATGCCCTCCTTGTCTAACGTGGGTTCCTCGGTGGCGATAGGACACCTCGCTCGGTGCTCGTGCCGAGTCTGCTTCCCTTGGACAATCCGATCGAAGTTGCTGCCGGAGCTTCAGTTCTCAAATGAGGGAGCCTTTGGCAAAGGTCCAGGTTCAACCTTTGGGAGATTAGCCAGCAGAATATGCAACGGCCAATCCCCCTCTTCATGCTGCTGAAGATGGGTTTTAACAGGCAAGGGATGGCATGGGCCATCCCTTGATTCATGGGATTTGACCATGTGAGGGAGACAGCTTGACTGCTCCTTGAATCATGGGATGTGACCATACGTCGCTCAGAGATATCCTGCTGTTCACCTGCAACAGGAGCAGTCATTCGAGGAGCCATGTTTTACATCACGTCACTTAGGAATGGGAAAGCCCCTCCTCGTATGCGTGACAGCGGCTGTCAGATACTCGAGTGGATATGGCCAACTCACTGAGCGCCGGCGGCCCTCCCTTCTGCTTGGACAAGTGAGGTAAGCTGCATTTATGAACGCGCAGGTTGATCTGGCATCTGTCCGATCACTCGTACCGTGAGCAGTCATTCGACGGGCCTGGAGTACCGTGTCTTCTCTCTTCAGGCCGAGAGAGGTGGGAAAGCGGGTTCCTGGTACTCGAGTAGGCTTGGACAGCTCGCCGGGTGCTGGCGGATCCGGCTCTTGACTCAGACAGCCGAGGTGAGCTGCATTTATGAATGTTCAGGCCGACTTGACACCTGCCCAATCATTCGTACTGTGAGCGGCCGCTTGACGGTCTTGGGGTACTGTGCCCTCTCCCTTGATTTGTGGGATTTGACCACTGATGTAACTGTTCCCATACTCCAAGTGGGCAGTTGACAGTGAGCTGGCGAGTCTGCAGCTTGGGTCTGCAGGCGAGCTTAGGACTGCAGGCAGACTTGGGTCTACAGGCGAGCTTGCAGGCGAGCTGAGTCTGCAGGCGAGTTTGGGACTGCAGGCAGACTTGGGGTCTGCAGGCGGATTTGAGACTGCAGGCGAATTTCGAGCTGCAGGCGAGCAGGCAAACTTGGGGTCTGCAGGCGGATTTGAGACTGCAGGCGAATTTCGAGCTGCAGGCGAGCAGGCAAACTTGGGGTCTGCAGGCGGACCCCAAAGGATCCTTGTCCGTAAAGATAATGAACGGAAATTGCTTCTTGACTCTCTGGTTCATGTTGAACATTGTTATCATCATCGTGGCTTGAATACGGTGAATCTTCGATCATGAATAGTTGTGGACGTTTCCAGTGCTGACCCAGAATGAACTTCTCATCACAATAGTAACATAAACTAGGACATAGAACAAAGAATGAGGATGAAACAAAGAACAAGAACTTGCTTGCATTCAATACTACTTCTGATAAAGAAGATTTGGATGATGATGAAGAAATGAGCATGTTTGCACGCAAGTTTCAAAAGTTAATAAAACAAGGTAAGTTCAAATCAAAAAATTCAAATTCAAATAACTTACTTTGTTTCAAATGTAACAAACGAGGACATATGAAGAAAGATTGTCCATTGTTGAAAAATAAGTGAAAATCAAATTATTTCAACAACTTCAACAATATTCAAAGCAACAAGAAAAGGAAGGCTTTGGTGGCTACATGGGATGATAGTGATGTTTCGTCTTTAGATGAAGAAATCGAAGAAAAGGAAAGCGCCCATTTGTGTTTTATGGCACAAGATGAAGTAAGTGACAATGAAGAGTTTTTAGATGCTTTCAATGAATTATATAAAAAAATTTAAGATTAAAGGCTTCACATAATTTTCTTAAAGGTAAAAATAAAAGATTACTTAAAGAAATCTCTGATTTTAATTCTTCTACTATTTCTAATTCTCAAGTAATTGAATTGAAAGAGGAAAATAAATTCTTGCTTTAAAAAAATCATATTTTGACTAATGAGAATGTTTATCTAAAATCAGAATGCAATGATTTAAAAATTCACATTAATATTTTAGATAAAGATATTTCTTCTATTAAATTAAAATATAATGATATATGTTTGAATGTTAGTAAATTCAATAAAGGTAAAAAAATCTTAATAATTTACTTTCATATCAAAAAGAATCTCAAAAGACAAAAGGTTTGGGTTTTCATGTTAACAAAAATATTTCTAAGAAAATCATTTTTGTAAAACCAACTTCTAAATTGCATGAACATAATGTTAAAGATAATGTTTTATGTGAAAAGAAATCTATGTACATTTGGGTACCTAAAGATACTTGTTTAAATGAAAGAGATGATTATATTTCAAGTTTTAAGAAAATTATTTGCAATTCAAAGAATTATACTTATATTAATAAATAGAAACCAAATTCCAAGTGGATTTGGATTTCTAAGGGTTAATCCTTTTGTATATATAATATAAAAGGATTCAAAAGTGCTTAATGTTTTTATTAAGGTACCCGGGGGGGAAAATTAACTAGAATTATGCTTATTTCTTTTTGCTAATGACAAAGGGGGAGTTATATAAATAAAAATAATTTTTTTTTTTACTAATGCTTTGATGCAGGGGGATAAAAAAACTTATCTAATAATTTCATGCAGGGGGATTAAAAATTTTATATTTTAATAACATATATTTGTCATCATAAAAAAGGGGGAGAATGTTAGGAATCTTGACCCAAATATTAGTTTGTTTTGATGATAACAAATATTATATGTTGTGTGTATTATGTGCTAACATTTGTTTTGCAGTATCAGAGCTATATCAATAATTATATTCAAAGAGATACTCAAGACATATATGAGTTCAAGGTAAAATGAAGCAAAGAAGAAGATATACTTTATTGTCAAAATATACTTTTATATTTTCTTTGCTTAGAAATTTGTACAAACCTTGATCACTCACATACACACACATAGTGTTAGAACACACTAACACATGCTTAGTGTGTTGGTTAACAATAGAAATCACCTATGTTAACCATTAGAGTTTATAGATATTGAGTGAGTCTTAAAACATTTTATTTACACCCCTTAGTAGTTTGAATCTAAAAAAAACTCAAAAGACCAAAGTTGTAGGTCTCTTCAACAGCTTTTCAACAAATCTTAATCACCTTATACGATGTCGGATGAGAAAGTTACAGCCAAAATACTAAAAATAAAATTCCAGAATCTGTGAGTTTACAGTGTAGTCGACTGCTATGACTTGTAATCGACTACAGATGTAATTTTTCCAGATTTTAGGTTTTGAATAAGTGACTGTTTATAATCGTTTTGTGGACGTTAATTGGGTTTAAAATTATGTCATTTCAGAGGCTATAAATAGGTTTAAACATAAGAAAACAAGCACCAAGTTTTACACTTATAAGATTCACATATTGTGTAAATTAACTCTCTAAACTTTTAGTTTTTCAATCTGGTTTTCCATGAAAGAGAGTTTCTGATATTGCCTTTGTTCCTATCATTCTTAGAGCTTATTTAGGTAATATTCAGAGAGTAAAAAAGATTGATAAGTCATTATTACACGTTCACATCCACATGAAGGCTTATAGGATTAGAATTATACATTACTTCAAAGGAAGATTCTCTCGGTTTGTAAGAGGGGTTGATCTCTTGGTCTAGAGGTCGGTTTACAATTGGCATGGTGTTGTCAATTGGATTTGGCATTTGCATGGTCTTACAAATTGGTCAGGTTTGCTTTTGATTTTGTAAGGTTTCAAAATCATAGTGGAAACTCTCAAGCGGGATTTGCTTGAGGACTGGATGTACACCGGAGAGGTGGAACTAGTATACATGCTTGTGTTTGTGATGTTTACTTTCTGAGATTGTCATTCTTTCTTTGTAATTTATAATCTACTTTGCAAACTCACCCTCTAGTGTTTAAGTGTAAAGTTTTCACAAATTTTTATAAGAGCGTACTCTATTCTTAAGGGTCACGATCCTACACTTAGTATATATACAACATGTCAGATCCTACACAAATACCTTCTTGACATGAACAAGATGCTCCTCCCAGGTCCTGTTGTACACCAAGATATCATCGAGATAAATTATCACAAAATCCTCTATAAAGTGTCGCAATAAATCATTCATAAGTCTCATAAAGGTAGTCGGAGGGTTGCACAATCCAAACGGCATTACCAATCACTCGAACAGATCATGCTTGGTCTTGAACGTAGTCTTCCAAGTGTCATCCTCCTGAATCCTCACCTGATGATAACCAGACTTCAAATCTAACTTCATGAAGAACCTCGCTCCCTCCAATTGGTCCATAAGATCATCAATCTGTGGTAATGGGTAGCGATTTTTTATGGTTATCTTGTTGAGCGCCCGGTAATCCACGCACATGCGCCAGCCTCCATTCTTTTTTGACACCAACAATACTGGAGACCCACAAGGTGAACAACTTGGCACAATCACTCCTATATTCAAAAGCTCCTAAATCTGCTCTTGATCTCCTCAGACTCCTCTACAGATGTGCGGTATAAACCTATATTCGACAAGAAACTCTCGCTGGTCAACATAATCTCATGCTTCACACTCCATCGTGGTGGTAGTCCCGTGATCTCTGAAAACAAGTCCGCGTACTTGGTCTTCAACCTGTCAAGATCTCCCTCCTGAAGCTTGCTCAAGGTAGTCAAGCACACCCTACTCAGCTGCTCCTCATAAGGCCTAATGAATAACAATACAAACTTTTTACTCGCATTCACTAGCCTCTTTGCCTGAGTCACCGTCACCAAACTCGTCTCCTGTGGAAGAGATGTCAAACAAAATATGAATTGCTCGCCATCATTGATGAACGTATACTTCTGGTCCCGCCTATCGTAGACTGCATACCTATCCCATAAATAAGAATTGCCCAGAATCACTTACCAAATATCCAACGGAACGATATCGCATGTGACCTCATCAATATACGACTCGTGGAGTGCAAATCTGAAAGTATATTAGCTGACCACACTTATTCTCGCTTCCTTCTGAATCCACCCTAAAGGATAGGGTTTCGGATGTTTGACCGTCCTCACTCCCAGCTTCTGAACCAAGGCCTGGATATCAAATTGTTCTGGCTCCCTGGATCCACTATGACATCAACCAAGCTGGTCTTGACCTGCAACTTCAAAACAAAGAGTTGTTCACTCGGGTCTTCGTCCTCTGCCATGGTCGGCTTTCTCGCTATAAGGTTGAGACTGCTATTAGGTTCTGTCATCCCGGGAACTTTATTCGAACCTTGCGCTACCACGTATTCCTTTTTCTCCTCCTTTTTCTTCAATCCCTTCGGCTTCAGATGGGGATACTTCTCCTAGCAACGATCAGCTACGTGTCTCGTTTGTTTGCAGTGATTGCATGTTAATCATGTCTTCCCTGAATCACCCTTCTTCTTCTCTTCCTTCGGTTGAGAGCCACTAGACTTGCCTCCCGTTTGTTTGGAGTCCCCCTTCGTCTCGTTGCCCTTTTTTTGCCTATCCTCAATAGCAATGGCCTTCACACTCGCCTCTGTAATGGACTCGACTGTGAACAGCTTTATCTTCTTTCGGATATATTCATTTAGACCCACCATATACTTCATAAAATGGTATATTCCTCCGTCCCGATGTTGAGGACCATCGTCTGCTGCTGGAATTCCGTCGTATACAATTGAACGGTCTGGTTGAACCTTTGGTGCAATCCGTACCACTTGTACCAACACTCCTCGAGGAACCCTATCGTGTAGAACTGCTTCCTCAATAGTTTCTTGAACTTGTTCCATGACACCGTCTTCCTTTCCTGCTTGTAATAGGATTTTCACCATGTCAATGCATGCCCCGAAAGCTTTAAAGTCGCGAACACGAGTTTCTCCTTAGATGAATATCCGTAGAGGGTAAAATATGTCTTCATCCGCTCGATCCAATCGTCGAGCCTCTCGACGTTGACACTACCATCACAAACAGGAATCTCCACCTTAAAGTTTATCTTTAAATTCTGGTAAGAACCCTTACCCCTTGATGCGGAACATTGTTGATAATCTCGGTCTTCCCATCAGAAACAGATTTCTCGCCCTCCTCATTGGACTCTACAAGTTTCTTCTTATCTTTCGAAGAAGATTCCTCATTTTTGTCCTTTCCTTGGAAAGATTGACGAGCTGTGTGAGAGTCGAACCCATTGTCTCCATCTGTTTCTCTAATGCATCAAGTCTCGTTGAACTATCCCCTTCAGTCATCTTTGTTGGCCTTCTTGTTTTGATGATGTTTAACAAACAATTTATTACTAATGTTGTTTGTCTAGTGTTTGTGCATTCCTATGTTTTGTAGACAAACAACGTTGTTGGAGGATGGATGGATTGCGCCATAACGATCATATCCAATGGAAGTTGGCGGAATTGTGGAGTGAAGCAACATACAATTCAAGTTAAAGATCAAGTTCAAGCTTCATCCGCACGTGTACCAAGTTGAGCTCAATGAAGATCAAGATCAAGCTTGGGTAATTTAGTTTAGGATTTATATTATGTGTGTTATATACTCTAAGCTCAATTATCTATACACACATTTATTGGTTTCTTCGTATATATATATAGTTATATATATATATATATACATAAGTTTTGGTTTCTATGCATATATATAGTTATATATATACATACATAGCTTTTGAGTTTTCATGTTGATAATATGAAATCACATATTTCATATTTACTATTATGTTTTTGAAAACATTGCATAGAATATGTAATTTTGTGAAAATATTGTATTCTTAGTTTATAGACTTCAATATCAGTTTATACATGTTTTACTAAGTCTATAAAAACATTTCACAAAGTTTCAAAAGTTGGTTTATGTCAAAACATCAAAATTCAAGTATCTCATATTTTCATGTTTTGGACTATTTTGTAAAATGATGATATTTTTCATTTGGGAAGTCCTTTTTGATAACCAGTCATTGTAGCATGTTTATTATCATGTCTACAATCATTCCCCAAAGTTTTACATTTTTTGGAATTTATTTGATATTTTTAAACAGTGTTTTAAAATCAGCTCTAAAACCGCTTTTTCTGGAAATGTCTGTTTTCGGTCGACCGGTACGGTCGACCGGTCAATTGACCATTCGTCAGTATTTTTCCAGAGAATCGTCGGTCGACCGGTCCGATCGACCGAGAGCTCAAAACGGTCGACCGACAGAATTTCCGGTCGACCGACAATCAGCTTCCAACGGCTAGTTTTTTGACCGTTGCTGGGGGCTGTTTTGTCTTTCTGCTTGGGGTTTTTGGCTGAGTTATGAGAGAGTATAAATATCCTATTGCCTTCAATTCTCAAGCTAACCAAGAGAGTTTTTAATCAAGTTTAATAAAGTTTTTAACAAGGGTTTTAGTTTGGTTTAAGTGTGTTTAAAAAGCTTTTAAGCAAATTGAGAGTTTGTTTTGGTGAATCAAATTCCACAAGAGCTTGAGGAGATTATCTATTGAAGTTTGAGCTTCCAACTATCATCCCTCCATCTCTTGTTATCAAATTGAGAAGTTTTCTAAACTCAAACTCTAGCTTTACATTTATATACTTGATTGATTATCATTGTTCTTAAGCTAGATTTCATACTTGAGTTTAGTTGATTTGATCTTATTTACTCATTGTTACACACACACCCACATTGAGCTTATTGTATCTTTCATTGCATAGTATAGTTGGGTGGTGAGAGATTGTAACCTTGAGTTGTGCTAAATTGAGTTCTCACCTTGTTAGAGAGAACAATCATTTACTGTATTTGTGCTTTATTGTAAGAATCACTTTGTAATACAGTTGTACACCGAGTGAGGAGTGTGTGGTGAGAGTCGGGGATCGTCCCAAGAGGAGTGGTGTCGGTTGACGTGCCTAGGGAGAGGTTGTAACCGAGCACTTGAGGGAGACACGGCTAGGTCCAACACTTAGTGGGTGTAGAGTGTGATTGCAAGAGTGTGAGTTGTAGAGTTTTCGGTTAGCTAGAAAACCGAGTGTGTAGAAGAAGTTCCGGCTTCCAAACCGGATTGTGTTAGTGGATTTCTCCCCAGGAGTGGGGAGCGGAGACGTAGGACGGAAGGTCCGAACTCCGTAATCATATAGTGTGTTTGAGTGTGCTTTGGCGTTCATTTATATTCATGCTCATATCTTATATCGCCATTGTCATTTACTCTTAGTTCATACTATCCACTATCTTGTTTATCTTATTTATGTTTATATCACCCTTAGTTTCATATCCTTGCATATAACTCATAGTATATCTCATTGCTGGGATATATCCCTTGTTCATATTGTTTATCCTAGCTCACATATCTTGTTGTATTTTATACTTGCTAGGATAACGTATTAATTAGTTTTAATTGGCATTTAAATCGGATTAGATTAGCATAAGACCCTAATCACCCCCCCTCTAGGGTCTAACAATCTTCTTCTTCCTTAATTTTTGAACTCCTTCCAAATAAATAAGGATCTCGCCAAGCTTCTTGTATTGCTATCGAGTAAGTACAATACACAGGTTCCCCCCCTTCATAGGATCTAACCGCTCTGATATCAACTTGATACGAGTCGCTGAATGAGCACCCTTGATCACGGAATTATCAAGAGTGGATTATGAAGAAGACAATAGAAAACACACAAAGAATTGAGTTGGGCGAAGGAAAATATCTTCTTTAGATTATGAGAAATAATAGATTACAAATCCCTCTCTCACAATCTCTCTAGATCAAAGAACAACCTCCCTGATCTCTTTTCTGAATACAATCTCGTTAGAAAATCCTAGAAAAGTCGTGTTTTAATATATATCAAATACAAAACCTGAAGTGAACAGGAAACTAAAAACCAGGCCAGCCCGACTCGCGGTCAACCGTAGAACCCATCGCGATCGACCATGGCAAACGACCGAAACTCAGTATCGACTACAGGGTTTGACGGTCGACCACAGAACCCATCGCGGTCGATCGCGAAAAGTCCAGAGACTTTTCCTGAGTTGTGCACGTTCGCGGTCGACCGCGACATCACGTGCAGCCAAACGCTGGAAGTCTAAAGTGTTTCCTACAGTTTTTCATGTACTCTTCGACATTGCCGTCTTCAACGACTTCGTTCACGTCTCTATTCTCAAGATATCTTGGGAATCATCTATCATCAAGCTCCTATGAGTATCGCTAAGCTCCCGAAACAAGGAAGAAGATAGACCCGTATCACACTAAGTGCAAGCAGTACAATCATGAATGAAAACTATACGTTATACTATACGTTGTACAGCAAATAAGAACGTACACTAAAATATAGTATAATATATCTATGGTGTAAACAATAACTTCTGTAGAGATTCTCCCAGGCTTCGTGCCCGTTGGTCAGGAGATCGAATCCTTGTTGCCACATTCACCTGGTCCCTCTGGCTTTAGGGGGTGGGGGTTTCCTTTAGTCTTAGGGTGGGGATGGAAACCCGGGGTTTACTTGGTCAGTAGCGGCTCGACCCGCTGTCTCTGGTTCGCGTCTCGCCCGGTCCACACACCGCTCGCCCATGTGCTGGGGATGAGCCCCCTGGTACTTAAGGGGTAGCTCCTTGCAAATTGTTGGGGACTGAGGGGATTCGAACCGGGGTGCGGCGGACTCCAAAGGGAGTTTAAGTGGAGGTATTGACCAAGGTTCCCTTGTCAACAAAAAAAAACAATAACTTCTGTAACTTGCATAGTGTGCTTCTTATAACAATTATTTACCAGTGTGAGTTAATCACGGACCCAAAACCTCACCCATACGAGCAAAATAACAAAGTGGGGCCTCCTGGCAAAAAGATAAAACAGTTGAGAAACACCCTCCGAGCAAGATGACAAAATGGGCCCCACTCATGAATGAAAACTTAAAAACTGGCGAGAACCAAAATGCACGAGATTAACTTTGCGAGTGCATCCTGGCATCATTAATTACTATTTACTACCTAACAATTAATATTCCTATAAAAAAAACCTATCAATTAAGTAAATCCGTCATGAGTGCATAACCCCCACCTCAACAATAATGTCTGTTCATTCGTTTAATTAAATTCATATGAATCTATTTGAATTCATAATTCAATTCCTACCATGACCTCCCAAGCAACACCAATTAGGGCATGTTCGTTTGCCCCAAAAAAACGTGGAAAACTGGGAAATGAAAACAAATATTGATGCCACATAGGAACAAGGTTTCGAGTGATTTCCATTTCACCCGTTCGTTTCACAATCTGATTTAGAGAAATGGGGCCTTGAAAACGTGTGCCACGTAGGACTTTGGGAATTTGTGTTTTCAGCTACATTTGGCCTGAAAACAACTCGGAAATGTGTTAAACAGCCATTAAAAAAATCGCTGAGTGTTTTTCAAGGCGGGGGGAGAGAAAACTGGGAAATGTTAGGGTTGAAACGAACAGGGGAAAACCAAGAAATGTGATAAAGGACAATTCATTTCTTTATTGCAAAGAGTTGAAACGAACACAGTAAATGTGACTTTTGATTTCAATCCCTTGATTTCCATGTTGAAACGAACAGAATACTTCAAATCTAAGAAAACACTATGAAATGCCTTGAATTTGTTTTCGTGGTACAATTCTGATTTCTTTTTTTTTTGCGGAAAACAACCGAACAGGCCCTTAATCTATTTCAATTCCTATCATAATTCCCCAAATAAATCAATTAATTATGATTTTAATAGCTCCCATTAACGACACTACCTATTAAGGCAAATACATTCCTCCAACAAACTCATCATCCAACGACACAAGTAAAAAAAAAAAACCTTCTTTTCGACCCATAATCACTGCTAAATAATCTCTGTAGTAATTAAGCTCCCATGCTCTTCTCTTCTAATTCTTTCTCAAATTTAATAGCAATTATATACCTATATACTATTGGTGGACACCAAGTTTAAGATATATTAACAATTATATTAATTTAAAAAAACTCAATAGACATAGCATAATGTGTTAGAAATTGTTCTCGCGTTTTTTCTTTTTCCTTTTTTTTGGAGGAAACGTTCTTGCATATGTCTAGTTTGAATTAAAAGGAAATAGTAAAAATGAGTAGCATTGCAGTCTTATCCTATGTACATGCACAATTCTAAGTTTTGTTCTTACTCTGGTTTCTTAATTTCTTCATCTATTTTAAAGAATCTAAAGGCTTGATCTTGGTCCGTTCATGTTTATCATAGCTAATAGACATGGGTATCTATGCATTATCCTCCGTGTAACTTATATTTTTAGTGCGTGCAGTGCTATATTAACTAAGGTTACATTCAAAATAAATGAACTTACCATTAAGCTTATACCACAACAATACAACTATCTTGAATTCATCTGAAACATTTGTTTTTGTCATGTTGTAAACAAGTTTTAAATTTTGTATAAAAATTTATAAGTTTATAAATAAATTAAATAAACACTGTTTTGAACAAAAGACTTGAACTTAGAATGTATTGTGTGGAACGGCTATTTTGAATGTAACCTTAGTTAATATAGAAGTACATGCACTAAAAATATAAGTTACATGAAGGATGATGCATAGATACCCATGTCAATTAGCTACGAGGAGAAAAAAAAACCGTTATGAGAAGAAATAAATTTCTTGAATAAAAGACTATTGTTTAAATAAGTTTAAAATTTTGTATAAAATTTTATAAGTTTATAAATAAATTAAGTAAACATTGTTTTGAACAGAAGACTTGAACTTAGAATGTATCGCATAGAATGACTACTTTGAACAATTGCTAAAAGGAACAATAAAGGATATTTTAATATAATTTTAGTGTATGAATTTTTATGCTTCTAACTTATGATACATAATTTTAAGGCGTTTAGAAAAGAGAAATTTTGAATTGAATGTAAACAGAGAGAAAGTATTATATGAAGGAAATATTATTTATTTTTTTTACGTGCAACGCAGTTGCTCCACAATAGTTACCATAAAGACACGAACCTATCAAAAGTTCAATTAGAGCAATCAAAAGTTCTCATCTATGCAAACTATGATCAGTTTGAAAGAAAAAGCAGAAAAGTTCATTGCTGAATACTTCATGAGGATGGGAACTATGTATTGAATATGGGGTACTTGGATACTCTAAATAATTTAAATGCAGAATCAACAAATAACTATGTCAAACTCCCATAATATTAGCAAATATACACACATCTAAATGTTTTCATCCGATCACAAACTGTTCAGAGAAATTCATGATCAAGGACTTCAGTGCTTTAAACAATACAATCAAAATACAAATAATATGATTCCCTCCACGCTGCAATATAAAAATAAGCATGAGGGCTCATTAGTTATCAAGAAGCAAGAAGACTACCTTCTCATATGCCTCCAAGGTTGTCACTGCAATAAGTGGAAGGAACAGAACAGATCTCCATTTGCCCTTTCCATTCTTCACCTGGTTTCAAGTTGATCGATCTTTCGATAGACGCGGCGTCAACACACAGCATTTGTTTGTACTCCTCATCACCCAAATCAACCATGGATTTGGACTTCTTCTCCCATGGATTCCAGACAACTGTTAGCAAAAAAGGAAGGTTATATAGATTCGCAGGAAATGCTAGTCCCCACGTGAAAAGAATCTGTTGTTAGAAGTTTTATGATGAGTCATGATAATTGCAAATCTAAACTCTTATGCTTGATTTACTTCTCTACAATACTTCTGAAAGAATATTAGGCACTTCTAGCCAATGCGAAAAAACAATAAAACAATGTCTGATAGATGTGTGGCTTGATCATCTGTCTGTTGCATAGAAGCAGATATAGTCCACACAAATTTCTAGTATATGCTCAACCCTACATCGTTGTGTTCCCATTTATGTACGATCAATTAAGTTTACTAGAGTACACACCTCCACCCGCTCATAAGCGGAGGCTCTGCATCATCAATGAGTGAGGTATGGGGGCAATAAAGTCATATCACCCCATTCATCCATGATGGAGAACCACCTGCTCACATGCTGGTAGATCTGAGGAGATGTGCATTCAAGTTTATGGGCCCATGCCTTTTCTTTAAATAATTAAAAAAAACTGTTGTAAGTCATGTAGACCCAGATCATTCATGATGATTTAAAAAAGAAAATTTGTCTTATAGGAAGCTCATCGAATCATTAGGACATGTTTCAACTTTTAACAGTACATGTTTTAAATACAAATGCTAGATGTTATCTAGCATCTCATGTATTATATTATCAACTGTGTAACATATGAAAAGTTTGTGCCTCAAGTAGCTGAAAGAATAACAAGAATGATATGTTAAGGAAACATTCAAAGATTCCAGTATGATGTATGTTCTTCTGAGTCCTGATGGATGCTAGCAACTGATTGTGATGTAAATAATAAGCTATATTATTATCACCGAGTAACGTGTCAAGCGTTAGTGCCTCAAGTTGCTGCAAGTAAAACATGAATCATATGTTAAGAAAATAACATGACATTCAAATATTCCAGTATGATGTGTATTCTTCTGAGTCCTGGTGGATGCTAGCAGCTGAAAATTTGAAAGGCAGGAAGTACAGAATAACAGATAATCCAGTAATCTGGCATTACAAGTAGAAGAGTACTAGTTCAAATCCTAAAAGCAGGAGAATAGCTTATTATTCAAGTTTTTGGTATTACTAGGTGTCAACAGTTCAGTGACCTAAATTATATATGACATAAATGCCCAGCATGTATGCACTTCAAATGATTATATAATCATGTGTGCAGATAAAAATAAGACTTCGCACTTGCTTCATAAACTTGTTCATCAGTTCCTCTTTAAGGGAGAAAGATACGGTGAACTTTAAGGAAAAATTGAACGAATTATGATTTTGAAAGTTTTAGTGGAAATTTGTATAGTTACAGTAATTGAATACTTATTTCTGCTGGTATCATGACTGCCTCTCACCAATAGAAATGCCTAATTTAAATATTAAAGGTGTTAGATTTATGAGAAGTCTATTTGAAAAATGATAATAAATCAGAATCTGAATCTCCTAACAAGAAAAGAGAAAAAAAATAAACTCCCATCAAAATGAGTTACCTAACAAATAGCCTCAGTAAAAGATATATTGTGAACCCAATCTATATGTAAGCTTACTGGAAAAAGATAAATAGTTAAATTAGACTCCAAAGGAAATAGGTAAAAGGAGAAGATTAATCCCATATTAGAAAAAGTTTGAAATTTGCAGCATATATAAAATATCAGATATCTCTTGTATTTTCATTAAATATGAGAAGGGGACGTGAAAGAACAATAAAAGTAAATTTAGCTATCCAAATTCAGGGAAATTGTTCGATTCTTCGGCAAAATAGGACTTCAATGTGCCTGAGCTTTCCTTTTGAAAAACTGCTCATTTTTTGTCCTTTTTTTGCATTAGTAATCATTTTATAGGATATACATAAGCAAGAAACTTTCAGGAATTATTTATTCATGAAATGTGTGGTCCATAAATAAAATTACAAATCTAGATTTGCCTTATGGGAAAACTTGAAACAAAGAGTATAAACAATTTGAAACAAATAGCATAAACACTATCTTACCAACATCAGGGAGACCTTCCTTTCTTATAACAAATGTGCGTTTCTTTTCATGGTCAAGAACCGCAACAACATTTGGAGAACTAAGATAAACTCGATCTACCTGCAAATCAAAAAAGTTCATATTCATTAGTTGTCAAGGTTTCCAAACAAAATTGTATTAAAATTCAATATAAATAAGAAAGGTGATGATAAGAGTGTAGAACAAACATTATTCTCCATGGTAATAATTTTCATCTAGGTTGTGAAATCAGAAGATACAATTCAAGCAAAGACAAATGTCAATTTTAGAGGGAGGGTTGAGATTTCACTGATCAGACAAACGCAAGTGCTACCAATTTTACTAGAGTAACTGAAACAATAAAATCTCACTAGATTAGAATTAGTACTTTCATAAAGAACAATCACGTTAGGAGGTTTCTGCTAAATGACTGCTTTTATCCTATTATATCTCAGTTATAAGTAAGAGGAAAAATGTATGGTGAAAACAGAAAGAAGAACAATTTAAACCTGCTAGGACAAAGCCTAGAACTGATTTATCAAGGTGAAAAATCTTCTAAGGAAATCGCTATTAAGAGGTTACTCTTGGAATTAAATTGACTTCCGGAAAACCTTTTACCTCATTCTCAAATGTAATGGCATCTCCTTGCTCGGTAAAACGTTCTCGTTCGCAAAGATTGTCCAGATAATCCAATGTCTCTAGTCCCTCAATCCTCACTTCACTGTCGTTGCGAAATTCATATACACAGCAACAAAGTTAGAAAACCGTTTTTTAGAAATAATATATATTAACACTTGGAACCAATTTACAGGTACATACAATGAGAAGGGTAACTATGAAATACTGTTCGTCACTGATTCAAATATGCTAATAAAATATTGTTTATCTGAAAATCCTCAAATGTTAAGATCACTTGCAAACAAATTAGAAAGGAATTTTATGCTTCATTCACGCAAACCCTGTTAGCCAAGGCAATGTGCTAGTGGAGTGGCGGTTCAAACGAATAAGCAGAAAAAATAGGTCTACTATCCACTAAGCTTTTAACACAGCCCACACTTTCTCATAGATGCCATCATAAGGGTTGACTCAAAAGTTTCAAGCATAGCTGACCATGTCCAAAGCTTTTATGACAACTCTTCATGTCCAAAGCTTTTTAACTTTTAAGTGTAGTGCCATTTCTTATTTGGAGCTTTTACGACAACTCTTCATGTCCAAAGCTGACAATGTTTTATGTAAATGCTGGAACGATGAACTAAAAAAGCAAATTCATAAAGCTGTGATCCTCTAAAGTTTTAACTTTTTAAGTTTAGCTAATTCTTATTGAGGATTTATAAAAGCTGGTCATATTTTGTTAGGGTTGGAAAAACCCGTTAAGGAGATGGACTAGACTAATTTACTTGAGCTCAACTGACTGAAAAGGATTAATCCTTTTTGGGTCATGAGTCTAAACATATTTAACCATCCATCTTACCTTTATCCAACCAAACCCTGCTCAAACCAAATGTATGTGAGACACAAAGGTGGCTAATGGGGACAGCGCCTCAAACCACTTCACAGTGCAAATGTGACAGCATGTGCACCTAAGGGAGCTTGAACCCGAACTAGACCAAATTAATGTCACATATACTCCACCTCGATCTCTAACCCATGTAAGAGAATCTCGAAGCAAACAGAGTATCCAACAAAGGCCCATCGAACCGTGGGCTCTGATACTAATTTATTAGGATTGAAAAGGCCCATTAAAGAGACGGGCTACGCTCATCCCGATTGACTGGAGGATTAATCCTTTATGTGTCGTAAGTCCTGTCATATTTAACCACCAACCCATCTTACTCTTTGTTTGATGTGAGACTAAATCTGCCTCATGCTTTTTCCAAACCAAACCCCCAATCTAGACTGACACTCTACAAATTTCTCTAATAGAACAATAGTAAAACAAATTTGTGAAATTGCGGTCCTCCAATTACGAAATAAAAAATTAAACTTCATGGACATTCTTTCATGTCAGTTTCACAATATTTAAGAAGTGATTTCCATCGGCAAGCTGACGAAAATGTTAGCTATCTGCAAAACTCACATGAAATTTTGAAATGTGATTCTTAAAAAACTATTTCCCATAAAAAAACATCTTATAAAGGGTTTATTATTCTAGGGAGATAATACATGTAAAACCTATATATTTAGCTGCAGTTGAGCAGCTAACTGTCACAATATTCTACCCTCACCATAATTTTGTTCAGTTGTGGGGACTTTACGATGGAACCAGAATCGCTCAGTTCAAATTCCCCAGTGCAAATTTATAAAGAGGACCTAAGAAATACCAACACTCAAAATGCGCAGGTTTTGACAGGCTGCCATAAAAAGGCACTTAAGTTAGAATTTTGACAGTGACAGGGACTTTTAGGACTAGTAGAATATCAGTTATAGTTTGCAAGTTCGCATTGAAAAAGATATAAGAATTCATCCATAGACTAGAAGTCATACAATAAGGATATGCTTAGCCATTACCATGGCAAATGACAAGCAGTCAGAAGACACACATTAATTTGAAGCAATGAACAAAAAACATTATCAAGAGCGCAACCAACTGCAAAATAACAACGCACGTTATTTCGAATAGAGGAAAGTGCAGTTACCTGATATCAGAAACAGAGAAGTATGAGTGGTAAGCAAATGAGAAGCCAAATGGCTTTCCATTGATGTTCCTAATACGTGATGTCAGTGTGAGATCTCCGGTCATAGTAAGAGACACTCTAAGGCGAAACTCGAAACTGAAACCAATAGGTTAATATTGTCTTAAGAGTTATGTAATTTAAAAGAAAAACAAGTAAAATGTTAAAATATGGAAACGAGGTCACATACTGGTGTGGCCAGCACTTCATATCATCCTCCGAGGGTTTAAGCAACAGGTCCACAAAAACTTTGTCGTTGTCATTGTGCTGGTGAAGAGGTGGAGGATCATTATCAATGCTCCACATCCTATTCCTTGCAAAGCCATGTTGCTCCAGTGATCCACAGTTCCCAAACTTCAAGGGTATATAATGGGTTAATTGTATGTTGTAGAGGTCAAATAACATAACCATTACAAGTGATTCACAATACCTGTGGAAAGCAGATTTGAATTCCTCCTCGCATTGCCTTTGGTGGCTTGAAGATAGCCTGCATCAAAGATTTACAACTTTATATCATTGAAGAGTCAAAGAGATTCAAACTATTAAGTACTAACAACTAATAAAAATTCAGCAACTTCAAGCAACTTAGGTTCAAATGTACTGTGAAGACATAATTCTTTTTTTTTTTTAAAGGTTATAGTAAATAACATTGTTCCCGTGAAATGTCTAAATAAGCAAAAGAAAGACAAGACCTAGTGATAAAGTAGTTTCCTTAGAAGCTGCTGACATATTTCCATAAGTTAGCCAACTGCTTAATGCTCATGGCAATTAAATTTTAAGCCTAAATGAGAAACAAAATAACAAATTCATTGTACAGCCAGTCTGGAAGAAATAATGTTTATTAGGCTTTTGAGGAAATCATTTCAAAGTACTTCCACAAACAGGCAACTGTCTCCGAAACAAGGTGAAATGCTTTATGCAATTCCATTCGCAATGACTGGCATCAAAAGAGAAAAGAAAAAGAAAAAAAATACTTGCTTCAAACCTTCAGATGTGGCAACAACATAGGTGTAAGAGTTCTGAATAATAACTGATAAAAGAAGGGCAACCTCAACATCTTATATAGTATTTAAACTATGTGAAAAGAAGTAGACTCTCCGCTAGAAAGTCATGTTGATACTTTCCAAGATTCAGTTTTCATAAATAAAATTAAATTTGAATGGATAAGAAATGACATTTAGCCTCAAGCAAAAGCAAAAACTTGCAGTACATCAACTGTAGAAGTTCAGAGAACTTGGAAGGATATTTTTACTTGAAAAGAAATATCCAGACAGGTTTTTATCTAGATTACACAATTGAAAAGACAACTGTACTTGAAAATTCACAAAAACTTTATGAAGTAAATTAACATTGGTATTTAGAGAGAAAAAGAGAGGAGACAACGAACTCGTTTACAAGTCATAACCTCGTGATCTAAACTTGTGACAGTGCAGATCTTACTAATTATGGAATAAAATATCAGTTACGTACATATTATACAGATTTACAATAACAAGTATGATAATGTTCTAAGGCAGAGGAGAACAAAATCATATCCACAGAAACCTTAGATACTTAACATAGGTGAAAAAAACATATAAAGAATGGCTAACATGAAAAAATAACACAGTGATTCATGGGATATGACACTCAGCCTGAATTTTTATACTGTGACAACTAGATTCCACCAAAACAGAAGATGATACCAGATCGGGTGACTCACGTCTCTCTAAACCTAGCCTCAAACCCTAGTAAAGCGGATGAGATAGCAGCTTCAGAAACCCTAAGATGTTATATTATGCACCTATTCAATCCCTTTTCACAAAATATTACAAATATTGGTGATCAGAAATATAGCGGACTGGATCAAGAAGAAACAATTGCAGAATTTTACCAGTTGGGCCAAGTTTGGGTTTATCCTCCACGGATGTGCCTTCCAAAAGGAAGTTGATAGAATTTAATATGACATTCTTATAGAAGTATTGGAGATATACACATCAAAACTCCAGCATGGTTCATATCATAAGCCATATATACTGTGTATCTATGACAAGCTCCACTTGGTCAAAGATAGTCTAGAAGATATAGGTTTATAATATCTAATGGCATGTGCTTTTCTATTAGTTGTCATTTGTTAATGCTCAATGAAAATTTTGCTCAACTGATTCCTCATCGAGCTGTGGAGTTATAAAACATGGAGGAAAAAAATTAAAGGAACCCAGAAAATACAGAATTTTTAACTACGAAGGAAAAGTAAACAAACGTTTAAGTTCTGCTAACCCTACCTTACTGCTAGTGAACAGTTGTTCTTCACCCCTCTCATTCCTCCATGAAATAACTTGGCCGCCGAACAAGCTAACCTGAATTGCCGAGACAAAATTATCAGATAAAGCAAAACAAGGACTAGCATATATAAAAATCTAAAACTCAATGCTTCCAAGCAACAGGGGAGAGACAACGGGTTAGTATATACTTATGATACCTAATAGCAAAACTAACAACTAACAAAAAAACACAAGGTTGAGAATCTAACCCTTGCAGAAGCACCTCTTGGCACTCTCAAAACAACTTGATCAATGCCATTCCAGTCTTTAGTAACTTCAAATTCCGATCTCTGATCCCAAACAGTCACTGAATGACCCATCTCAGAAACTCAAAGAATCACTAGGCACAACAAAGGGAAAACCTATTCTCTTCTTCTTGTTGTTCTTCCTCTTACTTTACGCGGCCAGCAAATAAATAAAACTAATCTCGAATAGTCATTGTTGAACAGTTGGGAATTTGATCTGCCCCCAACACTTTTCTTGTGACTCCATAAACTATATCATGTGAATCCCTACTGAAAGCCACATCTACCATCCAACTCCCCAAACACCTTCAAACAAAATCAAACCTTTCCATCCCACACAAGAAGCATTAATGGGATTGCTAGAAATAGGCTGGTTCCAAAGAAATAGTCATAAAAGCACAATCCTAGAAAGAAACTTTAGCTAAAAAATAACCTAAAACCATCCCCTCAAGACCCATCAGATCTCCCATGCTCGCATTTAAGGGAAATCCCTGATCTAAAATCCCAATCCTTGCTCCTTTACTGTTAAAGGAGTAACAGCCCAAAATTTAATGCTAAATCAATTACAAGTCATAAAAGAACCACTGGTTCTAGATTGATGATCTCACACAAAGGGAACTCCTAAATTGCCTTAAAAACCTTATCTTTGTACCACCAATCTCTGCAGATTTGGATAAAAGGGAATATACCAGATGCAGGAAAAACAGTGGAATAATGATTTCAGAAGAAGAAGGGCTTTTAGTAGAGCCCAAGAACTGGAGCAAACACTTGCAGTATAAACTACCAAAAAAAATACTCTCAATAAATGATTTTTTTAGCAAAACTCTGACACTGGCATTTAAAAACTACTAAGTACAGAAAATAAAGGGGGAAACTCAAACTTACATCCGAATCTATCAATTCTACAGCTTTACTGAAGGAACGAAAAAACAACCCATTTTCATTTTCATATCAGAATGATAATAGATCTCACAAACCTTAAAAAAATCAAAACTAATTGGAAGTTTGCTTATTTCCTAATTGCCTGCATCCCAATGCACTGACTTGTAACAAACTAAACTAGAATCAAACCTAACTTCCACAGGAATTCTCCTTTTTCTCTCACGAGCATTGTCAGCAAAAGGAGACAATCAAGCACTCAAACCCTAATTTGGACCATTAAAGTTCAAATTTTTACTGAACCCACTTCCACTATTTCGGCCAATATCCACAAAGGATAAAAGAGGAGGCAGCGGTTAGGAGGAGACCATAGAAAAATCTTTTGAAAAAAAATGGGAGGAAAGTTTAAAAAAAAAGGTATGCTTCTTTCCTAATTTTCCTTCTGGGTGCTTCGTGAATGGAAAATTACACGCGAGCCCTGAGATTAGTCACGAGCAAAATTACGCGATGAAATGCAATTTGCACCGAAAGCTCTTATTAACATTTTGACTAAATGTTTGGATGTTGGAAAATTTATCGAAAATGAATTAAGAATTAGAAAATGACTCTAAGCTAAACAAGAGATAAGGATTACTTGAAAGTGAATCCAAAAAGAATGAAAATGAAACTTGTATTATCTAATTCAGTAGTCTTTTACTTTCACCTTTTGTTTTTAAAAGTAGCTTTTTCCCTCCCCTTTTTTTATAGATTTCCAAACTGAGTTGGATCAAAGGTAAATAGGTAATCCTATTAGAGCTCATCCCTCTCAAGCTCAAAGAAAGAACCTCAATATGATTTTGTCGATTAAATCATTTTTGAATATACATAATTGCTAAATTTTTACAGGGCTTTATTGTGCTTAAATTGTTATGCGCGGAAGCCACCAATCAATGTGCTTTGAGGAACCAAACACAAACGCAGAGAGAGACAAGCAAACAATGAAAAATAACGGCACAAACACAAACAACTAATTTTTCGGCCAGTTGCCTACGTCCACGGGGCAAGAAGGGGATGGGTTTTCACTAATAGAGAATGAGAGTACAAACTAACATTATAAATCACTCGAACAAACCCAAAAAATCTTTAATTCTCTCCAAACAAAACCCTAACCAATAGCTCAGAAAGATCTCTCTTTTCTATGCTCAAAAATATCCCCTTGACTCCGCCAAAGAAACCCTAAAACGTGTTGGTATTCATACCAAACACCAAACCAATTCAAAACAGGAAACAACTCAACCTGGGCCTGACCCGACTGGCGGTCGACCGCCACAAGCTCGCGTCGACCGCGATCAAACGACAGAACCAGAAAAATGCCTACAGGGTATGGCGGCGGTACCGCACTAAGTCCAGACTCGATTCTAGGGTATGTACATGAATTCGGTCGACCGGTATTACACCGCAGTCGATCGAACAACTCCAAAACTGTTCCCTTGTGTCCAAAACCTGTTCTTCACCAAATCTTTCGCCAATTCTACAATTCTCCACATCAGCAAAGTTTTTCCAAAACTGAGTCGACACTAATACAAACCAAACGTCTCGCTTGTTGCGTCCAGTACGAAGTGGAATAAATTCACGATAACGGACTCAATCCATAACAAGTCGAGACCCAAATGAGAATGTGACCACTCTCCAAACATCGTGTCTACTAACCAAACCAACTGCATCATAAATGACTGCCTACGTATCCTCTTGCTCAAGGAATCAAGTATTCATGTAGTTCCCCAATGGCCTCCAAAGGCCCTCAATCAACTAGAAGAGTTCTCAACTCTTCTCCAACATCACCAACAAATATATAATTGATAGCTCTCGCAATGGCCCCAAAGTGAAACAAACCAAACACCTACACCTGAGGTGAACTAACGACCATATCCAAATCCAAATTATGTCCACCAGCTACACTCGAATCAACCAACTCATTATCTGTATCCATATCAATATGATCCTTAAACTGTTTCACATCAGCTGGAATCCCAAACGATGCAATATGATATTGAGTATGTGGAGTAATCTCCACACAACGTGGAGTAGTATCACTCACCACCTGCTGTGATATCCTAATGATCTATCTAATACTCTCCATCTGCCGAGAGTCAAATGTGACATACATACTCAGAGCAAAAATCAGAAGATAATATCTGATAATCAAACACGCATCTGAATCCCAAATGTGCACTCGGATCAAATCTCACGTTCTCGATGTGACCATATGCTGGGCCACCAAACATCCGAAGCAACTCAATATCTGAAGCAGCTCTATCAAATCTAAAATCTCTAAACGCAGCAGTCGGTAACCTATGACTAAGATGATCTAAATATGTCGAAGCCCGAACATTAAAATCAATGCTCGACATCAAACGTCGATCCTCCTCCAGTAAGGAATGATCCATCAAAACTGTCATCTCATCTCATCATCCTAGTTCTTCCTCTCTAATAAAGTGTCTCAAATTACCATGAGCTCGACACAAATGCAGAAAAGAACCTCTACCAAAAAAAGAACAACATGTTATCTTTCTGCCAATACACTTCCTCCATTTGTTGTTGACTACTAGGACTTCATACCAACGAGACTTGGTTACAACCCATAAATACCTAGAACAGTTCCCAACATAGAAAACCAAATACCGATTACCTCCCAATGATGCCTCCTTGGAAGGCCCCAAAATATCTGAATGAACACCACCTAGAAGACCTTTCGCTCAGTGAATAGAAGTACCAAACTCCACATCGGTCTTCTTGCTCATACTAATGTGCTCACAGGACTTTAAATTGTAGGTCAAAGCATCTCTCTATAAACCAAAATTGTTCGTGTCATTAAACTTCTCCACATCTATCTTCATAGAGTGAATACTTAAAATTTGGACAGTCTTCACGCCATAAGTACCCTCCACAACACCTTCTTTCTCGGTCATCTTTCTCAAAGCACCAACAAACCAATGTAGAACAAACGAAGAATAGATCCAAACTAAAAAAAGAGATTTTTTTACCTCCAACTGAAACCCTAACAAGGGCTTCCA
>NC_033798.1:110059984-110060958 GCF_001876935.1 Asparagus officinalis | reverse complement strand
GACAAGACCCCATAATAGTAAAAATCGCATATTTATCACCAAAAAAAACCCTAGACGAACTTCCAAAGTGATCTACTCCTCCAATTAGTTCAAACGTAGCTCGAGCCCTGATACCACTTGTTATGCGTGAAAGCCACAAACCGTTGTGCTTCAATGAACCAAACCAAACGCCGAGAGAGAAGACCAAACAATGCAAAATAACGACACAAACACAAACAACCAGTTTTTACGTGGTTCGACAAGTTATCTACATCCACGAGGCAAGAAGGGGATGAGTTTTCGAGTACAAACTAACATTATAAATCACTCGAACAAACCAACTAATCTCACCAAAAAATCTCTAATTCTCTCCAAACAAAACCCTAACCAATAGCTTAGAAAGATCTCTTTTTCTGTGCTCAAAATATCCCCTTGACTGCGCCAAAGAAACCCTAAAACGTGTTGGTATTTATACCAAACACGAAACCAATTCAGAACAGGAAACAACTTAACCTGAGACAGACACGAACGCGGTTCCCACAAAGCTCGGTCGTCCGCATCAAACGAAGAACAAAACAATCGCACAAGTAGGCGTCGACCGCGACGGTCAACCGCACCAAGTCCAGACTCCATTCTAGGGTTTGTGCACGAATTCGGTCGACCGGCCTTGCATCACGGTTGACCGAACAACTCCAAAATTGTTCCCCGTGTGTCCAAAACCAAAACATGTTCTTCACCAAATCTTTCGCCGATTCTACATAAATACCCTATAGTTTCCCTTAGTTTGCACTTATATGACCTCGTTTATGTAAGTATGAGATTTTTCTTCTCTAATCACAGATCATTTTAACTCTTAATATTTGTTAAATTTACAGTTAAACTTATCAAATCGTATTTCATGATATGTTTAAACTAAACTTACGGTAGTTTTTTAAATGCGATTAAGCCTTGTGTATAAATGTCAAGGAACGCCCTAGAACAACTTGCGTTAATCT
>NC_033798.1:110040413-110059969 GCF_001876935.1 Asparagus officinalis | reverse complement strand
GGGGCTTTTAAATTTTTATTACGTATAAGACATATAATTAAGAAATGTGACAAGAATGAGAATTACTCAAGTGGTCAGAAATTATAATTGGACCACATCGTGTCAGGAAGTAATTTTCCTCCATCCAACGTGTCAGTGTCTCGCGACCGGAAGAGAGTCGTGGAGCCGCTTGAGTTCGAGACCAACGATCAAAATTTGAACTGGCTTTTCGGGTCTGGTGACCCGCGGTGACCGGAAGAGACGTAAATTGTGGGAGGGCATATCTTGCGGAGCAAATAATCTCGGAACGCGGCACGAGGGGGTCACGTGGGTAGAAGGAGCTGTTGTCTGGAAGCAATTTCGTGCGCTGCTGCCGTACGATCTAGTTAATGCGAAGAATTGACTAAGGCCGCCGTACGAGGTACAGACTTGGGAACCGATTAGGAGTTGAAACGTGGGCTACCTTTTTTAGAGACACATAGTTAGGCAAGCACGTGAGCTGCTGGTGAGAGGCGTCAGGGCTGTTTGGTTGATTTCCTAGAGTCAAAAGAAAAAGATTTCAAAACTCATCATTTCCTCTATTTCCATCCCTAAAACTCACCCACAACATCCAATACAATATTATTTCCATCCAACAACTCATCTACATCATCTAATAAAATATGATTTTCATCTAACCACTCATCCATCACATCTAATAAAATATTATTTTCATCTAACAACTCATCCATCACATCTAATAAAATATTATTTTCATCCAAACATCACTCAACTCAACTCTTCTCATCATTTCAAATCACTCACATCATCCAATAAAATATTATAACAATTCACCTCATCTCATTAACATTTTATTTCTTCATTTTCATCCGAAAAAGTTATGAAAACACTTTTCTTAATCTTTCTTCACATCACCCAATAATACAATGACAACTCATCTCATCTCATTTCATTTCTTATTTTTAAGAATGAACCGAACAAAAGAAAACAAGAAACTACAGGAAATAGGTTTCTTATAATTCATTTCCTTATTTTTTTTCGCCAACCGAACACTCCAAAACTAATTTTCTTAAAAAAATCACAAACATCATCCAATAATAAGGTGACAACTAACATCATTTCAATTTTATTTCTTTGATTTCCTTCTTTTTTAGCCAACCAAACACTCCAAAAACAATTCTTCATTTTAATAGTTTTCCATTTCTTTGATTTCCCTCTTTTTTTAAGGCAAACGAACAGGCCCTAATAGTATCACCAAAACTTGTCTTTCAACTATTTTCTTAAAAAAAAGTTATGAAATGAGTTTTCTTAAAACTGTGTCACATCCTCTAATAAGATGATGAAAAATCATCTCATCTTATATCTGTTAGATCTTATAAAAACTTGAGATCTAAACCATAAAGACATGATTAATTCAAAGAGATTTATAAAAATCAAAAGAAAAGAGTGGAAACTTATACCTGAATCCATAGATTAAACTTGAGATGGGTTTTGAATCTTCTAACCTTAGGGGTTCTCTAGCCAAATTTCTCTCTAGATGGGGGTGAAGAGAATTAGAGAATGTAACCCTAGATTAGGGACCATAACCCCTTATTTATAGATGTTGTACATTTACAATTTGGCCCCTCATCAAATCACAATTACAACCCGATATCTGCACATATAACCCCATGATTATATTTAAATACCCATTAACCCAAATTGATTGATCACTTTAGTGGTTTATCCTGAAGGATAACAATACACACAGATTAATCATATGTGCCCACAAATAGATTTAATTAGATTTAAATCCAACAATCTCCCATTTGAGCACCATATGATTCCTTAAATTGTGTATAACCTTATGAGCTCAAAATTGCTATCACCGAAAAGGTATTTCCGAACAATCTCGTCCATTGACTATATTAATATAGGATCAAAGCGGCCTTCGTCATATTTATCGTGACTCGACTCATCAATGGTCACATATACCAGTACAATCAAACGACATAGATCAATCATGGATATGCAGCATGAAAATTACATGCAATGTGATCAGTACATGTCTATTTTCAACTGATCCTACTTTAGTGAGGTCAAAACCAAACATAATGTAACAGAGTGTCTTAACTGAATACTTTATTCTGATCAGACAATATAACCAAACACAGAGCACCACAATTACAAACTCCCACTAAATCATGATATCCTTAAATAACACCACACCCATATGAGCAGTGTGCTCATGAAAGACCTTGGGTGGCAATCCCTTAGTAAGAGGATCAGCTATCATGGAGTTTGTCCCAATGTGCTCTATGGATATCTGTCCACTCTGTACCCTTTCTTTCACAACCAGGAACTTAATGTCAATATGTTTTGACTTAGTTGAGCTCCTGTTGTTATTGGAATACATTACTGTAGATTTATTGTCACAATATAACCTTAGTGGTCTTTCCATATTTTTCAAAATGCGCGGTCCCGTGACAAAGTTTCGCAGTCATATTCCCTGATTGGATGCATCATAGCAAGCTACAAATTCTGCTGCCATAGTGGAGGAAGCTACAAGTATTTGTTTGATACATTTCCATGATATAGCTCCTCCTGCTAACATATAAATGTAGCCTGATGTAGACTTTCTGCTATCTTGGCATCCAGCAAAATCAGAATCAGAGTACCCAATGACCTCCAGCTGTTCTGATTTTCTGTATGTGAGCATATAATCTTTTGTTTTCTGAAGATACATCATAACCCTTTTGACTGCTATCCAATGATCCATACCATGGTTGCTTAAGTATTTGCCTAACATCCCAACAATGTACGTAATATCCGGACGCGTACATACCTGAGCATACATTAGACTTCCTACATCCGAAGCATAAGAAATCTTCTGCATTTTCTGAATTTCAAGGTTACCTTTAGGGCACTGATTGAGACTAAATTTGTCTCCTTTAGCCACAGGGGTGTCTCCTGATCTGCAGTCTTGCATGCCAAACCTTTTAAGTACCTTATCGATATAGCTCTTTTGTGATAATCCAAAAATACCCCGAGAGCGATCTCGATGTATCTGGATTCCTAATATAAAAAAGGCGTCCCTAAGATCTTTCACCTCAAAATTCTTTGATAGAAATCTCTTGGTTTCATGCAACATGCCTATATCATTAGTGGCAAGCAATATGTCATCGACATACAGAACCAGAAATATATACTTACTCCCACTGAACTTGTGATATACACATTCATCAACAATGTTCATCTCAAAACCAAACGAGATAATTATTTGTTGAAACTTATGATACCATTGACGAGGAGCTTGCTTGAGTTCATAGATGGATTTCCTTAATTTGCAGACCATATTCTTTGGGTCTCCTGACACAAAGTTTTCTGATTGCACCATATAAATCATCTCATCAATGTCTCCATTGAGAAATGCAGTCTTAACATCCATCTGATGTAACTTAAGATCATAATGAGCAACAAGTGCTATGATTGTTCTGAAAGAGTCTTTCGATAAAACCGGAGAGAAAGTCTCTGTATAATCAATGTCTTCCTTTTGAGTATAGCATTTAGCCACAAGACGTGCCTTATACCTCTCCACATTACCATTTGCATTCCGCTTTGTAGGCGTATAAAATTGCTTATAGATCCCTTAGCACAGCTCAGCACAAACCGACGAACCAACGAGGCGACGAGGTTAATGAACCGCACGCAAACAACGGAATAAATCCACTCGCGTGCGGAATCAAGCTAACGGGTTGAAGAGTCAACGAGTCATCCAACCAAGGGTGGACTCGGACGAATCACGATCGAATCAATATCAGTTGCGGACTCGAACTCAGAAGTGGATTTACTGCCAAACCAGGAATCGGATTTACTGCCAAATCAGGTCAACGAATCAGAGTCTAAATCAACCACACAACCGAATCACGGACAGAATCGAAAGACGGAAAACGACGGAACCCAAATACCTATAGGGGCTCGGCCAAAACCGAGCCACCTATAGGTGGCTCGGCCAAAACCGATATATCGTGCTGGCCAAGCAGCGACCCCTATAGGTGGCGGCCCAGAGCCGGCCACCTAGCTAGGATTGGGGCGCCGGGGCTGGCGGGGGGCGGGCCGAGGGGGGCCCGGCGAGCCGAGCAGCCGGGCCACCTATAGGTGGCCGGCCAGATCTGTGCCCGGGCACAGTTCAGAGTGCCTATAAATAGGGGGCTTGGTTCATTTGTTCAATGGTTGGATTTTTTGGAGGCGAAGCTCTGCTGGATTGAAGACTCAGATCTAAAAAAGATCCAAGCTTTGGGACTTCGAGGACTTGTTCATCCAAATCTGGTGCTTGACGATCGTCAACGCCAAATAGGCAAGAGTTCGAGAGGACCGGATCTCAGATCTGCGCAGGCGTACTCCGGATCAAAGCTTGGTCTTTGATCCCGAGAATTAAAGGCTACTATTTCCTTGGCGAAATAGTACCCTCGGCTATTATGTCCTTGGCGAAATAATACACGTCATACTGCGTAGATCCGACCGGATCTAGATCTCGCGGTGGTCCACGAATAAACCCCGGCGCAGGCAAACAACCCACGCAAGCGAGCGACCGTAAAACAGGAGCTCGCGATTTGTTCGACAAAAGAGAAAAGTTGTAATTTTTATTTCCTTTTTTGATCTTGTTGTAACCGGATCTTATAAAAAGACCAGATTTTTGTAATCGATAAACTATTACAAGAGTGTGCAATAGAATCAATGAAGAAAGATATGATTTTTCCCGCGAACACGCTTGGTTTTAAAAATCCATTTACAACCAATTGGTTTTGCACCTTCTGGCAATGGGACAAGTTCTCAAACCTTATTGTCTTGCATAGACTTGTACTCTTCATTCATGGCATCAATCCACTGTTGAAAGTTAGAACTTTTCATGGCCTGAGAGAAGTTGATTGTATCATCTTCCAACATTCCACTACTTTCCTCATGTTCTTGAAGAAATACAATATAATCATCCGAAATAGCATTTCTCCTTTCCCTCGTGGATCTCCTTAATGGCACTGGTTCTTGAGGTTGTTGAGTTTGTTCTTCTGGAACAGGTAGTTGTTCAACATTGTCATCTTGAGGTTTCAGATTTACTTCTTGAGCAACAACAGGTATAGGAACCTGAATATTGCCAAAAGTAACTGTATGGATTGGATCTGAAGCCAATTCATCCTCAAAACTAATGTCTCTAACCTTATTTCTCCCCCAAAACTCAACATCCTCAAAGAATATTGTTGTTCATGTCTCAAAAATATTCCTTAGTGTGAGATCATAAAACTTATAACCCCTAGAGCGTTCAGAGTACCCAATAAAATAGCTGCTAACTGTTTTGGAGTCTAATTTCTTTTCATTTGGCCTATAAGGCCTTGCCTCAGCTGGACATCCCCAAATATGTAAATGCTTTAAACTGGGCTTTCGACCAGTCCAAAGCTCATAAGGTATTTTAACAACTGCTTTACTTGGTACTCTATTCAGAATGTAAGCTGCTGTCTTTAGTGCTTCTCCCCAGAGAGACTCTGGTAAAGAAGAATGCGCAATCATACTTCTCACAATATCCTTAAGAGTCATGTTTCGTCTTTCAGCTACACCATTCATGCTAGGTGAATCCGGCATGGTGTACTGTGGGACGATACCGCATTCCTCTAGGTATCTAGCAAATAGTCCTGGACGTTGTTCACCTGAACCATCATATCTACCGTAGTACTCACCACCACGATCAGATCTTCATATCTACCGTAGTACTCACCACCACGATCAGATCTAACGGTTTTAATTCTTTTGTTGAGTTGATTCTTAACTTCAGTTTTATAGGCTTTGAACATGTCCAGAGACTCAAATTTTTCATGAATAAGATATAGGTACCCATAACGTGAGTAATCGTCTATGAATGATATAAAATATTGTTAACCATTTCAAGATTCCTTAGGGAATGACCCACAAATATCCGTATGTATCAATTCTAAGACATCCGAAGATCTGTTGGCACCTAATCTCTTAACTTTGGTCTGTTTTCCCTTGATACATTCAACACATACGTTGAAAACTAAAAAATCGAGGGAATCCAAAATGCCATCAGACACAAGACGCTCAACTCTACCTTTTGAGATATGACCTAAGCGTTTATGCCATAATGTTGCCGAATTTTCCTTATTTAGTTTACGCTTAGTACCACGTGATTCCGCATGCAAAATTTCATTATAAGAAGCAATTGTATCAAGCAAATATAGGTTGTCATAAATACTCAAGTAACCAGTTCCCACAATATTTGAATTAAAAGATAAACTGAATTGATTGTTTCCAAATGAACAAGAATAACCTGATTTGTCCAATACAGAAACTGAGATCAAATTTCGTCTAAAAGACGGTACTACAAAAGTATCTTTCAAATCTAAATAGGAACCAGTTCCTAATAGCAACCTAAAGTGCCCAATTGCTTCCACATCTACCGATTGTCCGTCGCCCACAAAGATGTGTCTTTTAACATCACTTGGCTTTCGGTAGCTCAGGCAACCTACATAGAAACACTTATGTGAGTAGTAGCACCATAGTCTAACCACCAAGTGTTTCTAGATACTGAAGCTAAATTAATCTCAGAACAGACCAAAGTAAGGAACGTACCCTTATTAGCACGCCAGACGTGATATTTTGTACAATCCTTCTTTACGTGTCCAGGCTTGTTACAGAAGAAACAACCCTGATTATCCTTATGTTGTTTCTTCTCAACTGGACCCTTAGCAGCTTCCTTATCATTCTTCCTTTTCTTGCCCTTATCCTTAGAGGCATAGGCCAAATGAGCACTTTCTGTCTTATCTTGCTTCAACCTGTCTTCTTCTTGCACACAGTATGAAATGAGCTCATTTAGAGTCCATTTCTCCTTTTGGCAGTTATAACTGACCTTAAACTGATTGAATTGTGCAGGAAGAGACAACAAAACCAGATGCACTAATAACTCGTCACAAAGATCGAGTTTAAGTGCCTTAAGCTTTGAAGCAATATGAGACATTTCCATAATGTACTCCCTGATATTTCCTTTGCCCTTATACTTCATTGAAATCAAGCGAGCTAAGAGCGTGTTTGTTTCTACCTTATCATTTTTTGCAAAACGCTTCTTAATTTCGGCAAAGAAATCTTTAGCCTTAGTAATCCCTTCGGATTCTATGCCCCTAAAGGCTTCCGGAACGCCGTGCTTAATGATCATAAGACTCATGCGATTTGAACGCTCCCACTTCTCATACTTCTTCTTTGCATCAGGAGTGCTATCCGCATTAAGAGGTTGGGGTTGTTCAATTCTTAATGCAAGGTCTAGATCCATGCAACCAAGAACAATTAATATGTTCTCTTTCCAAACCTTGAAGTTTGTCCCATTTAACATGGGAATTGAGTTGATGTTAGCAGAAATTATTGCAGCAGATGCATTAGCTGAAATAAAACAAAAATACTCACATCAATAACCATAATTAGTAATCAATAAAATTCAAATAATAACGAATCTCATCCAAGATATCTGGTACAACATTAATATCAAGTTTTTGGACAGTAATATTAACTTGTAAGTGATACCTTGTTGCAATGATCAAACGTTGACAATAACTCATGTCAAATAATAAAACTATCTTTGGATCGATTCATTATTCACATGTAAACCTTATAATTGTCACACGCTTATCATCGCAGATGTGTATACAGTCTAAATAAATATTAACCTTCCTTTGGGCCGATTAAATATTTACACGAAAGCATACACACAAACATCTCACATTCCTCATGAATAATCTACACAAGAGAGGTTACTTTGGCAACTTCTTGTTTCAATTAATCAATTAGAGTGAGAGACAACCTTAATACCTTAGTGTCATAATATTTAAATTAAATAATTGATTAAAAACCAAATTAATTTAATTTAAATTTCCATAGCTTAAATAGGGCACATAACTTAATTGAATAAATTAAGTATATCAAAGTGGACCCATAATTTAATATGAGAAGCCAAGGCTTAACCATAGTGAACACGAAGTTCGCTTGACTTCGAACGCGAGGTTTGTCTGTATTGAGTACGAGACTCACCTAAGCACGAACGCGAGGTTCGTCTGAAAATGAACGTGATGTTTAACTTGAGAACGAACACGAGGTTCGTTTGAAAAATGAACGCGAGGTTCGACTGAAAATGAACACATGGTTCAACTTGAGAACGAACGCGAGGTTCGTTTGAAAAAAGAACGCGAGGTTCGACTGAAAACGAACACAAAGTTCAACTTGAGAACGAACGCGAGGTTCGTTTGAAAAATGAACGCGAGGTTCGACTAAAAACGAACGCGAGGTTCAACTTAAATTGAGCGTGAGGCTCACCTGAGAACTGAGCGCGGGACTCACCTTAGAACTGAGCGCGAGGCTCACCTTAGAACTAACACGAGGTTCGTTTGATTTGAACGCGATGCTCACTTGAGAACGAACGCGAAGTTCGGTTAAATTGAGCGCGTGGCTCACTTGAGAACGAACACGAAGTTCGTTTGAAGCTTTCAAGCCTCGCCAAAATCTGATGTAACCACTTCCTTAATTTTCGCCACGTTTTCACGCACGAACCCTTAGGGTTTCAATCTGAAACCGTCGTCGCCATTGCTCCTGCACCCAAAGGTCGAAACCCTAGGGTTTCCTGACACCACCGTCGCCGTCGGAGTTGAGAGCGAGGCCGCCAGCGACACTGCGCCGGTGAGGAGCACGGGGCCGATGACCAAAAAACCAAATAGATCCAAAATTTCTCTATTTTATTTCAAAAACATATCCAGAATCGAAAAAAAAAATTTCATGATCCAGATCCAAGAAAAAATCGAAGAAAAATAGGCAAAAAATTCCAAACGTTACTGTTCACAGCGAATTTTTTACTGTTCATCTGAAAAATAAAAAATGTTATTGTTCATCCGAGAACAATTCTTAATCAAAACCAGAGATTTTAAGATCAAAAAACCTAATTTTTTAAGAACTTAAACCCCTAAGAATTAATCACATGTGGCTCTGATACCACTTGTTAGATCTTATAAAAACTTGAGATTTAAACCATAAAGCCATGATTAATTCAAAGAGATTTACAAGAATCAAAAGAAAAGAGCGGAAGCTTATACCTGAATCCATAGATTAAACTTGAGATGGGTTTTGGATCTTCTAACCTTAGGGTTTCTCTAGCCAAATTTCTCTCTAGATGGGGGTGAAGAGAATTAGAGAATGTAACCCTAGATTATGGACCATAACCCCTTATTTATAGATGTTGTACATTTATAATTTGGCCCCTCATCAAATCACAATTACAATCTGGTATCTGCACATATAACCCCATGATTATATTTAAGTATTCATTAACCCAAATTGATTGATCACTTTAGCGGGTTATCCTGAAGGATAGCAATACACACAGATTAATTATATGTGCCCACAAATAGATTTAATTAGATTTAAATCCAACAATATCTTTTCTTACTTTTAGTAGGTGAACCAAAGAAAAGAAAAGAGCCTATTATAGGAAATAGGTTTCTCACAATACATTTTCTTTTTTTAACCAACCAAACAGCCCCTATTATAGGAAATGTGTTTATCAATCTATGCTCGGTCACGCCAGTGCCAATTCTATTAGAGTTGATCGCATGCGAGCGTAACTTTTCCCTAAAAAAAGGATGCAGTTTGGTAGCTGCATCCTTATTTGTGACTCAGAACCGCCTGTTGTATGCGGGCGGTTCTGATATGAAGTCTAATCCGGTCATGCACACTAGTCAGGATTAAGGATCATTTAAGATTCAGTTCCTATCCAAATCAGATCGAATGTATATTATATGTTGAACCTTGTTTTTTTTTATAACTACATTAACATACATATGCTCCGAATCAAACTGTAAGACGCTAAGGGGCTGTTTGGTTGGCTGAGAAACTAAGAATATGAAATCAAAACACCCGAAACACTCATGTGAATGTGTTTGATTTTATTTTCTTGTGTTTGGTTTGTTGTGCTGACGGCGGCGCCGAGGAACCAAAACAAACGCCGATCCAAGAAGGCCAAAAACAACCAAATATCAATGCACAAACCAAATACCAATTTTAACGTGGTTCGGCAATTGCCTACGTCCACGGGGCAAGAAGGGGGAGGGTTTCCACTAATAGAGAATGAGAGTACAAATTGAGATTACAAATCGCTCAAACGAACTAACTAATCTCACCAACAAATCTCTCAACCTCTCAACCAATAACCCTAACAAATAGCTCAGAAAGATCTCTCTTTTTGTGCTCAAAATCCCCCAAAACGCTCCTTCAAAACCCTCAAATCGTATTGGTATTTATACCAAACAGAAACCCAAACAGACTGCAAATAGGAACCTGAACTTTCCAAAAAACCCGTCGTAAGTCGACTTATCAGTCTGCATAAGTCGGCTTGGCAGAGCGAAAAACGACAACTGGAGAGGAGATCATAAGTCGACTTATCAGACTTGATAAGTCGACTTGTCAGAGCCCAAAATCAACAATCCAGAGCAGATCGTAAGTCGACTTACGACACAAACATAAGTCGACTTACAACAATCCAGAGCAGATCGTAAGTCGACTTACGACACAAACATAAGTCGACTTACCATAAGTCGACTTATGCCTGTGCATGAGTCGACTTATGACCAAAAAACTGCTTTTTCCAAGTTCTCCTCCACATGGTTGAGAGAGGAAAAAAATGCCGTGCATGTGAAACCCACCCACTAGTAAGATAATAGTGTCATGAGTCCCAAATGTAAGGAAACTCATTTCTTCCCAAAAAGTTATGAAATGTGCTTGAAAACATGAAAATGAGTTTTATAACCTATTTCTCATGAGTAATCTACGAAACTTAGGTTTCTAATAAATGAACCAAACAGTCCTAACGATAAAATCAAGAGAACCTTTTAACTCATATTTGAGTCTCTGAAAACACAACACCTCCGCCCTCCGAGTAAGCTTGTCAGCTACTGTATTTCCAATTTGACGCGCTATATCAAAATCACACCGCTCAAACATATCACATTGTCTCTTCGCATCGACTATAATATAGCTCAAAAAAAGGAGATGAGTTTTCTGAATTTTCTTCGACGTCAGCCGTCACTCGGGCTGCATCCCCCACCGGCCCACCCACAAACACAATCACCCTCCGAGATTCAGCGTCATAAGCAAACCTCAAAGCTTTATAAAGGGCAAAGTATTATATATGCACGTTCCGATTCTCCTCGAATAGCAAAGAATTTGGAGAGCCCGGCCCGGGAAAAGGACTGCCCTTTATGATCTCGCACCTGTTCAAAGGTTGCTTTTTGAACTTAAAATTAATAGCGTCAGCAGGCTTTTAGTTGTAAATAAGTTCTGCTTTTCTTTTTAAATATGCATACATCTTCTGTTACCTCCAAAAAAGGTGTTTTTTCAATATTAGTCCCCCAATCATTCATATTTTAGTATTAGACCCCACATCTTCCTATTTTGAAATTAGGTCCCTAAATCGTTAAGTATTTTGAAATTTGTCCCACATGTTTTATATAAGTGTTTTGAAATTAGTTCCTCTTTAGTTAACACCGTATTGAAAGAAGTGGGGACGAATTTCAAAACACCTATGATGATGTAGAGGATTATACGAATGATTTGGGGGATTATATGAATGATTTGGGGGACTAATATAAAAAAACCGTAATAAAAGCTTGCTCTATTGTGGACAGTGTCTCCGAAAATCCTCCTTGAACTATTTTTATTTGAGGAAACTCTCTCAAGGTTGAAGGTTTTGTAGAAAACCTCTTTCAAGTTTAAAAATTTGAGAAAAGCCCCTTAAACTTATCTCACTTAACACTCCGGATCAACATAGTTAACTTGGACTTGCTGTGTAACAAACATGGGACTTGAAACAACCAAGATTTAACTCAAAACTAAAAAAAAGCAATATCTTTTTTCTTTTTTTTTTCCTTTTTTTTTTCTTTTGGATGGGGGGTGGGTGGGGTGGGGGCGCAGGGGACTAAAACAAACTTTTTCCAAAATGATATTTAGACCATTTTGCTAGAAAAATCTTATAGTGAGAATTAAGGGTTATATTTTTATATTCTAATATGCATTCGCAAGTTGAGCATCCTTTTTATGGGCCAATCTAGACTCATACATTGATATCAATTTTTTTGATTTTTCAAAAAATCACTTTAAATTCGTTACCGGTGGAATTTGAACCTGGATTGCTCTGATACCATCTTAAATGACCCAATGAATACACCTAAAATTTTTATGTAATATTCAGAGGGACTTTAAGCTCAAAGTCAACCCAGGTTCGAATATCGTGCGCCACGAATTTAATGCGGATTCATAAATTTGTTACCACTACGTGAGTCTAGGTCTCCGGTCATAGAAAAGGGCATTCAACTTGCAAGGGTGTGCTAGAATATAAAACCATAGGGATATTTAGAAATTAGTCCCTCAAATCTTCACTAATTCCATATTAGTCTCTCAAATCTTAATAATTGTTCATTAGTCTCTCAAATCCTAAGAGGTCTTACAGTTTGGTCCCTCAATGACCTAAATACCTCTTAGTTATGATTTCTCTCTTAAAATCCATCTTGTTCAAAAAAAGGATATTTGAACTTTGGTACTCTTAACTTCTTTTTAACTTTAATATCCAAAATTTTCTGACGTTTTGACACCCTAAAATTTATATATTTTTTCACTTTGATACCTTAGGGGTTCTTTCGGATGCTTTTGTTATGACAAAGCTTATACCTATTTAATTTTGATACCCCAAAATTTTATTTTTGACACTTTGATACCTCCAACTTAAGGGCATCACAGTAAAAAAAAGTGTAAACTTTGAGGTATGAAAGTTAAAAAGATGTAGAATCTTTGGGGTATAAAAGTTAGAAATGTATAAACTTTGGGTGTCAAAAAAGTTTGAGGGTATCAAAATCAAAGAAGGTGCAAACCTTGGGGTAACATAGTATCAAAAAAATTCAGAACAAGTTATAAAAGGTGTAAATAACCCTAGAATTTGAGGGACTAATGTGCAATTTCTTACACACGAGGGACTAATGTGCGATTATTGAAGATGTGAGGGACTATTATCTAAACACCCCTAAATCTGTAACCCCCTATCGTTGAGAAAGGTTTTCTAAAATTCTCAGAATGAGGATGACATCTACAACACCTCCTGTTCTGAGGCCAGCAAAAACGTAAACCGTCCTCCCAAACGAGTGAAATCTTAGAAAAGATTTTGGCGCATCAATCTCCACTAGGCAAAGTAAAGCAATGAAATCTCCGATATCTCGATTTAAAAGGACAAAACAAAGATAGAAAACTTCAGAACTTTGTAAAGTTTATATAAATTATTTTTATGTAATAATACAACACCCTGGAAATTAACAAACTTCAATATACATAACTTTTCTAATTCCTGCAATCTCAAACAACATGGGTTATAATAAAACCTTGAACTCCATGGATGGATCACACAGTTAGGATAATAAACACCCCAAAATCAAAGATACAGTAAAACCATTAGACTTCCTTGGTAATCAGTCTTTTAGAATGCCAACTCATTGTATACCACTTCAAGACCTGATAAAATATTAGTAGTTTTGGGAAGATAAAAAACAACCCAAAACTGCGTATTAGTGGAAACATCAGTATTCAAGTGTCATCCTGCAGCTACAGCATCAGTTCTAGGGTTGGAGTCCATAAGCTGGTGTAGCTTGCCACCATTCGAGTTCTCATGGTTCTCGTCTTGCCTTAACTCGTCTATTCTAGACAAGAAGTTTTCAACTACAATTGTAGGAGTTTCTTGATTTTCCAGTTCATCTGAAGAAACGTCTTGCACATTCTTCAATTTCTCCTGTAAACAACATGTCACAAGTTTGGTCAACCTCTTCCGCATCAACATATTTTTCTGATTGATTTGAATGTCAAACGTCTATTTTTGGGGACTTCATGAATTGTGCTTTGTAAAATAACTGATATTTCTGGGTCTCTAGTTACACCTCCTAATGCGCGATAAGAGGCTAATTCTGCAGGTTAAATCAAAACAACCTAATTGCAGGTGGCATAAATAATTCCCAGAGCAGGCAGACATTGAAAGGTACCATTAATGAGGAATTTTCTGCTCTCAGTTTCTCTGAATTCTCTTTAAGCTGGCTAATTTCAGATCTCAGAGAAACGTTTTCAGCGCCCAGAGATTCAACTTTTGTTGCCAATTCCTCAGTTTCAGCCTGATTATTCATGAATATCCCGTTAACAGAAATGTGTTGCACCTGTTTCCTCAATCTTGACCTTCGAGCTGATTCTCTGTTGGACTGTTTCCTCCTTTCTCTCTTCAACTCCCTCTCATCCTGGAAGCCCAAAAGGATTATTCTACTTCAGATAGATAAAGGAGTAACATGCCATCAAAACAAATTAACAACAAAACCCAACACCACATTTGGATAATTACCAAAGAAAAGTTGGGGTCAACTAAAATAATTGAAGGCAAATGTTAAAAGGCGACATAAACAGAATGCACATGCCTGAGTCCATTGTTCAGGGTTCACTCCAGCTTTCAGTTGACTGGTAGCAGAAGCCTTGAGCTCCATCCCCGGCGCTTGACTTAATGCAGGCAGAGTGCACATTGGCTTGCATGTGATAGGAGAAGGAGACATAACAACTCCTACAGCCATCTCTGGAGCTGCAACACTATGAATAGTATTGGCCAAAGCACAAACTTTCTTATCACCTGCAAGGATCCAGGATAACCCATTAGATAGAACTCCATTGCCGAGGATGGTAGATAATAGTAATTTTAGCCAGATGTTTCATCAACATCTTAGCAACTGGATACTCCGTGACAAAGTGAAGAAAGAAGCTTATAATCCAGTCTTGCACAAAGGACTGACTGGATAACATTGAATTAAAGGGTACACAGTACATAGCAAAGAATTGGTGGTACCTGAGGTAGGTGTACCATCAGAGCTCCTCTTCTTTCGGTTTTCCTTCCCCTAAAACAGAAAGGAAACTTAAGCATACGATTTTTATATAGCATCATCATCAGATATTAAATGGTTAAAAATGAGTAAGTCCATGGGCATACTCCTGATTCATTATTTTCATCACTAGCATCACTTGAGCCTTCAGGTCCATTATCTCCACTGCACCAATAGATTTAAAATTATTACACCTATTTATATAGCTTCGTTTTCTGAAGGAACTTGAACTTTGGTTACTTTTGAGTACTTTATATCAGGAAATGAAGGTTCAAAGGCAAACAAACCTTTGTGACTGCCCACTCCCATCACCAGCTGCAATCTCAGCACTGACATTACCAATTGACACAGCAAGACCATCAAACCCCTTGAGCTTTTTCATTAATCCTACGTCTTTGTTATTTGATGACTTAGAAGGCACATCTGTGCTTGAAGGAGATACCATCTGCACAAAAGCAATAAATAGGCATAAAAGCCCATCAAAGAGCATTTTTAGCATTAGTAGTACAATGCGATGGCATACTTGGAAACAGTATTAGTCCCACAAGTCCCCCTACTCCACCATCCATGTAGGAAGATATAAGTTGCTTTTCAAACAAGAACACTTTCTTACATATGCAAAACTTACATACATCTCTTATTATTTGTTTCAACCATAGGTGTCCTAAATGCATCTAAGTTTTAAAAGGTAGCGAATATTTGCAAACTTCCAAGCTAGGAAAAAGATACATAAAGAGATAGAGGTAGTCTGATCTTCCAACTTACTAAGCCTGCCGAAGGATGAGAGTAAAGTCCATGGGGATACATTGCAGCATATGGTGTCGCATAAGGGGGCATCAAAGGCTGGGACCACAATAAAAAAGTGAGAAAGTCACATTAGCTAGCACTACTTATGCTTAACGTTTACGTCAACAAAAAGGAAACAGAAAAAAATCATCAAAGAATCTTCAGTACAAACTATGCGAATGCAAGACCTGTAAAAACAGGCTCTAATAACATGTATCCTTCTTTGCCTTGTTCATTTCTCATACTATATACACAGTCAGCAATGCATAATTTTTAATAATTCCACCGTCTATAACACTCTCGTGATTGGTAGCGCAGGACTAAATATTATACAGTAATTGTATACATTGTAGCTAAGTCCCTTCACCAGGTTGATTGCATAGACTAACCAACATGTGATCTTTGAAGAATGGTCTTTAAATGCTAACGCAGAAGTGTTTCCTCCATATACTTCTACCAAGATTAACATGTGATAAGATCCAAGGGCAGCCAACAGAACCACAACCTGATCTAGCTTGCCAAGTTATTGTAGCTAGCAGGCCTTTATCAAAGAAAATCCACTAAAATCACTATTTTTTTATTATTCTAATGGATTTTTTATTTTTATTTTCCTATATCTGTAGTATTTGCAAGGAAATTGAATCTATGTAATAAATTGAGCTTCTCTCCGATTTCCAGTTATGGCCGGATCAATTTATATTGGCTTAGCTTGCAAAACATGTTGTAGCTTCTTGCACCACTTGGTAAAGGCCATCTCATGCAGCAATCTATGTACCTAATATCAGGTTTACTTAATGCTGGGGTAAAATGGCTCCTATAATAGGTTGGGAATACATCTGATACAAAAGTTTATCACCAGGTCTTGGTCATTTTATTTAAACTGATCAGTCATTCTACTATCACTCACATTGGATTATACGTGCACATAAAATCCCAAGGATCACCCTCTTCAGATTTGAGTATACATTAATCATAAAGGTATATCTTTCAACATCATCTATCATTCATAGTTAAACCTGATTGAGCCCCAACTCGAAGTAAGTTCCATCAACAGATTTTTACCATTTGTGAGAACTTGACTTCAATCACTCCTAACATCGATAGATTTTTACCATTTGTGAGAACTTGACTTCAATAACTCCTAACATCTGGTTTCACAATGGATTTTGTTCCTCTCAGGCCACACACTGGTCTTCCCTACCACAATTAAGAAGAAATACGGCACATTTGAAAGAAAGAAAAAGGGCATTATTGTTGAGGATCAATTTGACCTGAAAGCTTAAGGTCTTCGAACCAATTTTATATTTAAAATCATTACTTTTTAATGTTCTCAAATGTGGAGCCCCACACATGGATATCCCAACACTCATTGTCCTAAACTTAAAGCGAAACAACAATAATACAGGAAACTCTGGAGTTTGGCTTGTTGTTCAGGTTGTTTCCCTTGGATATATTCAGCCATGCCCTTTAGCAGCTCAATGTGCAGCATTCTCCTTATAGTATACATGCATATCAGCTTGAACAAATAAAAAGTTAGCTATAAGCTATCAAGATGTATTAATATATAACAATAGACAATTGTTTACCAGCACGATTCCATGAGCATTAATCTAGAAATCATTTATTCGTCCCACCCGTTGGTGGTGCATACCACAATCATGCATTTGTTTGTTAAAATAAAACAGATTTGTTTACTAAAAACATCTGAACACCCACTAGATATTAATTTTGCTCAACTTCCAATGTTGCTTGGTCGTGAATCATGATGTATTACATATTGACCAAACTAGTTCCTTAAGATCAGGCATAAGATTTTAGGTCACATGGCACAGCTGACCAAAAACAGAGATAGCAGTACCTGTGGACCCCACATGTATGGATGAGGTGGATGACCAGTTGCAACTGTACCGTTAAAATAAGGTGGTGGCATGGGAACTCCTGGGCCATAGTACGCCTGATCATAAGAAGAAAAACAACATATTCAGTTACACATCGTGATGAACTAGTCATTTTATAAGTAGGATTTATGGAGTAAAACGTGGCTAGATAACATGTCACACCCGTCATCAGTAGTAGTCACTTTACATTAAGGGTTCAACTTTCTTTTGCCATATTATTCCAACCAAACAAATCCAATTATTTTTTATGGAACAGACAATATAACCAATGATAATAAGCATATCCAGTACTTGACCTGCATGGCTGCCCAATCAGGATATGGATGAACAACTGGTTGCTCCTGCCAACAGAAAAGAAAGAATCAAGTTGCATGAACGAATGTTACAAATGAATTCCGCTAATAGTCCTAGTTATTTTGTTAATTTCGAAAAGAAATATTGATGGCAAATGAGTTCCATCCATAAATACAGCACACAAGTTGGCATTGGTACACTGAAATTCTAGCAAGCATAAATCTGTGCTTGAGTTGAATTGAAGTGTAAGTTTCTAAATTTTGAATAAATGAAAAAGAGAAACTTCAGATTTTCACCTGCACAGGTGATGATGCCTTGACAGCCTTGGAAGGAGCCACAGCTTCATCATTTCCCATGGATCTGAGGATTTTAAAGACACAACAAATTATCATCTGATTGCAGTAAAAGGTTCTTAAACTCGCTTAACATTGATAAGTAGAAAACTATCTAGAAGTAAATTGAAGCAAATAGAAAAAATAGTAGGTCCAACAAAGAAGTAAACCATATAACATTGCAGATGAATCAAATGAAAGAAATGAAACCAAATGATGGCTGTAGCATAATTTCTATGGGTCAAATCAGCAGCAGGTAGCACGGTGCTCTCAAGACTGCACGTGCATATACCATTAGGCATTATAATAAGTTGACTGCAAAAAGCAATAAATAGAGCCTGCTGGCTGTTTTGATTGGGACCTGTGTGTAATCCGTTAGGGGATTACTAACTAGATGGGGGCTAACGACATCTCAAAAACAGTCATCATGCAGACATATACAAAACACACCATTGTGTGTTAGATACAGTTGATCTGAATGTCAAAGACCAACGACAGAAGACCCAGATTTGGTTGTGTAACTGTTCAAAAGTGGACGAGGGCCTTTCCTACCAAGTTTTCTAAATATTTTTTCTAGAATAGAAATTTAACCATTTTTTCCAAAAAAACAAAATTTCAAGTTTAGTTATGAAAACATAACCATGTTTCAAATTTATCTTCAAAAGTGGATGAGGGCCTTAACTACCAATATATTTCATATACATACACGATGTATTCAAAAAAATCATATTCACACTTTCTGTATCTCCAAAAGATTTCATCCTATAAATGGTACCAAAGCCTAACATCACATCCTAGTATCAGAGTAATGTACATGCAACTAAGATATTATCTGATTGGCTGGAAATGGAACTGAAACAGAAAATGCCACAACCAGGCTCCATACCAAGCAATTGACTTGCTGCAAAACTGGAGTACTTGCTGCGATCCAGCACCTAACTGCCGTGTCCACGAAGATGGGGAGTGTAGTTAATTGAATAATCCCACACAGTATGTCAGCTAAAATGGTCTCTGAAATTTTAATAGTTCTTGAAAACTTGAGAATTAAACTCAACTAGCATATTTGAGGAAGGGGATTATGGAAATCCTTTCCAATTAATTATGCTGGAAAGGGGAAACCTCCAGATGTAATAAAAACACATTAATCATAAACATTGAATGGGCTCTTCAAGAACTGCAAGTCTGAATACTCAGGCCTTAGATAAGAAAAGAAACTAAACCAAACAGGAGAAATTTTCCTGAGAATTGGAAGAACTAGAATGCAACAACGCCTGCCTCATAAATATAGTTTACAAACACCA
>NC_033798.1:110018148-110040397 GCF_001876935.1 Asparagus officinalis | reverse complement strand
CGAGCAAAATGGCGAGTTGGTTTCATGAAAAATGTTTATTAAAGATTTATTAAGATCCTGTTCACATAAGCTTCACATCTCAAGTAGCCTAAAACATTCATCTTCTACCCATATCCTTTCGAGAATATCCAGGCCCCTAGCTCCAGGTGAGTAACATTTTCCAAGCAAATCTACAGAACAGATCATGATTTCTACCACAAGCATCCTATCAGACTATGGATCAAGCAAGAAAAATTACCGATCTCCGATAAATCTACCAACAGGGAGTAGGTGGCAATCAACAACACTGTTCCGTACCTCAGGTGAATGTATGTTGGGTTGCAAGTTAAAAAAGGACATTTTCCTGAAGTGTCTCTCATTTTCCTGAAGTGTCTCTCATTTACAAAGTCAAATCTATCAGATGGAGATATCAGGTTTCTCATTTAATTAATACCAACCATATATGTACATCATAATTCAATTTTCTGAATAAATATTTCCCATGTGCTTCACTTAATACCTAAAACATCCATCTACATACCAAACTACACAACAGTTGTTAAAGTTTCACAGCAATCTCAATTCCTAAGTTTAGCTAAGTACAAGATGATGAGGCAAAGTTTATTTGCATGCTCAATAGGCTTAAAAATAAGAATAAAACAAAGAAGTAAAATAGTAATAAACTACAAATGAGGTGAGAACTGAGAAGATGCTGCTGTAAAATGTGGTTTTATATCTTACGGGGGTATAAATGTCTTTCACCAGACAAAAAAAACCATCGAGTAAACAAAAGTGCAGATCTTTGCGTTCCAGCATATCCCCTATGACTAGTGACCTACCATTAAATGACAAAAATACCCCCGCTCCAAATAGGAAAGTTTTCTCTCTTTTTCACTCCACAGCAGTCGCATATCCCAAAATTTCCCAAAATTCCAGGGCACAAAGGTCAAGATCAAGCATGAAACATCAAAATTTACTCAAATTCCACGGGATCTACGTAAATAAACAACAAGGTATCCTCAATCACAAAGATCCAGCACCAACATCGACTAAAAAGGCAGAATTTCAAACAAATCCAGCATTCTCAAAACAAAAATGAAGACATCAAAGCAAGGTCCAAAATACCTGCAATAATCCCAAACCAAATCGCAGCGAATCTCCCTCAATCGGTCGCGGCACTGCAAAAACTAACAGCACAGAGGCTTGCCGGATTTACAAAAGGAAACCCTAACCCTAGATTTCAATTTCCTTTTCCCAAAGTTTTTTTAAAACAAAAATCGATTTTTTTTCCCAGTTATCTTTCTCTCTCTAAAGAAAGGCGCGGAGAAAAGAGAGGGGAGGCGAGGGGAGAGGGAGAGAGGAAGAAGAAGCCAAGGAGGACGAGCTGTGCCACGTCACATACACGTGTCTATTTATCGTCTGTCCGCTATTAAATTATCAATAAATTAGTGCTAAGTAGACTCTAATCCGTGACAAATGAACGCGACGGTGGCGTGAGCTGTAGCGTGGAGGAGGTGTCTCAACTGGGCCATTATTTAAATGGGTTCTTTGGATGCCAGTATCTTACGTCTTTGGTATTTTTGGGATTAGTCCGCCAACTTATTAAAATTGCTATTGGATTCTTAGATTTTATAAGTTGCTTCAAATTAGTCCATTCGATTTGCGTTTTGGAATGGGATGTTAGCTATGCCGTTCAACGAACAGTACTTCCATTACAAAAATATTTTTAATCCACACAAATTTAAGTTTTTCTTCCCCAACGGTCAGCTACTCTCTCTAATTTATTTTATAATCACTCTCTTTTTTGCTAAATCTAAGCATTCGTTAGACATTTTTCCTTAAGCTGATTACAGCCTTCATTGTTTTCGTTCTAGACTTCATGTCGTCTGCTCCAGGAGTAAATTGGTTTAATTACCGCATTTAAAATCTAAAAAATTATTTTAAAATTTCAGTATAGTTTTTGCTAAACAAATTTTAGCTATAGCGCGGGAGATTTGCCAAACAAGCTCGAAGAGGGTACTCAGTAGTGGAAATTTATAAGGGATGTAGTAACAATTTAAATGATTTGAGGGGCTGATTATAGATGCTAAAAATGTAAGGGGGGAAACATTTTAAGAACTAGCAATTTTGGTTGAGCCGTACTGTACGGGTATAGAAGCCCACTGTGGGAGCTAGTCAGGGGCTGTTTGGTTGTATGTTTTTACCATGTAAAAGGATGTAAAGTGAAAAAAATGGGTCCCAATGTCAGCTTTCATCACTTTCAATTGTTTGTTTGTAGTTGTGAAAATAGTGTAAAGTGATTTCATATGCTGATGTGGCTTGTAAAGTGTTTTCATGAAAAAAAGACATGATTTTAGGAGAAAGCTAACATTGAAGTTAGTAAAAAATAATTCCAACCAATATGATCCCACTTTTTACACTTTCCAAATAAACAATTAAAGTTTTATTTTGCAAACCAAACAAGTGTTTTATGATTCTAATGGAATAAAAAACAAACAAAGAAAAATATAAAAGTGAAATTGATGAGGTGGACAACAATTTTTTAAGTTGTGTCATAAATACACAACTTTACCAACAACCACCAAACAGCCCCTCAGTCGTTTTGCACACGTCACAATAACTGTACACGTGGTGTTTTTAGAAGCAGCCAGCAAGGTGAGGGGTCTCGAATCACGAGGTCCAGCTGTAGGCCCTTTCATGTAGCCGACGTGGCAGATGTTTTGTGAATAAAAAAATGTTTCATTTTTATGTTTGTATGAAGTTAAAAATTGGATTTAAGCCGTCTTTCACGTCCGCTACAGGACGATCTACTGGAAGTAAAGGATATGGATTTGCGGCCTGCATACGGTTCCGGATATGGTACTTTAATGCTTTTTTGTAATTACCACCTCAAACTATCTTTAAATTCGGGCTAAATAGCACCTACACGTCCTATCGTTTTGTCTACTTCCCCTTTGTATAGAATTGAGATCCTCTACTCATGCATAGTGATTCCTAATATTTGCTAATGCATCTCCACCTTTTATTTTGTGGACCCCACCTTCCACTTTGTACTTGTCCACAAAATTAAAGGTGGAGATACATTAGCAAATATTAGGAGGTACTATGTATGAGTAGAGGATCTCAATTCCTTTGTATATACCCTCACTTCTATTGAATAGAATAGAAAGAAAACACCCAAAAATATTTTAAACTTGAACTTATTTTTGGTAGCAGTTGCGTACCCTAAAGTTATTAAAATCTACACTTAAATATCCTAAAAATTTTAAATCTGACACTTAAATGCCCTAAAATGTTTTAATTTACACTTAAATTCCCACACGTTTGCATAACCGAGGGTATTCATGTGAAAATTTTATCAACTTGAGGGTATTTAAGTCTACTAAAAAAGTGAAAGTATATAAGTGCAAGTTTTAAAAAATTCAATATATAATTTTTTGCTACTGAACACAGATGGGGATATATAAATGAAAATTAGTTGCAGCAATATGCTATATAAGCGCAATTTGGCCTTACATTTTGTGAGAAACTTTTGAATATAAGGGCCTGTTTGTTTGTCTAAAAAAATTGAAATTCAAAGAAATGAAAAACTATTAAATTAAAGAATTGTTTTGGGAGTGTTTGGTTTGCTAAAAAAAGAAGGAAATCAAAGAAATGAAGATGAGTTGTCACCTTATTATAGGATGATGTGAGTGATTTTTTAAGAAAAATTATTTTGATGTTGTTTGGTTGACGAAAAAAATAATGAAATAAATTATAAGAAACCTATTTCTTGTAATAGGTTATTTTCTTTTGCTTGGTTTTTTCTTAAAAATAAGAAAATATATGAGATTAGATGAGTTGTCATTATATTATTGAATGATGTGACTCACACTTAAGGAAATTGTTTTCCTAGTTTTTTTGGAGGAAAACAAAGAAATGAAATGTTAATGAGATGAGATGAGTTATCACAATCTTATTGGATGATGTGAGTAATTTTTAAATATGAGATGAGATGAGTTGAGTGATGTTGTGAATGAAAATAATATTTTATTAGATGTGGTGGATGTGATGGATGAGTTGTTGGATGAAAATAATATTTTATTAGATGTGATGGATGATTTGTTGGATAAAAATAATATTTTATTAGATGTTGTGGGTGAGTTTTAGGGATGAAAATGTGTGAAATTGTACTTTTTGAATTTTTTTTGTTTGCATTTCTATTTTTTGGTTTTTTAGGAAATAACCAATCAGCCCCTAAATGGAATTGTTGAGCATCAATCAGGCGTGAATGCGGATGAATCTTAATTGGATCGATCAGTTTACTAAACGAGTAGTGTACAGTTTTAAGAGCTTTGATTTGTTCGTTCCTATTCACTCACGACTAAAAAACTACTTAAAAGAAAGATATCTCTCGTAAATAATGACAAAATAAAGCAAAGGTTTATCATAAGGGCTTTGCTTCGGTGCTCCGAAAATAATTTATTTTTTCTTTTTTTATTAAAGGGTAAAAGTGGAATTTTATCATCTTCAATCTCTATCATTCAGCTCATCTATTCTCCATGCCCAGGTAACCCAGCTCTTTCTGTTGGATTTAATCTAATAAATCTATTTGTGGGCACATATGATTAATCAATGTGTATTGCCATCTTTCAGGATAACCCACTAAAGTGATCAATTAAGTTGGGTTAATTTGGTATTTAAATAAGTCATGGGGTTATATGTGCAGATACCAGGTTGTAATTGTAATTTATTGAGGGGCTAAATTACAAAAGTACAACATCTATAAATAAGGGGTTATGGTCCCTAATCTAGGGTTACATTCTCTAATTCTCTACACCCCCATCTAGCTAGAGAAATTCGGTTTTAGGATGTGCAGCATGAAAATTACATGCAATGTGATCAGTACATGTCTATTTTCAACTGGTCCTCCTTAGTGAGGTCAAAACCAAACATAATGTAACAGAGTGTCTTAACTGAAAACTTTATTCTGATCAGACAATACAAACAAACATAAAGCACCACAAATACAAACTCCCACTAAAACATAATATCCTCAAATAATACCACACCCATATGAGCAGTATGCTCATGAAAGACCTTAGGTGGCAATCCCTTAGTAAGAGGATCAGCTAACATGGAGTTTGTCCCAATGTGCTCTATGGATATCTGTCCACTCTGTACCCTTTCTTTCACAACCAGGAACTTAATGTCAATATGTTTTGACTTAGTTGAGCTCCTGTTGTTATTAGAATACATTACTGCAGACGAACCTCGCGTTCTAAGGTGAACCTCGCGTTCAACTCAGGTGAGCGTCAAGCTCAATTTTAACGAACCTCGCGTTCGTTCTAAGGTGAACCTCGCGTTCAACTCAGGTGAGCGTCAAGCTCAATTTTAACGAACCTCGCGTTCGTTCTAAGGTGAACCTCGCGTTCAACTCAGGTGAGCGTCAAGCTCAATTTTAACGAACCTCGCGTTCGTTCTAAGGTGAACCTCGCGTTCAACTCAGGTGAGCGTCAAGCTCAATTTTAACGAACCTCGCGTTCGTTCTAAGGTGAACCTCGCGTTCAACTCAGGTGAGCGTCAAGCTCAATTTTAACGAACCTCGCGTTCGTTCTAAGGTGAACCTCGCGTTCAACTCAGGTGAGCGTCAAGCTCAATTTACGAACCTCGCGTTCGAACTTCAGACGAACCTCGCGTTCGAACTTCAGACGAACCTCGCGTTCGAACTTCAGACGAACCTCGCGTTCGTACTTCAGACGAACCTCGCGTTCGTGCTTCAGTCGAGCCTCGCGTTCGAACTTTAGACGAACCTCGCGTTCGTACTTCAGACGAACCTCGCGTTCGTACTTTAAACGACCCTCGCGTTCGTTCCCAAGATTGAACCTCGCGTTCTTTTATCAAACGAACCTCGCGTTCGTTCACTTTCAGACGAACCTCGCGTTCGTGCTTAAGTGAGTCTCGTACTCAATACAGTTGAACCTCGCGTTCAAAGTTAAGGGAACCTCGTGTTCATTATGGTTAAGCCTCGGCTTTTCATGGGTCCACTTTGGTATACTTAATTTATTCAATTAAGTTATGGGCCCTAATTAAGCTGTGAGACCCCAATTAAGTTTGGTTTTTAATCAATTATTTAATTCAAATATTATGACACTAAGGTATTAAGGTTGTCTCTCACTCCAATTGATTAATTGAAACAAGAAGTTGCCAAAGTAACCTCTCTTGTGTAGATTGTTCATGAGGAATGTGAGATGTTTGTGTGTATGCTTTCGTGTAAATATTTAATCGGCCCAAAGGAAGGTTAATATTTATTTAGACTGTATACACATCTGCGATGATAAGCGTGTGACAATTATAAGGTTTACATGTGAATAATGAATCGATCCAAAGATAGTTTCATTATTTGACATGAGTTATTGTCAATGTTTGATCATTGCAACAAGGTATCACTTACAAGTTAATATTACTGTCCAAAGACTTGATATTAATGTTGTGCCGGTATCTTGGATGGGGATTGTCATTATTTGAATTTTATTGATTATGGTTATTGATGTGAGCATTTTTGTTTTATTTCAGCTAATGCATCTGCTGCAACAATTTCTGCTAACATCAACTCAATTCCCATGCTAAATGGGACAAACTTCAAGGTTTGGAAAGAGAACATATTAATTGTTCTTGGCTGCATGGATCTTGACTATGCATTAAGAACTGAACAACCCCAACCTCTCAATGCGGATAGCACTCCTGATGCAAAGAAGGAGCATGAGAAGTGGGAGCGTTCAAATCGCATGAGTCTTATGATCATTAAGCGCGGCGTTCCGGAAGCCTTCAGGGGCATAGAATCCGAAGGGATTACTAAGGCTAAAGATTTCCTTGCCGAAATTGAGAAGCGTTTTGCGAAAAACGATAAGGTAGAAACAAGCACGCTTTTAGCTCGCTTGATTTCAATGAAGTATAAGGGCAAAGGAAATATCAGGGAGTACATTATGGAAATGTCTCATATTGCTTCAAAGCTTAAGGCACTTAAACTCGATCTTTGTGACGAGTTATTAGTGCATCTGGTTTTGTTGTCTCTTCCTGCACAGTTTAACCAATTTAAGGTCAGTTATAACTGTCAAAAGGAGAAATGGACTCTAAATGAGCTCATTTCATACTGTGTGCAAGAAGAAGACAGGTTGAAGCAAGATAAGACAGAAAGTGCTCATTTGGCCTATGCCTCTAAGGATAAGGGCAAGAAAAGGAAGAATGATAAGGAAGCTGCTAAGGGTCCAGTTGAGAAGAAACAACATAAGGATAATCAGGGTTGTTTCTTCTGTAAGAAGCCTGGACATGTAAAGAAGGACTGTACAAAATATCACGCCTGGCGTGATAATAAGGGTACGTTCCTTGCTTTGGTCTGTTCTGAGGTTAATTTAGCTTCAGTACCTAGAAACACTTGGTGGTTAGACTCTGGTGCTACTACTCACATAAGTGTTTCTATGCAGGGTTGCCTGAGCTACCGAAAGCCAAGTGATGTTGAAAGACACATCTTTGTGGGCGACGGACAATCGGTAGATGTGGAAGCAATTGGGCACTTTAGGTTGTTGTTAGGAACTGGTTATTATTTGGATTTAAAAGATACTTTTGTAGTACCGTCTTTTAGACGGAATTTGGTTTCTGTTTCTGTATTGGACAAATCAGGTTATTCTTGTTCATTTGGAAACAGTCAATTCAGTTTATCTTTTAATTCAAATGTTGTGGGAACCGGTTACTTGAGTATTTATGACAACCTATATTTGCTTGATACAATTGCTTCTTACAATGAATCCTTGCATGTGGAATCACGTGGTACTAAGCGTAAATTAAATAAGGAAAATTCGGCGACATTATGGCATAAGCGCTTAGGTCATATCTCAAAAGGTAGAGTTGAGCGTCTTGTGTCTGATGGCATTTTGGATTCCCTTGATTTTTCGGACTTCGACGTATGTGTTGAATGTATCAAGGGAAAACAGACCAAAGTGAAGAGATTAGGTGCCAACAGATCTTCGGATGTCTTAGAATTGATACATACGGATATTTGTGGGCCATTCCCTACGGAATCCTGGAATGGTCAACAATATTTTATATCATTCATAGACGATTACTCACGTTATGGGCACCTATATCTTATTCATGAAAAATCTGAGTCTCTGGACATGTTCAAAGCCTATAAAGCTGAAGTTGAGAATCAACTCAACAGAAGAATTAAAACCGTCAGATCTGATCGTGGTGGTGAGTACTACGGTAGATATGATGGTTCAGGTGAACAACGTCCAGGACCATTTGCTAGATACCTAGAGGAATGCGGTATCGTCCCACAGTACACTATGCCGGGTTCACCTAGCATGAATGGTGTAGCTGAAAGACGAAACAGGACTCTTAAGGATATGGTAAGAAGTATGATTGCTCATTCTTCTTTACCAGAGTCACTCTGGGGAGAAGCACTTAAGACAGCAGCTTACATTCTGAATAGAGTACCAAGTAAAGCAGTTGCTAAAACACCTTATGAGCTTTGGACTGGTCGAAAGCCCAGTTTAAAGCATTTACATATTTGGGGATGTCCAGCTGAGGCAAGGCCTTATAGGCCAAATGAAAAGAAATTGGACTCCAAAACAGTTAGCAGCTACTTTATTGGGTACCCTGATCGCTCTAGGGGCTATAAGTTTTATGATCCCACTATAAGGAATATTTTTGAGACGGGAACAGCAACATTCTTTGAGGATGTTGAGTTTGGGGGGAGAAATAAGGTTAGAGACATTAGTTTTGAGGAGGAATTGGCTTCAGATCCAATCCATACAGTTACTTTTGACAATATTCAGGTTCCTATACCTGTTGTTGCTCAAGAAGTAAATCCGGAACCTCAAGATGATAATGTTGAACAACTCCCTGTTCCAGAAGAACAAACTCAACAACCTCAAGAACCAGTGCCATTAAGGAGATCCACGAGAGAAAGGAGAAATGCTATTCCGGATGATTATATTGTATTTCTCCAAGAACATGAGGAAAGTAGTGGAATGTTAGAAGATGATCCAATCAACTTCTCTCAGGCCATGAAAAGTTCTAACTCTCAACAGTGGATTGATGCCATGAATGAAGAGTATAAGTCTATGCAAGACAATAAGGTTTGGGAACTTGTCCCATTGCCAGAAGGTGCAAAACCAATTGGTTGTAAATGGATTTTTAAAACCAAGCGGGATGCAAACGGTAATGTGGAGAGGTATAAGGCGCGTCTTGTGGCTAAAGGCTATACTCAAAAGGAAGGCATTGATTATACAGAGACTTTCTCTCCGGTTTCATCGAAAGACTCTTTCAGAATAATCATGGCACTTGTTGCTCATTATGATCTTGAGTTACATCAGATGGATGTTAAGACTGCATTTCTCAATGGAGACATTGATGAGATGATTTATATGGTGCAACCAGAAAACTTTGTGTCAGGAGACCCAAAGAATATGGTTTGCAAATTAAGGAAATCCATCTATGGACTCAAGCAAGCTCCTCGTCAATGGTATCATAAGTTTCAACAAATAGTTATCTCGTTCGGTTTTGAGATGAACATTGTTGATGACTGTGTATATCACAAGTTCAGTGGGAGTAAGTATATTTTTCTGGTTCTGTATGTGGATGACATCTTGCTTGCCACTAATGATATAGGCATGTTGCACGAAACCAAGAGATTTCTATCAAAGAATTTTGAGATGAAAGATCTTGGGGACGCCTCTTTTATATTAGGGATCCAGATACATCGAGATCGCTCTCGGGGTATTCTTGGATTATCACAAAAGAGCTATATCGATAAGGTACTTAAAAGGTTTGGCATGCAAGATTGCAGACCAGGTGACACCCCTGTTGCTAAAGGAGACAAGTTTAGTCTCAATCAGTGCCCTAAAGGTAACCTTGAAATTCAGGAAATGCAGAAGATTCCTTATGCTTCGGCTGTAGGAAGTCTAATGTATGCTCAGGTATGTACGCGTCCGGATATTGCGTACATTGTTGGGATGTTAGGCAGATACTTAAGCAACCCTGGTATGGATCATTGGATAGCAGTCAAAAGGGTTATGAGGTATCTTCAGAAAACAAAAGATTACATGCTCACATACAGAAAATCAGAGAAATTAGAGGTCATTGGGTATTCGGACTCTGATTTTGCTGGATGCCAAGATAGCAGGAAGTCTACATCAGGCTACATTTATATGTTAGCAGGAGGAGCTATATCATGGAAAAGTGTCAAACAAACACTAGTAGCTTCCTCCACTATGGCAGCAGAATTTGTAGCTTGCTATGAGGCATCCAATCAGGGAATATGGCTGCGAAATTTTGTCACGGGACTGCGCATTTTGGAAAATGTTGAAAGACCACTAAGGTTATATTGTGACAATAAATCTGCAGTAATGTATTCCAATAACAACAGGAGCTCAACTAAGTCAAAACATATTGACATTAAGTTCCTGGTTGTGAAAGAAAGGGTACAGAGTGGACAGATATCCATAGAGCACATTGGGACAAACTCCATGATAGCTGATCCTCTTACTAAGGGATTGCCACCTAAGGTCTTTCATGAGCATACTGCTCATATGGGTGTGGTATTATTTGAGGATATTATGTTTTAGTGGGAGTTTGTATTTGTGGTGCTTTATGTTTGTTTGTATTGTCTGATCAGAATAAAGTTTTCAGTTAAGACACTCTGTTACATTATGTTTGGTTTTGACCTCACTAAGGAGGACCAGTTGAAAATAGACATGTACTGATCACATTGCATGTAATTTTCATGCTGCACATCCATGATTGATCTATGTCGTTTGATTGTATTGGTATATGTGACCATTGATGGGTCGAGTCACGATAAATGTGACGAAGGCCGCTTTGATCCTATATTGATATAGTCAATGGACGAGATTGTTCGGAAATACCTTTTCAGTGATAGCAATTTTTGAGCTCATAAGGTTATACACAATTTAAGGAATCATATGGTGCCCAAGTGGGAGATTGTTGGATTTAATCTAATAAATCTATTTGTGGGCACATATGATTAATCAATGTGTATTGCTATCTTTCAGGATAACCCACTAAAGTGATCAATTAAGTTGGGTTAATTTGGTATTTAAATAAGTCATGGGGTTATATGTGCAGATACCAGGTTGTAATTGTAATTTATTGAGGGGCTAAATTACAAAAGTACAACATCTATAAATAAGGGGTTATGGTCCCTAACCTAGGGTTACATTCTCTAATTCTCTACACCCCCATCTAGCTAGAGAAATTCGGTTTTAGAGAGAACCCTAAGGTTAGAAGATCCAACACCCAAAATCAAGATCAAGCAATGGATTCAGGTATAAGCTTCCGCTCTCTTTTGATTTTGTTAATCTCTTTGAATTAATCATGGCTATATGGTTTTAGATCTCAAGTTTTATGATGTAGATCTAACACTTTCATCTCCAAATTGAATTCTTCCCCATGCTCTTCAATCCCCGGCGGCGTTCAAACATCTCTTTTAAATTTTTTTGTTTTGATTACCAGTCATTCAGTCAATCACTGAGTCTAGTTGAGGTATAGTATAGTGTTTTGATAATATTTGATTGAATGCCTAGCTAGAGACGAGAAAATTGCAAACAATAATAAAATGAAGACGCTGAAGATCGACTAATTGACGCTACCGTCGGAATGAGAAAATAGGCCGGCGGTCAGTTACGTGTTCTGCGACAATGGTGAATGAGCCCCTATGGCGGTTCGCTTTTTGGATCCGATATGTGAGAGAAGATTAAAAACGAAATAAAAAAGAAAAGTTACTAGCTAGGTATTAGTAAACCCTCTTACTAAAATTAATTACGAAAATTGCCAGTGGAAATCCATAGTAACTTTTCAAGTTAAAAATGGTTACATGCACGATTTAGTTACACACTTAGAGAGCGAGAATTTCGCTTCATATTTACTGTGTGTGTCATCGGAGCACCCAAGCTGTTTTTAATTATATTTCCTAAAATAACCTTTTTACCTAATTAAAGTTGTAGTTAATTACAATTTTGGGTGTGGAACACCTTATAACCATCAAATCTATCTACCTAGAATTGTGAGAGCTACTTTTAAGGAATTTATTTACAGATATGCCATCAGCGCTCCAACTAATCTCTATGGAGCACCGAAGCTGTAGGCTTATCATAATAGGTGATCATAGATTCAATTTAATACATCAAAAGATTTTGCCCGCAAATAATCGGGGATTTGTGTAATCTTGTAAGAATAACAAAAATTATTACCCATATTGATTGTGGAATGTAGATAACCTTTTGAAACAGGACAAGTATATATTTGAGATGTATAGATTTTATTTTGGCTAAATTATTAAGTTTGTATATTTTGTTGATCCTAAATACTAATTTGGTATATTTTATTACTCCGCGATGATAATGTACATAAAGTAGAATATGGTAATAGCAAGGCTTAAATTTTTTTTTATGCGAAACACTTTTTTCAACGACTAAACATCATGTGTGACCCGTCACGTGATGCTAATTTGGATTCTTATGTGGCAGATAGTTGGGTCCATTTTATTTGAGCTGAAAATGATTTTTTTTTAATTAGGACTCAAAAGCGTGAGAATCAATCTGGGTGATCTTCATCCTCTTCGGGCTAAAATGGATTAGAGAATGTCTACAACTTGGGAAAGAATCATTCTCTCCCTCACATGAACAAAAAATAGAGGGAATAGAGAGAAGGATGAAAATTTTATGAATTATTTTTTATAACACTTACTAAAATCTCGCTCAACCACATAAGACAAATTAGGGCATGTAAGACGCATCAACGAGTTACGTGGGATGATCTTATTGAAAATTTTATCCCGACCAAAAAAGTATGTTTTTATTGCCATTGTGTTCTGCTTCATATACATTATCATTATCAGAATAATAAAATATATTATGTTAATACTTAGAGTTAATAAAATATGACAATCTTGTAATTTAGCCATTTTATTTGACATGTTCTTTCTCTAATTTGATGAAATTAATTTTTTTTATAACTAAACTGTCTCTTTCTTCTCGGTCAATTGCCTTTAGAGGGTGTAGAAGCGTTGGACTTGTGAGCAAATGCTTGAGGTTAACGATATATATTTTTAAAATTCATGCACGTTTCAGCTGTTACCTCGCTATGTTCAAGTCCTGAGAGACAAAAAAAAAAGTAAGAAGTAATAGAAAGTTGAAAAAAAAGTGGGGAATTAATTATTATTATTATTATTATTTTTTGTCCTGGGCCTGGGGTTGTTAAATTTTGCATGAGTGGAAAATTAATGAAACGTTAAATAGAAAGATGGGGTAAAAAAATAGCGAAATTTTTTTAACGGTACGTATTTTTAGTATTCATACGAATGTTGCCTTGTCGGTTGGGGTTTGAAGGTGCGGTGCGATTCGGATAAGTTGGGCCCGCCACCACGAATTCCAGAAGATGAGCTGCCAGCTCAAGCCTTCAGGCGCTTCCGCGGCGCCCTTTCCTCCCACTGAAAAACCGCTGGCGCCACCTCTTTCCACGTGGACTCGTGTACGTGTCATGTTCTGGCTGGCACAACTTTAAAATTTTGAAAAGTTTTGCTCACGCTAGCCATGTAGAACCCACGTCACGACGAAGAGATGCTGCAAGCTTTGCTTGATAAAATAACAAAAAAATCGTTGACGCGGGTCGCGTGTAATCTGTTCTTCTTATTTAAAATTTGAAATTTTGAGGGGCAAAAAAAAATGCTTGTGGTATAATTTTCGCAGGCTAAGATTTATTTTAGGAAGCTTTAAATCTTTTTATTAATTTATATAGATATCGTTATTTCATATGCTGAGGATAAAATGCAATGCGGATGCTTAAATAGGCCAGGTTACCTTTTTTTTATTGATTTTGAAAATTTTAGTTCTTTTAATTGAGACGTATTTCCTCTTTGAAATGGTCAAAGATGAAGTGCTAATTTTAGCGGTGGGTCCCAACCGAGGCGAAGTTGTCTCTTCAGCGCCTCAGGTTTCTCTGCGCTGCGCGTCAAGTCGTGTAGCGCGCAGTAACACTGGGAGATGTCTATCTTTCGATCGGATCACAACGGAAAAATAAATAAATCTGATATTCAGATTATGAGATCATGTTATTCTGTTATTTAAGTTGCGTTAAAATAGTCTCATGCGCCTAAGATCTGTCGTTGTTATTATTATTAGTCTGTTTGATGAGGGAACCGACCTACAATCACTTGGATCACATGGGTATCAAACCCCCGGTGTGGCTTAAGGGGGGATTATTAATCGAGACAAATTGGGGTCATGTGGGATCCCTTTGAGATATTTTGAGTGGGGTAAAGTGGGATGATGAGACAATTTGAGTCTTTGATTTGACAATTCATGTGTGGGATAATTGATGATGTGACATCTTATTAAAATATAATTTTATCTATTAATTACTTCTAAATTAACTTATCCAATTGGTTTAGTATATTATTATAATATAAATATTATTTTACTTTATATTTAAATATAACATGTTGTACTATAATTACTAATTAATATTATTAACCATTATATTATATCATATTAGCAAGCTAAACTATATAATAATTGATATAATATAAGATCAATATATTTAATATAATTCATTATTTTATTTATATAAAAATATAATATGTTATACTATAATAACTAATTAATATTATTAATTATTATATTATATTACATTATATTAGTATCCTACATTATATAATAATTGATATAATATATGAACAATATATTTAATATAATACTTTAATAATATATTATTTAATTTAATATATTATAATATAGTATCATAGGATATAATGTACTATATAAAATACTATAATATTTTACTTTATTCCAATGTAATATTGTTAAAGGATTATATTATTAATATATAATATAATAATTACAATTATATATATTAAAGTTATCATGTTATAGTATAATATATTATATTATTTCAAACTAATTATTATACTATATTATATCATAATATTTTATTAATATTAGTAAATATTATATTATATTTTAATAGTATAGTATATATAATAAGTATAATAATATTTTATATAATATACTATATTAATAATATATAAGACTGTATATTAAAATATTAATATATGTTATAATATTATCAATGTAATATTAATATATGTTTATATAAAATATTTTATAAAAATATATTAATATATGTTATTAAAATATTATATAATAATATATGTTATTTAAACAAAAATATAATATGTTATACTATAATTACTAATTAATATTATATAATAATATTATATGATAATACATGTTATTAAAATATTATAATAAAATATGTTGTACTATTATATAATATAGTATACGATATTGCATAATAATATATATAAAATATCATAAAATAAATTATACATATAAATTAAACTATAATAATATTTTATTTCATTACATGATAATATAATATAATATAATATATTAAATATATTATTATTTTATATATTTATATATAATAATCATATATTATAATATAATTAGCATGTATTATTTTTGTGTGTTTGGTAAATCAATGATTTTATTATAGTGTTTTTGTAGAAAAAACACCATGCCATGGTGTTTTTTTTCAAAACACGTTTGAAAAACATCATTTATAGTTATTATTTATATAACGACGGCCTGACCAGCGGCAAGCGGGCGGCGATATCGACCGACGGCAGGCGACGGGCGGCGGTCCACTGTGGGCGGACGACGGTCTTTCAATCCGCCGCCCCCTCCGGACAGCGGCCAAGCCGGCTTGACGGGCCGACGACGCAGGTGGTAGGTAACGGTGCCGCGCGACGACGGCGCCGCGCCTGGGCAGCGACGGGGCGCAACGCCGCCTGCAGCCGATCGGCGCCCGGCAACGCGCTTAGGCCGGGCCAGGCCGACGACGCGGCGGCTGGCTAGCGACGAGCGCGGCGGGCGGCGTCGTCGCGACGACGGGCCGGCGACCTGCCTGCGGGCCGACGACGGCTTAGATGAAAAAACGGAATCCCAAAACACGTTTGTAAAGGGTCAAGTCAAAAAAACGCCCTGGTTGCCGAACGCGTTTCATTGTTTTTTTGAAGAAAAAAACAACAGAAATGCCACGGTAGCCAAACGCTCCTTTAAGTAATACCAAAAGGTTTGAAAATTATCCCAATTGCCTTCAAAGTGAAACAAAATTGTTCCAATATGGAGGATGAGATAAATTTGTACTATTGGGATAAATTTTTTTTATATAAGTGGGGTAAATTTATCCTAAGTGGTAAAATTGTCTCACTAGTGTTCAAAAAAACCAATAACACAAAAAAATATTATCCATGTTCCATTGTCCTAATGAATAACACTATGAAATATAATCCCCAAAATTATCTCATTATCACCCCAAATGTCCTAATGAATAACCCCCCCAAGAGACACCTCTCAACCCACGGTCTCGAATATTTTAAGAAATTAAATTTCTATGGGTGCTCTCTAGTAGTGTCGAACCTCAGACATTAAAGTACTACTCATAAGCAGCTTACCAAGTCGTTTATACCCTCTTGGGTTAAGATCTGTTATTTAACTTACAATTAACTAGTTATTTTTGTTATAATTCGAATATCATCATCTGTCATGTTCGGTAGGTTATAGACCACAATATCAATTGATACAAATATCATTTTTCTCTTGATTTTCTTTATTTCTAACATGGTATCAGAGCCATTCAATCAATTCCCTCCTTAAATCTCAACCCCACAAATCTAATTCTGTAAGGACCTTGAATTTTTGATATTGGTTTAAATAAATTTTCTGGTACTTTGAATATTAAATTATTATTTTACCCGATTTTCTAAAATTTGTTATGATTTAATAATACGGTTTTATATTTATTTAACAAATTTGAAATTTATAAATTTAATTGTTACGGTAAAGTCTTTTAAATTAATAATTGATTATTCATTATTGTTATTAATATTTACTATGCAAAGCATAATATACAATAATGTTTATTTTTTATTGTTATGTAATACACAGAGTATATATGCAATAATAGATACACATATCATAATAAATGTTGTAGTTATAAATGAGTAGGGTAGTTATATGCAAGAGCTTGAATTTTTGTGAACCCATTTGAAAATAACTCAAAATTGTTGCTTCCCGTCAAATTCCCAACAACCATCCCTCCCTCATTACGTTCTCTCCCTCCTCACTTTTCCAAAAAGATTGCTGCCCACGCGCATCTGCCCTGTTAGACCTTAGAGGGGGTGATTAGGGTCTTATGCTAATCTAATCCGATTTTATGCTAATTAAAACTAATTAACAAATTATTCTTGCAAGAGAGATATACAATATATTACAAGCAAGAATAAGCAATATGAACAAAGGTAAATATCCTAGCAATGAGATATACTATGAGATATATGCAAAGGATATATAATTAACACAAGGGTAAACAATCTAAACTAGATAGTAGGCAATATAATCAACAAGCAATATACAAAGGCGATATAATATATGAACATAAAAATAAGTGCGCCAATGCAATCACAAACAAACGATATGATTATGGAGTTCGGTCCCCACGACCTACGTCTCCGCTCCTCACCTCGAGGAGATCTCTACTATCACAACTGGGTTTTCTACGTTTACCCGAACAACGTTTACACCTCACAATATGGTTTTCTAGTTTACCGAAAACTCTACAACTAATACACTCTAGTAATCCCACTCTACACCCTCTCAAGTGTTGAACTAGACGTGTCTCCCTCAAGTGCTCGGATACAACCTCTCTCTAGGTTCGTCAACCGACGCCACTCCTCTTGGGACGATCCCCGACTCTCGCCACACACTTCTCTCGGTGTACAAGTGTATTACAGAGTGAATCTCACAATAAGCATAATTGCAATAAATGATTGTTCTCTAATATAGATGAGAACACAATAAAAGCTCACACTCAATTGTTACAACTCTCACCAACCCAAATATACTATATATGAAAATACAATAAGCTCAATGTGGGTGTGTGTAACAATGAGATATAAATCAAAACTAAACTCAAATAGCAAACTAGCAATAATGAGAATATAAAAATCAATAATAATATTGCTAGAGAAAAGAGTTAGAAAACTTCTCTATAAACACAAAGAGAGGATGAGAAGATATTAAAGATGAACTCCTCAACAGATGATACAAGCTCCTCTTTGTAAAAGCAAACCCCAAAAACAAACTAAACAAACTGTAAAACCCTCTTAAACTTGTTTAAAACTTTCTCTAATTTTTTCTATTGTTAGAAGAGGGGTTGAGGGGTTTTTATAGGAAGAGAAACCAACAGCCAACACCCCAAACAAAACAACAAAAATCCTAGAAAATCAGGAATACGATTCTGTACCAAAAATAGCCGTTAGGCTATCGGCGGTCGACCGTGAAATTCTCGCGGTCGACCGCGAGGTACTTTTGAACCTTAGAAAATTTCCAGAGAGTTCGACGGTCGACCGTGGCGGTCGATCGTGGGAATTTTTAGCTTAACAGTCGACTGTGATGGTCAACCGCGAAAGTTTCTGCTACATCCTGAGGGAAAAACAAGGGCGCGGTCGACCGTGGCGGTCGACTGTGAACTGATATATGAAATTTTCACGGTCGACCGTGAACTGATATATGAAATTTTCAGGTTTGAAAACAATTTGCTGATTTTAAAACACTGTTTAAAAATATCAAATAAATTCCAAAAATTATGAAACTTTGGAAAATGATTGTAGATATGATAATACACATGTTACAAAAACTGGTTTTCTAAAAGGACTTCCCAAATGAGAAATATCATCATTTTACAAAATAGTCCAAAACATAAAAATGTAAACATATGAATTTTGACATTTTGGCTAAACCATATTTTGAAACTTTACAAAATGATTTTATAGACTTGAAGAAAGATGTAAACTATTGTTATAAAGTCTATAAACAATGAATGTAGTATTTTATCAAAATACACATATAATGCACTAAAAACATAATTTCATTGAACTAAATAAAATTGATATTGATGAAATCATATATATGCATATAAGTATGAAACAAAAATATGTTTTCTAATTATATGAAATTTTTTCATATTAAAACTTGAAAACTATCAAACCAAAACATATATGTATATATATATAACTATATATATACAAAACCAAAACGTGTATGTGTGTATATGATTGAGCTTAAAATACTAACACACATAATATAAACTCCTAAACTAAATGTTACCCAAGCTTGATCTTGATCTTCATTGTCGCTCAACTTGGTAAACTAGGATGAAGCTTGTAATTGGGTCTTTAACTTGATAGCAAGGCTTCACTCCACTATTCCGCCAACCTCCATTGAATATGATCGTGAAAGCTTGATTCCATCCATCCTCCAACTCATTGTTTGCCTAGAATAAATACAAAAATACAAACACTAGACAAACAATATTAGAAGTAAATTGTTTGTTAAACATCATCAAAACAAGAATGCCAAACAAACACTAGACAAACAATATTAGAAGTAAATTGTTTGTTAAACATCATCAAAACAAGAATGCCAACACGCCCTCCTCCTGTTCGCCAACAACCGCTAACCTCCACCGCGGTCGCCTCCCGAGCTCGCCCAACTCTCCAGATCCGAGTCCATCCATGCCGAACACCTCCTCGTCACTCGTCGCTAACCACAGACCCGTAGCCTCGCACGGTAACGACATATCAATCAACAATAACCCGAGGTAAGATCACTATTCTTGCTCAGTACAATTTTAGATTGATCACAAATTAATTATGCATAAGAACTCATTTCTCGAATAATTATTCGTTACAAATATAGAACTGTCGTGAACATATTAACCTGAGAACTATAATATATAGAACTGTCATGAACGAAATGGACTGTGAACAATAACGTATGACCATTCACGTTGTAATACACATACTGTGATGACCTGAACGGATTTATTTGACGAATGATATTAAAAAGTACAAAAATAATATTGTGATAATAGATACTGTAAAGACAAAATAAAATAAAATTATTTTAGATTAATTTATAATTTTAAAGAATTTATTTAACAAAATAATCATTTTAAAATAATTATAATAAATTATTTGGTGAAAAATCATTTTAGAGTAATTATAATAAAATAATAAAATTTATTTGACAAAAGAATTATTTTAGAATAATTATAAATAATTTAAAAGAATTTATTTTAGAATAAGTATCAATTTAGAATAATTTCAATAATTTAAGAGAGTTTTATAAAAGGAATTATTTTAGAACATTTATAAATAATTTTAAAGGATTTATTTTAGAAAAGAGATTATTATGAAATTATTCATGGTTTAGGTTTCTTAATTTTAATTATGTGATATGCTATAATATTGTTGTATATGATTAGTTGCATTTATTACTCTTTGTTACGTTTGAGAACCGTTAGAAATTCATGACTAGTGTGGCATGGTGTGTCCTGTTTAAGACTTAGAAACCTGTGTGTATGTTAACCTAGAAAAACAAGAGAGTTTGGGTAGGAAAGTCATGGTTAATGTGATCGGATAAGGCTGTTGATGTATCATACATGCTCGCGCCAGTGGTTGGTGTCACCACTGGGGTTGGTTTGTAGGGCTAAAGTGAAGTGTGTACATCACTTTGGTCAGTGGGAAATCTATTTCGTCACGCAGGTTCTGTTTGAAGTTCGAATCAGGCAGAAAACGGATTGCGTGTAGTCCTCTAGGCCGCATGTGTAAGGAGATTGGATACACGTAGGGGATTTGTTGACAGTCAGTTATCCAATGATATGAACGTTGACTTTGTGTGAGATATGTACCAGTGACCTGGTATACAATGGCTAGTAGTATGACCTCGTTACTTGGATGATTAGTCTGATCGCTAGTTGCATGACCTTGTTACCGATCGATTTTAGATTCTTCTGATTATTATATTCTAGTGGTGGATTTCACTTAGATTATTACTAATAATATTATTATTGTTCTTGCATTGGTTGTTCGACCGTTTCTACTTTCCTTGTAGGATCGTGTCGTGTGCCATACACGCTGACGTACACCTATTTTATCTGGTGTACGTCAGATTTAGAGGACGGACATGTCTAGTATGATGATGCATTAGAGCAGGAGTATGCCCAGCCGGAGTGTCTTCCAGGTGGAACAGAAGAACAGACGGGAGCTTAGTCTTTCCTTTTACGTAGTCACTGATGAACACTAGATTACTTATGTAGTACCTTATCCTTTAGTCTTTCGAGGGACTTAGTTATTTTTACAGTACTTCCTTCTTATTTTGTTGGACTATGTATTTTCTTATTTTAGTTGGACTATTTTGTAATAAGGGCATATTTGACCCAAACTTTGTGTCTCGGATGATATTCTATTTGTGATATGTCTCTTTTTTATTCTGAGTTGTTCATTATATTCTCGCTACTGTGATCGGGGATCTATGCCTTTGCAGTTATTTCTTAACATTTAGCGTATTAGGTTGAGGAGAAATGTTTAATTTTATTTATTCTCCTTAATCTAATACGTCGCGAGCTTGCTCTCGTCTCGGTTCCTTGGTATTTTGGGAAGCGGGGCGTGACAAATTCGCACCACCGTGTATCAGATCTGTACTAATGTGCGTCAGATATGCACCAACGTGCACCAGAACTACATCAATGTGCACCAGACCTGCACCAACGTGCATCAAATTTGCACCACCGTGCACCATATCTGCACCATCGTGTACTAGATCCATACGACGTGCGCCAGATCTACACCAAAGCTCGACCAACAGAGCCAAAACCGAACTATGTGCACTAGATCTTCATAGATCTTACGCCAATCACTTGGCTCATCGATTAGATTTTCATAGATCTTACGCCAATCATTTATCTTACCAACCAGATCTTCATGGATTTTACACCGATCATTCGGCTTATCAATCAGATCTTCATAGATCCTATGTCAATTATTTGACATACGAACCAGATCTTGCACCAATCATTCGGCCTACAAACTAGATCTTCACAGATCTTTAGCTTTATTAATCAGATCTCCCTAGATCTTAAACTAATCATGGAGTAATATCCTTCAGATAAGCGATAAGTTGTTATAACGATGCTAGAAATGCACTTCCATCAACAATCCATCGATGTAAATCTCGACGGTAATAAATATTGTCTCTGATCCTACTCCCTGTGAGTCATCTTTTGTAGTCGTGGGCACTGGGGACACATTGATGGCACCTCAAAACCTCCAACTCAACCACTTCCTACCGGTGATCTCACTAAGGAA
>NC_033798.1:109982048-110018138 GCF_001876935.1 Asparagus officinalis | reverse complement strand
CTACCCTTATGACTTAGACTCTTGCTGAAGATTGCGCCATCTCTGCAATCGTACAATTCGTCTCACCCTCCATTCGCATGATTTGACACAATCATATCCCTCTGGGCATACCTCCAGCACCTTTACACACAGTCAAATGATGCTCGAGGGTTTTAACTATACCAGGAAACATTCATGGTTATATAGGGCGATCGCTCAATCCGCTAGTTCTATACCCACATCTTTGACCTCTGGGAATAACTCGCAGCCCTTGAAACACTCCTTACTGACCTGAATTCCAAGACCATTCATAACAACAACAGAGATAGGCAACGTCTCTTTCAGTTCCTAACGAAGCTCCGAGCAGAGTTTGAATCCGTCCACAGCCAACTCATCCACTGGTCACCTAGGCCCACTCTTGAAACAGCTATCACAGAGTTACACGCTGAAGAAACAAGCATTCACCTCAACACTCTTCCCATCAATCCGAGCTCCATCCACGCTACCTCACGCTCATCCACTCACCATGGTCCTCTGTATCAACACTATACCTCGTCGACGAGACAACAACAACCTTGCTTCACCTCAGCATGCAAACAATGGTGCGATTGTCACCGAAATTCCATCCACATCCACACCATCATCCTACACTGATCTCCTATAGGTGCTACATCCATCCACTTCCTCACCTAACATAGGCTTGGCTGCTATGTTGTATGTCACTCAATCAGGTACAAAGACTAACTCATAGATTTTAGATTCGGGCACTATACATCATCTTAAGTCATCACAAACACACCTCCATAGCCAAACACCCCTACCTCCCACAGCCTTGGTCCGCACAGCCGATGGCACACCACTACCCATGACCTTTGTAGGTTACCTACATATTAATCATAAATTCTCGATCCCCAACGTACACCATGTCCATAATGTCACAATGAACTTACTTTCGGTCTCACAAATCACCTCACATAACTATACTGCAACCTTCATAACTTCATCTTGCCTGATACAGGATCCTCGTATAGGACAAACGGTTAGGACTGGCCGTAATATCGATGGCCTATACTACATAGACAAGATCATCCTCCTCACTGCCACTGCATCCGTTATTCGCCTCCTTAACTCTAAACCAACCATTTGCGACCTCTAGCATCGTCGCCTTGGTCATCTATCTTTATCTCATCTTGGTACTCTTTCCACAATTGGTAAATTAGGAAACTTTTATACTAATGCTTTATCTCCCTGTATTGGCTACAAGTTATTAAAACACTTGGCCCAAACCTTTTCAAATAAATAATTAAATTGCTTTTGCTCCTTTCGACCTCATTCATACTGATATCCGGGGAACATTCCTGTATTCATCTTGTGGCGATAATCGTTACTACATAACATTCATTCACAATCACTCATGTTTTACATAGGTTTCCTTGATGAAACATAAATCTAATGCATATGACATCTATAAAAACTTTGCCACCATGATCCTCACTCAATTCTCCTCACACATCAAAATCCTACGCTCAAACTCAGGGGGAAATATACATCTCGTAGCTTCATAGGATTCCTTGTCTCTCAGGACACCATCTCTCAATTCTTCTGCCCATATGCTCACTAACAAAATGGTCTAGCCGAAAGGTGTCACCTACACATCCTTGAAACTACCAGATCACTTTTACTATTTGCATCTGTACCCGTTCAGTTTTGGGCAGAAGCTCTCCTCACGAGTTTTTATCTCATCAATCGCATTCCCTCCACTACTCTGAAAAGGACTCATACCCTTTCAACAGTTATACCAAAAACAACCAAACTATTCCCATATTCGAGTCTTTGGTTGCACATGCTTTGTCCTACTCCAATCTTCAAAACGCAACAAACTCTCACACCGATCTGTTATGTACATATTCCTTGGATACGGTCTATATCATAAAGACTATCACTGCTAATTGCCTCTGTATCTCTCCCTATGTCACATTCTTTGAACATCTTCCATATTGCGCTTTACCCTCCCTACCTGTACCTTCACCACCATCCACACCCTCTGACCTCATCTTCTTTGAACTTGACACATCTAACTCTCTAGCACCACAAACTAATCTAGATCCAAGCAAGTGGCCTCCCACCAAGCAAGTGGCCAGTTCTGACATACCTCTCCCTGTGCTGGATCAATCAACCTCTCCACAAACTTCAACCGAATTTGAACCACTTACTACTGACATCCTACCTGAGACAAGATATCCCTCCTGAGATCGTCAGCCACCAGCCAAATACCATGACCCTACCTTCACCTCCATTGCTTTCCACACAGCCACAATAATGATGTTAGATTATGTAGAACCCCATTCTTACTATGATGCAATCAACCACCCTGAGTGACAACATGCAATGCATAATGAACTTATAGCTCTATAGAATACTCATACATGGGATCTCACCACCCTTCCTTCAGAAAAGACCCCCATCAGCTGTAAATGGACCTACAATGTCAAGACTAGAGCAGATGGAATCATCGAGCATCATAAGGCTCGACTAGTCGCTCGAGGTTTTACACAACTATATGGGGGTGGACTATGAGGAGACCTATGTACCAGTCGCCAAAATGACTATTATTTGAACATTACTCTCCGTTGCCGCTTCTCGACAATGACCATTATATCAAATGGATGTTAAAAATGCCTTTCTGTATGGCAACATCACTGAGGATATCTAGGTGACTCCACCACATGGACACCCTCACTCCAAAGGTCTCGTCTGTCACTTTCATCGAGCTCTCTATAGCCTCAAACGGGCACCCCATGCATGGTTCACCCAATTCACACAGGTGATGCAACCGGCTGGCTTTCTTCTAGTGAAAATAATTCAACAATGTTAACCTCCTCCTCCAACGGCAAACACACCATCCTCCTCCTTTATGTTGATGACATGATCATTACTAGTGACGATCCATCGACTATCAACCATATCAAATCTCACCTCCAACAAGAGTTTGAAATGAAAGACCCAGGTAATCTACATTACTTCCTCAGACCGGAGATCACTCAAACACCACGTGGCTATCACCTGTCTCAACTGAAATTTTACACCGACATCATCAATCATTCAGGCATAAGAGATTTCAAACCAGCTTGGATGCCTCTCGAATAAAACGTCAAACTCAACCCCACCGATGGTGATCCTCTCTCTGATGCAACTAAACATCGACATCTTCTAGGAAGCTTGGTCTACCTCACTATGACCAGACCTTACATCTCTCATGCAGTTCATGTCCTCAGACAATTTGTCGCAGCACCTCACTCTCCTCATCAATCAACACTGCTTCATGTTTTACGCTACATTCGTGGGACATCATGTAAAGCATTATTCTTCTCAGCATCATCATCACTAATCCTTCGTGACTATAGTGATGCTGATTGGGCAGGTGACACTACCCATCACAAATCTATCAGTAGCTATTATATCTTTCTAGGCAACTTTATCATATCTTGAAAATCTAAGAAACATGATGTTGTTTCCCGCTCTAATGCAGAATCAGAATATCACACCATGGCATCTACAACAGAAGAGATCATTTTGCTATGATGACTGCTTCTCAACATGGGTGTGTCTCCCACAACAGCCACCCCCCCTCATTGCGACAACATGAGCGCCATCAAAATAGGCAGCAATCATGTCTTCCACGAAAGCACGAAGCACATAGAGAGTGACTGTCATTTCACTCATCATTATCTCCTGGCTGGCACAATCTCTCTACTTTATGTTAATACTGACCTTTAATTAGTAGATCTATTCACCAAAGCTCACACAATACAACAATATCTTTTTATTCTTGGCAAACTACATTTGGTTAACCCAACTGCAATTTGAGGGGGGGGGGGGGATATTGCATAGATAGCCTCTTTCGTTTAGTCTCATATCGGGTAGAGTAATAGAACAATGCTACTCACATTGTATATATATGTCACAATACCAATGAATACAAATATCTTTTTTCTCTTGATTTGCTTTGTTTCTAACAACCTAAAGAACATATAAAAGTGTGCTTTTAACTAGTAGATATCCTCTATATAGCCAATAGTATCAATTCACTTAGTTAATTGTAGGCATTATTTACTATCAAGATTGTAAAGAATCCATATCCACTTTTAACGTTGAGACTATCAATAACATGGAGGTTAGTTTTTAATCCATGTGCATAAAAAAAGGACCTTCTTTTCCTTTTGGAGGCATACTTTATCATATCTATATGCTAAAACAAGTATGGTTAGCAATGTAGCTATGCACTATTCATAGCTACAGTGTCCCCATTTAGCATAATCCTTTTTTTTGTTTATTACTTCTAACCCCAAGGTTTTCCTTCATTTAGTTTTGCACCCTCTCATACTCAAAGTTGTGATTATTGCCTATAAACCCCAAGTTCAACCCCACTTGTTTTTGAACCCACCCATTTTCCAATTTCTACTACAATTCATCGCTTATAAATTCAAAGTTTTATCCACATTTATTTTAAACCCTCACACTTCAGAAATCACTCTTACACCCAAATGTTGTGCACGGTAGAAGCTTCGAGGCCACACGAACAATAACTTGAGATAAATCACAACCACTAAGCAAATCACAATCACAGCAAGAACAACTATTTACGTGGTTCGGCAAGTTGCCTACGTCTACGGGGTAGGGGGGGAGGTTCTTACTAATAGAAATCAAGAGAATACAAATATAGTTACAAATCTCACCGATCAAACCCTAAAACAAAACTCTAGATCTCTTACAAATCTCCCACAATTAGATGCAACAATTCTCTCCAAAAGACTACTCAAAATCTTCCTTGCTTAACCCTAACTAATCAGGATAGAGTTATATATCAGCTCCAAAATGAACCAGGTTGAAAACCCAAAGCCCAGTCCAAACAGACTGCGGTCGACCGCAGTGGTCGACCGCGCAAGTATCGCGGTCGACCACGCAAGTATCGCGGTCGACCGCGACGGTCGACCGAACACTCCCGATAGAGAACAAATCGGCTACAGAGAAACTCACGGTCGACCGCGGCGGTCGACTGAACCAAACGACATAGCCTAAAAATCCTACAGGGTCCACGCGGTCGACCGTGACGGTCAACTGCCTTCAGCTCCCAACTCTTCCTGACCCTTGTACACGTTCGCGGTCAACCGCAGCTGACTCGCGGTTGACCGCCAGTCTGCCTGGCTAAATTTCTAGGTTGTTTTCTTTAGCTGTTTGCTAATTCTTCAATTCTCCACATCGGCGAATGTTTCTACCAAAACTGAATCGACACCAAATCATCCAAAAGTCCTGCAATAAGTCCGGGAACCAAACTAGAGTTGAAACACGATCTCCCCTCATCTGAATCAACAGATCAAACCGGCTGCATGACTTCCTACGTATCCTCTTGCCTAAGGAATCAAGCCGAACGTAGTTCACCCAAATGGCATCCAAAGGTCTCAATCCACTAGAAGAGTTCGTAACCCTTCTCCAACGTCACGATCAAGTCTACGGCTGATAGCACCTCCAATGGCCCCAAACTGAAACAATCCAAACATCTCCACCTGAGATGAACCAATGGCCATATCCAGACTCCATCTATCAGCTACACTCGAATCGATCAACTTATCATCTGCATCCAAATCAACATGATTCTCAATTTGTTTCACATCAGCTGAAATCCCAAATGATGCAGTATGATCTGGAGTCTCCACCCAACGTGGAGTAGCATCACTCTCCACCCGCTGCGATGTCCTAAATATCTGATCACCACTCTCCACCTGCCAAGAGTCAAACATGACATACCTGCTCAGAACAAAGTCAGAAGCTAATACTTGATAATCAAACACGCCTCCGACTCCCAAATGTGCTATCGGATCAAATCTCACATCCACGATGTGACCAAGTGCTGGGTAGCCTAATATCCGACGCAACCCAAAATCTAAAGTAGCTCCACAAGATCCAAAATCTCTACATGCAACAGTCGGCAACCTATGTATAAGATGGCCCTGTAGGCAATAAAAATTGCCTTTAATCCTTATCAGAGAAGTTCAGAATAAAACTGCTAAAACCTCGCCCGAAATAGCAGAAAAAGGGGAAAACGCAGATATCTCCCAAACCGTAAGGAATTTGGCGAAACGGAGGAAGCAAACCGAAGCCTTTGGCTCGGTTCGGATGGCCCCATCTCGCCGAGATAGGCGATTTTCATATATAATTCGTCCAATTCCGACTTACGGTTTGAAAGTTACGGCCTATTCTTCGATCCATGCTATAGAGCTCGCCTAACGGCTTGAAGATCGCCTGCAGTATCAAATCCGCCTGCAGACCCAAGTCTGCCTGCCTGCAGTCCCAAATCCGCCTGCAGACCCCAAGTCTGCCTGCGCACCTGAGCTCGCCTGCAGACCCAGTTCGCCTGCAGTCTCAAATCCGCCTGCAGACCCAAGTCTGCCTGCAATCCCCAGCTCTGCCTGCAGTCTCAAATCCGCCTGCAGACCCCAAGTCTGCCTGCGCACCTGAGCTCGCCTGCAGACCCAGTTCGCCTGCAAGCTCGCTTGCAGACCCAAGTCTGCCTGCAGTCCCAAACTCGCCTGTAGACTCAGCTCGCCTGCAAGCTCGCCTGCGGACCCAAGCTACAGACTCGCCAGCTCACTGTCAACTGCCCACTTGGAGTATGGGAACAGTTACATCAGTGGTCAAATCCCACAAATCAAGGGAGAGAGCACAGTACCCCAAGACCGTCAAGCTGCCGCTCACAGTACGAATGGTTGGGCAGGTGTCAAGTCGACCTGAACATTCATAAATGCAGCTCACCTCGGCTGTCTGAGTCAAGAGCCGGATCCGCTAGCACCCGGCGAGCTGTCCGCCTGCAGACCCAAGTCTGCCTGCAGTCCCAAGCTCGCGAGGACAAACCTTCCTTATTTTCCATGATGTGAGGGTGGGGGGGCACAATACTCCAGGCCCGTCAGATGGCCGTCCACAGTACGAATGAGCGGACAGGCGCCGAAACAGCCTGCACCCTCATAAATTCAGCTTACCTCACTTGTCCAAGCAGAAGGGAGGGCCGCCGGCGCTCAGTGAGTTGGCCATATCCACTCGAGTATCTGACAGCCGCTGTCACGCATACGAGGAGGGGCTTTCCCATTCCTAAGTGACGTGATGTAAAACATGGCTCCTCGAATGACTGCTCCTGTTGCAGGTGAACAGCAGGATATCTCTGAACGACGTGTGGTCACATCCCATAATTCAAGGAGCAGTCAAGCTGTCTCCCTCACATGGTCAAATCGCATGAATCAAGGGATGGCCCATGTCATCCTACTAAAACCCATCTTCAGCCAGCATGAAAAGGGGATTTTTGGCCGTTGCATATTCTGCTGGCTAATCTCCCAAAGGTTGAACTTGGACCTTTGCCAAGGGCTCCCTCATTTGAGAACCGAAGCTCCGGCTCCGACTTCGATCGGATCGTCCAAGGGAAGCAGACTCGGCACGAGCACCGAGCGAGGCGTCCTATCGCCACCGAGGAACCCACGTTAAACAAGGAGGGCATTCCACTTACAATCGTCCTCTTCTCGCAGCAATACATCTCGCGATGGTTGCAGAGTCGTGCGGGTGGCCCAGCCCCAAGAGGCTGAGGCAACCAAGCCTGAGGGATCTACCCAAGCCGAGGCAGGGGGTTCTTTTCCCCCCAAACCAGTTGAGGCCGAGCTGAGATTCGAGAATACGGGTCTAGGAGCTACTGAGTGGGTCGATGAACGATCCTCGCATACCCCTGTGCAAAAGGAATCAGCCATTCGTGTCGACGCAGACTACGCCTCCGTCGTCGACATGAACGCTCCTCGTTCAAAAAGATCCAAACAGCGGCGACGAAAAGCTCTCGCTCGTCTCGAGGCACAATCCCTCATCCCCCACGACAGCCTGAATTATTATTCAGGCTTGAAAGGAATCAACCCCTTGAGCCAGGTTCCCAGTACGGGCGAACCGCTCAAATCGGGCAAGCCTATCAGTTTAGGCGAACCCATCTCTTCGAGCCAGGTTCCCAGTTTCGGCGAACCGCTCAAATCAGGCAAGTTTAACGGTTTAGGCGAGCCCCACTTCTTGAGCCAGGTTCCCGGTTATGGCGAACCGCTCAAATCGGGCAAGTCTAGCAGTTTAGGCGAGCCCAACCACTTGAGCCAGGTTTCTATTTTTGGCGAACCGCTCAAATCGGGCGAGCCTAGCAGTTTAGGCGAGCCCCACTCTGTGAGCAAGGTGTTCAATTTTGGCGAACCAAGGGCACCTGGCGAACTCTGCAGTTCAAGAGGTCTTCGTCAAACAAGCGGACTTCACCAATCTCGCCTGACTGCCCAAGTTCGCCAGAAAGACGAAGCAACATCTCGCCAGACAGACGTATGCACACTGTACCAATCTCACCTGACAGGTGAACCTCGCCAGCCTGAACCTCGCCAACACGCTCACGCTCAAATAGGGGTGGCCACCCCGTTTGCCGGCGCGGGTCTGACGTCCGTCTCTGACAACGACGACGACGATTGCTCGGCAACGGCAACGTCGCAGACTGCAAGCTCAATTCGAGGCAGGCACGTGAGTGTGCACATGACCGACTTCCCTGAGGAGATGTCTAGGAGGCTCGACGAGCAACAAGCAACCATCGACTCCCTAAAGGAGATGTTGGAGCAGCTCCTGAGCGAGAAAAAGAGGAAGAGAGAGAGGACTTCGCGGGCTTCGCATAAATCCTTGAAGCACAAAGAGCGGGTGCCTACTCCTTCTCACTCCTCATCCGAGTCATCTAGAGGAGCGTCATCTTCGGGCCATAACCCAAGAGACAAGAGGTTTGACGATCTCCAAAGTCAACTCGACGCCTTGAAGCTCCAGAAGCATGCGAACAAGCTGGGGGTTGTCAGACCGTATCCAATTGAATGGGATGCGGTCTCCTACCCGGCAAAGTTCGAGCCGCTGGACCTCCTACAGTTCAATGGCAAGGGTTCTCCTACCCAGCACCTCTACTACTTCCAGGCGCAAACTGGACACATAGTGGGAAACGATCCCATTATGACTCGACTGTTCATTGGTACCCTCAAGGGGGTCGCTTTTGAATGGTTTTGCAGATTGAAGTTTCGCAGATTGGAGCCTGGGTCCATCACCTGCTGGAAGGACATGGAAAGGCTCTTCGTGGCCAGATTCTTCGATGATGACACAGAAGTATCTATGGCCACCCTGCTAACTGTGAAGCAGAGGAGGACAGAGTCTGTAAGCAACTTTGTCAAGAGATTCAGAAACCGATCGTTGCATTCCCGCGATCGAGTTTCCGAGGCCACGCTCATCGAGATGTGCCGGAACAATCTCTCCCTCAGCGTTCTGTCTAAAGCTTAACAGTTGAGGCGAGCTCATCTCTTTGAGCCAGGTTCCCAGTTTCGGCGAACCGCTCAAATCAGGCGAGCTTAACAGTTGAGGCGAGCTCATCTCTTTGAGCCAGGTTCCCAGTTTCGGCGAACCGCTCAAATCAGGCGAGCTTAACAGTTGAGGCGAGCTCATCTCTTTGAGCCAGGTTCCCAGTTTCGGCGAACCGCTCAAATCAGGCGAGCCTAACAGTTAGTCGAGCCCCACTTCTTGAGCCAGGTTTCCATTCGTGGCGAACCGCTCAAAACAGGCGAGCTTAACAGCTTAGGCGAGCCCCATCTCTTTGAGCCAGGTTCCCAGTTTCGGCGAACCGCTCAAATCAGGCGAGCTTAACAGTTTAGGCGAGCCCATCTCTTTGAGCCAGGTTCCCAGTTTCGGCGAACCGCTCAAATCAGGCGAGCTTAACAGTTTAGGCGAGCCCATCTCTTTGAGCCAGGTTCCCAGTTTCGGCGAACCGCTCAAATCAGGCAAGTTTAACAGTTTAGGCGAGCCCCACTTCTTGAGCCAGGTTCCCGGTTATGGCGAACCGCTCAAAACAGGCGAGACTAGCAGTTCAGGTGGGCTGCATCAAACTCCCACTTGGTCAAACCTTCAGATAGTTAGGACCAAAGCCACAATCCCCCGCCAATCCTCTTCAATAGGATGGCGGGACCCCCACTGTCATGTTAACGGTCACCTCTGACAAAATCAACTTACCAATCCTCTTCAAAAGGATGGTAGGTCCTCAAAGTCGCTCCGATCGCGGCAATCCCTATCATGTTAACGATTACCTCTGATAGCCGACACCATCATTCCCGCAAATGATGTTGTCCAATCAATCGTCACACTCATACGTCCCTGAACGATTTGATTCTCCCAGCACCGTCTTTCCCATAAAAGGCGTTGTTGTTTGATAGTGGCCTACTATGCGATGTGCTGCTATTTCAGGGTTCGTCTTTGCCCCAAGAGAAGACAAATCAGGGTTCGTCTTCATCTTTGCCCTAAGATAAGCTTCCCCCCTAGACTCCAACTGGTGCATGAGTCTAAACTGCCCCCTTACACTCCAACTGGTGCATGAGTCTAAACTGCTCCTACCCTCCGACTGGTATACGAGGTTAAACTGCTCCCTTAAATCCAAACGCCTCGAAAGGCTAAGGATAGAGGAGAAATTTTAGCATTGAGCCTAAGAGAGACTCCTCGACAACTTACCATGCTAAGGGCAAGAGCATGGCTAGTCCAACTCAAACGGCAGTTGGTAAAGACAAATCAAGTCCGTTGATAGCTGAGGGTTTGCTCAAAATCCTAGAAGGCGATCATCAGCTGCGAGTGAAGAGCAGGGATCACTTTACGGGACTTCATATCCAAAGTGTTCCAGACCCCATGCGGCCTGATTCAGGTCTGAAAACTTTGGAGGGGGTTTTGTAGGCAATAAAAATTGCCTTTAAATCCTTATCAGAGAAGTTCAGAACAAAACTGCTAAAACCTCACCCGAAATAGCGAAAAAGGGGAAAACGCAGATATCTCCCAAACCGTAAGGAATTTGGCGAAACGGAGGAAGCGAACCGAAGCCTTCATCTTGGTTCGGATGGCTCCATCTCGTCGAGATAGGCGATTTTCATATATAATTCGTCCAATTCCGACTTACGGTTTGAAAGTTACGGCTTATTCTTCAATCCATGCTCAGCAGCTCGCCTGCAGCTCGAATCTGCCTGCAGTCCCAAATCCGCCTGCAGACCCAAGTCTGCCTGCTCGCCTGCAGCTCGAAATTCGCCTGCAGTCTCAAATCCGCCTGCAGACCCCAAGTCTGCCTGCGCACCTGAGCTCGCCTGCAGACCCAGTTCGCCTGCAAGCTCGCCTGCAGACCCAAGTCTGCTTGCAGTCCTAAGCTCGCCTGCAGACCCAAGCTGCAGACTCGCCAGCTCACTGTCAACTGCCCACTTGGAGTATGGGAACAGTTACATCAGTGGTCAAATCCCACAAATCAAGGGAGAGGGCACAGTACCCCAAGACCGTCAAGCGGCCGCTCACAGTACGAATGGTTGGGCAGGTGTCAAGTCGACCTGAACATTCATAAATGCAGCTCACCTCGGCTGTCTGAGTCAAGAGCCGGATCCGCCAGCACCCGGCGAGCTGTCCAAGCCTACTCGAGTACCAGGAACTCGCTTTCCCACCTCTCTCGGACTGAAGAGAGAAGACACGGTACTCCAGGCCCGTCGAATGACTGCTCACGGTACGAGTGGTCGGACAGATGCCAGATCAACCTGCGCGTTCATAAATGCAGCTTACCTCACTTGTCCAAGCAGAAGGGACTTTCCCATTCCTAAGTGACGTGATGTAAAACATGGCTCCTCGAATGACTGCTCCTGTTGCAGGTGAACAGCAGGATATCTCTGAACGACGTGTGGTCACATCCCATAATTCAAGGAGCAGTCAAGCTGTCTCCCTCACATGGTCAAATCCCAAGAATCAAGGGATGGCCCATGTCATCCCTTGCCTACTAAAACCCATCTTCAGCCAGCATGAAAAGGGAATTTTTGGCCGTTGCATATTCTGCTGGCTAATCTCCCAAAGGTTGAACTTGGACCTTTGCCAAGGGCTCCCTCATTTGAGAACCGAAGCTCCGGCTCCGGCAGCAACTTCGATCGGATCGTCCAAGGGAAGCAGACTCGGCACGAGCACCGAGCGAGGCGTCCTATCGCCACCGAGGAACCCACGTTAAACAAGGAGGGCTTTCCCCCCGCTTCTGTTATAAACATTTGATTAATTAGTTTGTAATAAGCCTTCTTATCAATACAAACGAAGTTCCCTGTTTTCGGGAGATCAAAATTTACACATACAGGCCCAAATATGTCGTAGCCTTCACATCAAAGCCAATGCTCGACATCAAACGTCGATCCTCTTCCAGCAAGAAACAGCTCCCTAAATCTGCCATCTCGCCTCATCACCTCAAAGTTTCCATAATCAGAATGTCAGGTTACCTTTCTACCAACACACTTCCTTCATCTGTTGTGAGCTTCTAGGACTTCACACCAATGGGACTTGGTTGCAACCCACCAATGCCTAGAACAATCCCCAACTACGGAAACCACATACCTATTACCTTTCAATAATGCTCCCTTGGAAGGCCCCCGAATACCTAAATGAACACCCCTCAGAAGACCCCTCGAATGATGAATAGAAGTGCCAAACTCCACCCGATCTTCTTGATCATACTAATGGGTTCATAGGACTTCAAATTGTAGGTCAAAACACTCCTCAACAATCTATGCACGGCATTACCAATCAAATAACCCAGCATCAAACAACGCCACAGTCTAGCCGAATCTGATAAAGTCGTCAGCTCCCTATCAATCATCGTGCTTCCGAGCAAATAATACAAATTACTTCTTCTGACGCCCTTCATCACAATCATGGACCCCAATGTGACTTTCAAACGTTCATCCACCAAGGTCACCTTATAGCCTGCTATCTCCAAAGCTCCAAGTGAAATGATATTTATCTTTAATTATGAAACGAACCTCACTTCATCCAACTCTCGCATCATCTCGTCACTCATCCTAATCCGAACAGTACCAATACCACTAATAGAGCATGCATGTCCATTACCCATGAGCACAACATCCTCTCTTTCCAACTTCTGAAAGCTAGAGAGCCAATCCCTCCTAGGGCAAACGTGATAAGAAGCACCCGAATCCAACATCCACTCTGTAGAGTTGGTAACACAAGCTGAAGGTAGTGCAGACAACGAATAGCATGAAGAATCCGAATCTGAATTGTTGCCACTAGTCTTGACAATATTTACCTCTGAAGCTTGTACAGCTTTCCCCTTATTCTTCTCGGCTCGATCTAACTTTGGGCATTCAGCTTTCTAATGTTCATCCTCTTTACAAAAAACACACTGATTTATACGAATCCTACGATATGCACCTCTAGACTGTGACCTCCTACTTCGGTTTGAACCATGACCATGAACTACTAATGCATCTCCCTATGCCTTCTCGGAGGACTCATCAACACTCTTCCTCAACTCATAATTCACCAACGCTGAGGTCACCTCCTTATAACTAATAGTAGTTCTTCCATTAATCATAGTTAGGGAAAAAATACCATAATCATCCTCGAGCAACAAACACAAAAGTAGCATCATCTTGTCTTCATCCTCAACCATGATATCCACATTGGTCATGTCTGAAAGTAGCTTCGTGAAGTTGTTAACATGCTCCCTGATTGAAACTCCCCTCTTCATCTTGAACTGATAAAACCTCTTCTTCAAGTGAAACCGATTCTTAATGCTCTTAGTAAGATACTTCTCATTGAGTGTTTCCCACATTCTCTTCGTCGACGTCTTATTCATCACATCATAAATAAGATCCGGTGTCAATCATGACCGAATAACTCCACCCGCTATACTATTCATCTTTTTCTAAACCTTTTCTTCCATATCAGTAGGTTTCTCTTGCAACTCAAGAGTCTCTTCCAAGTTCTGTGCATCCAAAACGTCCATCACTTGACACCTCCACAATCCGAAATTGATCTTGCCGTCGAACTTCGGAACATCAATCTTCGTGTTATTAATGCTCAAACTATGTATCGTCTTCGTAAGAGACGAACCTGATATGCTTGATTCTCCTATGTTGTCGATCTAACTTTTCAAATAAGAATCCAACAGCGAATCCTTTGAACAAGCTCCCAAGTCCAACTCGGAGCTCTGATACCAATTGTTGTGCGTGGCGGAAGCTTCGAGGCAACACGAACAATAACTTAAGATAAATCACAACCACTAAGCAAATCACAATCATAGCAAGAACAACTATTTACGTGGTTCGATAAGTTACCTACGTCCATAGGGCAAGGAGGGGGGGGGGGAAGTTCTTACTATTAGAAATCAAGAGAATACAAATAGAGTTACAAATATCACCGATCAAACCTTAAAACAAAGTTCTAGATCTCTTACAAATCTCCCACAATTGGATGCAGCAATTCTCTCCAAAAGACTGCTCAAAATCGTCCTTACTTAACATTATCTAATCAGGATTAGAGTTATATATCAGCTCCAAAACGAACCGGGTTGAAAACCCAAAGCCCAGCCCAAACAGCCTGTGGTCGACTGTGACGGTCGACCACACAAGTATTGCGGTCGACCGTGACGGTCGACCGAACACTCCCGACAGAGAACAAATCGGTTACAGAGAAACTCACGGTCGACCGAACCAAACGACAGAGCCCAACAATCCTACAGGGTCCATGCGGTCGACCGTGGCGGTCAACCGCCTTCAGCTCTCAGCTCTTCCTGGCCTTTGTACACGTTCGCGGTCGACCGCAGCTGACTCGCGGTCGACCGCCAGTCTGTCTGGCTGAATTTCTGGGTTGTTTTCTTCAGCTGTTTGCTAATTCTTCACCAAAATAATATCAAGAGAATTGCGATATTTTGAATTGTAAATGAGTTCTTTTTTTCTACAAACTAAAGTCTTAAGGTCATTTATCTTTATACCTACTCAGCCCTCTAAATGTTTTTTATGCACTTAAAATACTTTATTGTATTGTTCATAACTATAGTAAACCCCCATTAATCCAAAAGGATTTTTTTTTGTTTTTGTCTTTAACCTTAAAGTTTCCCTCCATTTATAATTGAACCCACCCATATTCAAAGTTGTGATTCTTTGCTATAACCTAAAGTTCTATCTTATTTGTTTCCAAAAACACCCACTTCTAAACTTCTACTATGATTTTTCATCTGTAAATTCAAAGTTTTACCTTTATTTATTCAAAATACAAAGTGATGTTATTGTTGCATTTATTCACATCAATATTGCGATATTATGAATTGTAGATGAGTTTTTTGCCTACAAACCAAAAGCTTAGCCCAGTTATTTTCTAAACCTGCTAACTTTGCTAAAGGTATTTTCGTCCATGAGCCAATAGTACTCCATTGAATTAATTTTAAACTCATGTGTATTTTAGCAGTTTGATATATAGTGTGAGTTGTTATATTTTAATATTACTAATTATTATTTTTTAATTTTGGTGGTGTATTTTTAAAGCACATATTTAAACTGTTATTACTTTTGTCTCTAAGTTGCTATATTTTATTGTCACTTGCTATATGGATACAGTGTATTTTTAAATCAATTGTTTAAACCTTATTTTTTTAACCTAGTGTTTTGATATCGCAAGTAGTAGATGAGTTTCTTGCCAATACACCCAAACTTTTATCTTAAATTTATTTTTAAGATGTTTAAGATGACAAACTTACAAAAAGGGCTTATGTCTACAAACCCAAAGTTTTATCCTCTATTTACTTTTAAATGTAAAAGGGTGAACCTGAGAACGAAGCTTGTCTTCGATGGTGAAGTTGAGGAGGTGAGGAAGATCTCGCCTGTTGAGGTGAGAGCGAGGGGGTGAGAGTGGACTCGCCTGATGGCGGGACAAAAGCGAGGGAACTCGCCTGTAGGGTGTTTCGAGCTCGCCTGTCTCGTGGTCGGATCCAGCTGGACCCAGCTGGAGGTGTTCTTGTCTGTTGAGCGTCGATCTTGCCTGCGGAGCTATTAGGAAGTCGCCTGCTCGCGTGCGTGGAGAGGCGAACAGATCTCGCCTGTTGAGAGCTCGCCTGACGTTGTTGGATCTAGCTGCAACCAGCTGGAGAGAACTCACCCTAGGATTTCCCTATAAAAGGGAAACTCTGTTCATAGGGGAGTGAGAGCAGAAATTTGAGCAGAGGAGAAATATCCCAGAGGCGGTGGCTTGTTCTCTCTACGTTTTGGGCTTTTTTCCTTTTGTCCCATTCTCATAAATCTGAGAAGAGGGTTTGGTGAATATTTATTGAGGGGAAGTTATTGTAATTGAGAGAGAGTTTGAGTATTGATTTTTAGATTAAAATCAATTGTTATTTATTTGAGAGATCTCAAGTTTGAGATTCTCTCTCTTATTTGTAATTTCTTGTTATTAATAAAAAATTATTATGCCGCTCCCGTGGACGTAGGCAGATTTGCCGAACCACGTAAAAATCTTGTGTTCTTGCTATGATTGGGTGTTGCTTGTATTATTGTGGTCTATTATTGTTCTTGTGTGTGCTATTGACTTGCCGAATCGGCTTCCGTGACGCACAACAAGTGGTATCAGAACTCCGGGTTAGATTTGGGAGTTTTGTTCGAAGGATTCATTGTTAGATTCTTGTTTGGAGAGTAGATCTACAATATGGGTGATACAAGTAGGGCTAGTTCAAGTGCTACAAGTACATCGGGGTCGACTTTGACAAAGGCGATCCAAAATTTGAGCATCAATAACACTAAAATTGATGTTCCAAAGTTCGACGGCAAGATCAATTTTGGTTTGTGGAGGTGTCAAGTAATGGACACCTTAGATGCACAAAATTTAGAGGAGACTCTTGAGCTACAAGATAAACCCGAAGATATGGAGGATAAGATTTGAAAAAAAATGAATAGTAGAGCGTGTGGGATTATTCGATCATGTTTGACGCCGGACTTGATTTATGATGTGATGAACGAGACATCGGCGAAACGGTTGTGGGAAACACTCAATGAGAAGTATTTGACGAAGAGCATTAAGAATCAGCTTCATTTGAAGAAGAAGTTTTACCAATTCAAAATGAAGAGGGGAGTTTCCATTAGAGAACATGTTAATAACTTCACAAAATTGCTATTGGATATGGCCAATGTGGATATAATGGTAGAGGATGAAGATAAGGCGATGTTGTTGCTATGTTCATTGCCAGAGGTTGATTTTGGTACCTTTGTCCTTACGATGATCAATGGTAGAACCACTATTATCTATAAGGAGGTGACCTCAGCATTGGTGAACTATGAGTTGAGGAAGAGTGATAGTGAACCCTCCGAGAAGGCATCGGGAGATGCATTGGCAGTGAGAGGTCGTAGTCCAAACCGTCGTCCATTTAATCGCTCCAAATCGAAGAATGGAGGTGGTTATAAGAGTGTTGGTAGGAATCAATGTCGCTTCTGTAAAGAAGAGGGACATTGGAAGATCGACTGCCCAAAGTTGAAGGATAAAGCCGGGAAGAATAAGGGGAAAGCCATACAGGCTTCAGAAGTGAATGTTGCTAAGGCTAGTAGTGACAATTCAGACTCAGATTCTTCGAGCTACTCATGCCCAGCATTACCGTCAGTTTGTTATGCCGACTCTACGGAGTGGATATTGGATTCAGGTGCTACATACCATATTTGCCCGAGGACGGATTGGTTCTCTAGCTTTAAGGAGTTGGAAAGAGGGAATGTCGTACTCATGGGTAATGATCACGTATGTCCTATTGGTGGTATTGGTACAGTTCGGATCCGGATGTGTGACGGGGTGACTCGGGAGCTAAAGGAAGTGAGATTCGTTCCTCAATTGATGAAAAATATCATTTCGCTTGGAACTTTAGAGGCAGCTGGCTATCGGGTGATCTTGGAAAATGCAACTCTGAAGGTCACGAAGGGGGTCCATGGTGGTGATTCGAGGTATCAGGGAAAACAACATTTACTACTTGAAGGGCAAGACAGTAACAGAGGGTCTGGCAGCTTCGATTACCACAGAGAAAGATACTACCAGCTTATGGCATATGAGATTGGGACACACTGGTGATAAGTCCCTGCAGGTATTAGCGAAGCAGGGGCTATTGAAGGGTGCAAAGATCTGCAAGATGGAGCTGTGTGAACATTGCATACTTGGGAAGAAGACTAAAGTGAAATTCGGCACCGCAATTCACAATACCCAAGGTACATTGGATTATGTTTCAGGGAAAACAACATTTACTACTTGAAGGGCAAGACAGTAACAGAGGGTCTGGCAGCTTCGATTACCACAGAGAAAGATACTACCAGCTTATGGCATATGAGATTGGGACACACTGGTGATAAGTCCCTGCAGGTATTAGCGAAGCAGGGGCTATTGAAGGGTGCAAAGATCTGCAAGATGGAGCTGTGTGAACATTGCATACTTGGGAAGAAGACAAAAGTAAAATTCGGCACCGTAATTCACAATACCCAAGGTATATTAGATTATGTTCATACAGATGTTTGGGGTCCTTCCAAGAACACATCACTTGGTGGGGCTAACTATTTTATCACTTTCATTGATGATTATTCCAGGAGAAATTGGGTATACCCCATGAAGCATAAACATGAGGTCCTGGATATATTTGTGAAGTGGAAAAAGAAAGTGGAGCTGCAGACAGGTAGAAAGGTGAAGGTACTCCGTTCGGACAATGGTGGTGAGTACAAGAGTGATCCGTTTTTACAATTTTGTCGGGATCATGGCATTAGGCGATACTTCACAGTTCGTGAGACACCGCAAAAAAACGAGGTGGCCGAGAGATTGAATCGTACCTTGCTGGAGAAGGTGCGTTGTATACTCTCACAGAGTGGATTAGCAAGATCCTTTTGGGCCGAAGCGTTGGTTTATGTAAGCCATCTCGTGAATAGGTTGTCGTGCACTGCGATACATGGAAAAACTCCTATAGAAAAATGGTCTGGTTCAGCGACTAGTGATTATGAGTTGCTCCGGATATTCGGGTGTCCAGCTTACTATCATGTGAATGATGGGAAATTGAATTCGAGAGCTAGAAAAGCAGTCTTTGTGGGCTTTAGAGATGGAGTAAAAGGCTTCAAGTTGTGGGATCCACAAGACGAGAAGATGATCATTAGCAGAGATGTCACGTTTGATGAGACTCACATGATGAGATCTCAAATTCCTCAGTAGGTGAAGGAAGGCCAGACTAGTGGGGCATCGCAGCAGGTGGAGGATGATGTGACTCCACAGACTTCAGATAGCACTGTATCTATTGAGACTCCTACAGAGGTGACACTGGGAGGAGATGATATGACAGAATGAGTAGGATTGCATTGGTTATGTAGATTCTGATTATGCGGGGGATCTTGACAAGCGCCGGTCTACTACTGGATATGTGTTTACACTAGTAGGAGCACCGGTGTATTGGAGATGCACACTTCGGTCTACAGTGGCTCTCTTCACTACGGAGGCAGAGTATATGGCGTTGACTGAAACTGTGAAGGAGGCTTTGTGGTTGCAGGGGTTATTGGATGACTTAGGGATTGCACAGGATACCATCAGGGTACATTGTGATAGCATGTCAGCTATCTATTTGGCCAAGAACCAGGTGTATCATGCCCACACAAAGCACATTGATATCAAATTCTATTTTATTCGAGACGTCTTGGATGATGGAGACGTTAGATTGGAGAAGATTCACACAAAGGATAATCCGGCAGATATGTTGACCAAAGTTATCACTGGAGTGAAATTTGGTCATTGTTTAAAATTATTGAATATTCTTCGTTGTTGAGGGCCTTTGGAGGCCATAAGGGGAACTACGCGAAGGCTTGATTCCTTGGGCAAGAGGATACGTAGGCAGTCATTTATGATGCAGCCGATTTGGTGAGTAGACATCAACGTTTGGAGAATGGTCTCATTCTCATTTGGTTCTTGACTTGTTGTGGATTGAGTCCGTTGTCATGAATTGTTTCACTTCGTACTGGACACAAGTGAGACATTTGTTTTGTTTGGTGTCGGCTCGGTTTTAGGAAAACTTCGTCGAGGTGGAGATTTGTAAAAGGGAAAACCTGAGAACGAAGCTCGTCTTGGATGGCGAAGTTGAGGAGGCGAGGAAGATCTCGCATGTTGAGGCGAGAGCGAGGGGGCGAGAGTGGACTCGCCTGCTGGCGGGACAAAAGCGAGGGAACTCGCCTGTAGGGTGTTTCGAGCTCGCATGTCTCATGGTCGGATCCAGCTGGACCCAGCTGGAGGTGTTCTAACCTGTTGAGCGTCGATCTCGCCTGCGGAGCTGTTGGGAAGTCGCCTGCGGAGCTGTTGGGAAGTCGCCTGCTCGCGTGCGTGGAGAGGCGAACAGATCTCGCCTGTTGAGAGCTCACCTGACATTGTTGGATCCAGCTGCAACTAGCTGGAGGAGAACTTACCCTAGGGTTTCCCTATAAAAGGGGAACCCTGTTCACATGGGAGTGAGAGCGGAAATTTGAGCAGAGGAGAAATATCCCAGAGGCGACGGCTTGTTCTTTCTGCGTTTTGGGCTTTTTCCCTTTTGTCCCATTCTCATAAATCTGAGAAGAGGGTTTGGTGAATATTTATTGAGGGGGAGTTATTGTAATTGAGAGAGAGAGTTTGAGTATTGATTTTTAGATTAAAATCAATTGCTATTTGTTTGAGAGATCTCAAGTTTGAGATCCTCTCTCTGATTTGTAATTTCTTGTTATTAATAAGAAATTATTGTGCCGCTCCCGTGGACATGGGCAGATTTGCCGAACCACGTAAAAATCTTGTGTTCTTGCTGTGATTGGGTGTTGCTTGTATTATTGTGGTCTATTATTGTTCTTGTGTGTGCTATTGACTTGCTGAATCGGCTTCCGCGGTGCACAACATTAAACCCATCCACTTTTAAATTGTAGCCAAAAAATTCCACCGAAATTAATTTTAAATCCATTATCTAATTTAATAGTTTAGTATATAATATAAGTTGGTATATTATTTGTCCTCAGTGGTTAACGTACAATGCAATTTTAAACAAACTTGCTTAAACTGTTGTTTTTTTTTGTGTGTGGACATTTTCACACTTTTTAAAATCACTATTAGAACCAAAGTATGTTGAATCCCACTTTACATTTCTGCAATTTGGTATAATATAAGTTGCTATGAGGGAATAGGGTGCCGCGAAATGCTTAAACCATTAATTTGTTTGGCTTCTCTACACTAATATCGTGACATTGCAAATTGCATGAGTTTTTTGGCTTATAAACACAGATTTACTCCCATTTATCTTTAAATCCACCCATTTCGAAAAAAGCCTTTTTGTCTACAAACTCAAGGTTTTTCCATCATTTACTGTTAAATGCATACACTTTCGAAATCAATATTGGACCAAAAATACTCCTCCGAATTATTTTTAAATGCAATTTATAAGCTTTGACATACGATGTAAGTTATTGTCATTTCTTATAACATTGTTAATTTTGTTCTAAATGTTTAGATATACAGTGTATTTTTAAACCAAATACTCAATCATTATTTTTTGAACTTTTTCCACATTAATGCCACAACAATGAGCAGATCAATCACACCTGTTTTTCAAGAAAGTTTTCTCGAAGTCTTTCTGATAGAAAACACTTGCACAAAATAATGTAAGACAAACCACTTGACATATGACTTCTATTTGAATTTTTCAACATTCTAAGGATGAGTATGCACAATGTTTTCTGAAAAATTTCCACAGATTTACCCAAGTATTTGGTTAAGCCATATAAAGAGTAGGACATAGTACTCAGTAGTACCAAATACAGATATTTGAAAAGGCAAGTGAAATAAATTGTCAGATGAACTGAAATTTTGCTGACAACAGCAAACCACAGTGACCTTAACTGAATAACCCTGAAGAATGTCCAATCATTCACAAAATGATGCGCGAACACTGCAGCTTCATTTGATTAAGGAAAGAGAATTTAGTTCTTCAGCCAACAAAAACAGATTCAAAGGGCACTAAAGACACTTGTATCATTTTTTGGCATCAGCAGATTCCGTTGAGGTGGAGGTGGCTGTCGCATCCCTCGCACACTGTGACACATAGGGTTTAAGCTGCATCATGATGATATTGTGTGTTAGGAACAAATAACTCATAAGCATTAGAATGCAGTGAAAAATAACAAAGGTTAGTATACAACAAAAAATTTGAAGTAAAAGCTCAAGCTACATTCCCACATTGATCTTAATGGGTTCATCTCTGAACTGCAAATTCATATTACAAAAATGTTCATGCCCATATGCATACAACTCTTTTGTGCTTCTGAGTTGTTCATACTAGACTTGGCACGTGCAAACATAAATATGCGTGTTAAGTGCAAAACATGCAATATATTCTAGATTTTTAATGAAACAAGGAATTGGAACAGGTGTATTTGAGAGAAAAAAAGAGGATTCAATTACATTAGGAACCAAGAAGCTCCACAAAGTACTAATAAGGGCTCAGTATGGCAAGCCTTATGATTTTCTAACCACATTCAGCATAAACCTTTTATTTATTTATTTATTTGACGTTATATGATGTTGGGACACACTTGTGAACTCAATATTTCTAATAATTCCTAAATATGCTTATTTAATGCTGCTGACTCATAGCATGTTTGGAAGCAGGGCATGGGCAAATGGTCTTGGGGGATGTGGATCCTACATTAACCCTTCCAGGATTAACCCATAGTGAGCTGCCAAGCACTGGGTTATAATTAGAAGAATCTTAATATTTAATGGAATGGGTGGCATCATGAGATTGACCCAGACATAAGAAAACATATGTTGAAGGGCTCACCTCCTTATCTTTCTAAAAAGGATAGCCCTGTGGTACAAAATGCAAAAAATACTTGAATGCTATGATTTAGTAACCCTCCTACGCCTATATTTAACCTAACGAAAGAGCGAAGAGATCTTGCATTCGGTTCCTCTCATAAAAAAGTACAACGCAGAACCTTTTTCACCTTCTTTCATAATAAACTCCTCCACGGCATAATTCAATTTCTTCTTTACTTTTTAATTATGCAACACAAATTAACATGTTTGGGTCAATCACATCTCGTGGTCATCAAGCAAGAATCATGATATACTGGGTCAATCACATCTCGTGGTCATCAAGCAAGAATCATGATATACGGGAAACTTAACGCCTGAGGGGTCTTTGGTCTTCAATGACAAATCCAGGTCAAAAAAACTGCACTTTAGGTAATAAGTTCAGAGAGATCATTCACAATTTCTTGGCAAGCCAATAATATTTAATAACTTTTATTCGTTGGTTGATTAAAAGTAGTTTTAGATTTTCCATAAATGTTTTCAACAATTTGATAGACTTTTTGTGAAATTTCAAATTAATGAATCTGTGATTCAAATTGTGAGATTATTGTTAATTAATCTTTCCATGATGAAACTGAATTCCACAAAAAGTTGCAAAAGACATATAACAAACTAACTTTCCAAAGAATCCATATTTTGTTATCCTACAAATCTTTAAAAAATCCATATTTTGTTATCCTACAAATCTTTAAATTTTCATAACTTTCGGCATAAATGTTTGAGAAATTATTAACATTACTGATATTTTTAACATTCTTCTTCTTGGTTTACTTTTATCATCACATAGACCCCTATAATTGCACCAAGAATTTATCAGCCCATAAGATGATTTTATTTCATCACTTCACTACAAAAGTGTTAAAATTTTGTTTCTGAACAGTTCCAACAAAAACTCAAGGTAACTAATGGGAGCAAAATCTGATTCTCTGTCCAATATAGATTCATAGAATAAATTCTTTAGAAGTGCTAAAGTTTCAAACACACTTCTTTGAAGACATCTGACAAAAGTAGAAGCAGAAGATTAGCTTAACCTCTGGTGAGGATAACATGCACGAAAAAAATTCCAATTCTAAGCAAACATCTAGCTGCATAAACAGACAAATCAATTGAAATGACTCCAAATATTCATGTCTCTCCCTCATTTTTCTTAATTTACATTTATTACCCATAATGAAGGTAGTAACTCCAGTCTATCTTTCCCATTTATTTAGGGGAGGATGAGGCTTATGCTACTGGTGCCTATGGTTGCACAAGTAATTCTACCTCTCACAGTTTCTACCACAAGTTTCTAGGGCCTTTGATGGTGTATTTCAGGAAAACAAGTTAACCAACCCCACTTATGAAGCCCCTAGCTTCTATGCACATGAAATGCGGCAAATGCCTATTCCCGCAAACCCCAAATCACTTCGTCAATTAATAAATTCCTCATAAATTTAGTTCCTCATCTTTCACGTGTGATATTTGTTCACTTAGTATTCATCTCATATCTGATCAAAATCTCTCAGACTGTTGGCATTCAGAAAGTATAAAACATAAGAGACTTCTCGTCTTCTACACGAAGTAGTTCTGAGGCCTAAAAAATGCGCAACAATCATAAATCTGCAAGTGCAAAAGCATCTAAACTCTACCAACCACTATAGTTTCATCACAAATGACTCCATTTCTCTACTAGTTAAAATGAGGAATTGAGGATGTTGGCCAACTTTGGCAATCAATTTACCGAATCCACATGTACTCCTATATCCCCGATAACAGAACCTTCTGCTACTTGTACAAACTCCTTTTACTTAAAATGGCATGCAGACAAATACCCGCCACGATCTTACAATAAATTCAGTTTAGCATTTAGCGCACTGATGATGTCGTTTACCAACAACTATGAGCCAGCAATAACCATCAGGAGATTTAACAAATCTACTTATAGTATAGTAGCACGCTCAAATTTAAAACTAACATAGCTACATAGCATCTTGGTTGACCAAGCTTTGCACTGAGCTTGAGCCCTAATTACTGACTCAAAAACAAGCACTTTTCCATTATAATATTGCAATGCAATTTCACAGGCTAGCTGGTTCAAATGTCAGTAACAGTAAGTGTACCTAATTTCCAAGCTTACAATTATATAATTTTAATTGGAAATCTATAAAGTTATATTGGTTGATAAGCAACTCTTTTTGCTCTCAATTCCTTATCAGACAAGAATTTAATTTGCATTCTAGCATGTGCATAGCTCTTTCACTAATTTTTTGAATATCACTGTGCCACGCTGCAGCAGTATACACAAAATGGACCGAGCATTCACTCAAATTCCAACTTCGTCTCTAGCAGGCAACTTTATGAGGATGCACACAATCACTAGGTTCAAGTCTCAAAAGCAGTTAAGTTTGAACAGACAGCTACTAATTGTTATTTTGATTTGGTCTCGTGTGACCAAATCAACCATTCTTCTCTCAACAATAAAATTCTCAGTTGAGAGAATTCTGGGGAAGTAGGGTTGTTGAGAAAGTATCTCTTAGAGTCAGTTTTTTGAGGGGTGGAGATAATGGAGTAGCCTCTATATAAAGCTCAGTCTTCTCTTTGAGAAAACACAACATAGAAAATCCCCAACCCAATTACCAGAGCCCCCTCAAATATCCATTATGCTTCTCTTTTGTTTTCGTCCACTGGTATCAGAGCGTGGTTTCTACTCCGATCTTGATTTCTCTACTGAGCAAAAGCCCCATCAAAGCCAAAATTTACCCAAAAGCTTCTCTAATGTCTACTCCCTTCCTTGGGCTCGTTTTCCTATGATCTTCTTTCATTAAATATTTTTTTTTCTTTCCCGTAAAAGCTAAGTCATACAAAAGACTTGTCTTCAGAGTTGTTCTACCCAAAAATTTTTAAAAATATCTTTTGTTAGTGAGCTCACGTGAAGCTGTCCTTCATTCACCATTTAGCTTTATTTTTTTAAGAGACTTTGTCGTTTACTTTTGCCCCAAAGCCCCTGAACCTAAAGAGTTTTTCTTGAAAGAACCCTTCACCTTTTTCAACTACATGCATCTTTAAGTTTCCATCACCTGACAGCACTAAGCAACCAGTTCATCAACCAAAGAATCTTCTAAGTCCTTGGAGTTTCTGTTTTCTGGCGCTGCCCAACGCTAATTGCAGGTGCTCGATCATTTCATTACAAATCAATCAACTTTCAACGGTGCATCTTAGGAAGCTGCTTCTTCATTCAGCGCCTCTTAGCAACAATTTTTCTCGAATTGGAGTTTCCTTTCTCAACTCAAAACATACAATTCTTTTAATTTATTTATTTTAAATTAAAAAAACTAACATTATTCTTTTTTTTATATTTGTCTATTACATCAACCTTATACATTTTTTAAAATTAAAACTTTAGTTTTAATTCTCTACCAAATGGCTAGTAAGCTCGCTCTATCATGACTAGAAAAAATTGATAAATTTAATGGCAGTAACTATGACACACGGCATAGAAAAATAGGATATGCTCTTATTCATGACAACATCGATGGTATAATAGAAACCACTTCTCCAAACCTTACTGATAAATCTACAACTAATGAAAAGAAAATGTTTGAATAGTGGGTTCGAAAGGCAAAAAGCCTAATGCTCATGTTCATGGAAGATAACTCGATTAAAATTTTTGAAACTTACAATTTCCATGGACATGTGAAACGCTATAAAAGAAAAACACGACACCGCCTCTGAAGTTAACATTCAATTACTCTTACATAAATATAATTCTTATCGTATGCAAGAGGGAGACAATATCGTAGAGCATATTAATAAGATGATTGTCATGACTAAGGACTTGTCCACTGCTGGGACCGAAATCCCAGAAAGAATGCAAGTTCACAACTAAATTGAATAGTCTACCCTCTTCCCTTACTATGGCTGCTATCACATCAAGACTAAACCCTACCATTAAATCTGTCACTGATCTTTCTATGCATCTAGCGATAGAACATGACTTAATAGCCAATAGGAAAGAACCAGAACTGAACATAGTGTAGCAGAAGATGAATTATGTCCGCCAGAGGCATAATACTGGAAGTTATAAAAACCTTAGTTCTAGTAAACCACAATCGTGATGACCGAAATTACAGCAGTTCAAGAGAAAGAAAGTATCTCGTGGAGCATGCTACAATTGTAGAAAATTCGGGCATTTTAGGCCCACTTCCCCACAAGGTGAAAAATAGGACAATAAGAGAGGCTATAAGCATTTGGAACAAGGGGATACTAGCAAAAAAGAATTCATCGATATGACGGAATGCAATGTTATGATGACAGACATCAGCGGTTGGTGGATCGACTCCTGTGCGACTAGACATATCGCAAAGAGCAAGAGTGGAGTCACAAAATTCACCGAGCTAAAGAAAGGAAAACAGAGGATCTATATGTGAAACAATACCTATCTCGATGTAAAAAGGTATTAGTTCGTATAGATTGGATCTTGACGATAGTGTTCTTATCCTTAAAGATGTGTTCTATACGTCAGGAATTTAGCACAATCTGATATCTGTTCTCAGCTTGATGAAGAAAGGACTGGAAGTTAGGCTCTACAATAATCGGGTTTCTATAGGCAAAAATAATAAAATGTATGCCATGAAAAAATATGTGCCCGAGCATGAATTATGCATTCTTTCAGTAGTTTGTAATAATTCTGATAATAAAATTTTTAATTTGAACTACTTGTCATGTTATATTTCTGAGTCTGAATTATCGCATTCTAGACTAGGACATGCTAGTATGTCAAAAATAAAAGAAATTATCAGAATGAACTTATTACATGCACTATCTAATATTCAATTGCCACCATGTGAACATTGTTTAACTGATAAAATGACCAGAAAACCTTTTATTGGCGAACAAAGAGCCAATGAACTTTTAGGGTTGATACACTCGAATATTTATGGTCCTCTAAGTGTCAAAACTCATAGTAATAAAGAATATTTTATTATTTTTATAGATGACTATTCCAAGTTTGTACACGTCTATCTTATATCTAGAAAATTAGAAGCTTGTGACTGCTTTAAGAGAGATAAGACCGAAGTTGAAAACCAACTTGGAATGAAAATTAAAATTTTGAGAACTGATAGAGGTGTGAAATATAACTCTAAAGAATTTAAGAGTTATTGTATTCAACATGGAATTAAAAGACATACAACAATGCCGTATACACCACAATAGAATAGTGTTGCTAAAAGAAAGAACAGAACATTACTGAATGTAGTTAGATGCATGTTGTCTCATTCTGGTCTCTCTAAAAATTTTTACAGAGAAGCATTGTTAACCGCAAACTACATTTTAAATAGAATTCCTACTAAGTCAGTTGTATCTACACCTTTTAAGTTATAGAATGAGAGGAAACCTAATCTGAGTCGTCTCAGGAAATGAGAAACTATAGCCCATGTTCTCATTCCATACCAACGTAGAGATAAGTTGGACTTTAAAACATTAAAGTGTAGATTCATAGGGTATCAGAAAAATCAAAAGGTTATAAGTTTTATAATAAAAAAAAGGGGTCATTGAAAGCAGATATACTATATTTTTAGAGAATCTAGAGGAAGAGTAATAAGTTGGAGAGGAAACAAAACCACTAACTGTAATAGATGATGATTATTATAGTGTTGTTCCCACTAATGACCCAGATATTATGAATGAACCTAACCTTGAAAATGATAAAATACCTATAAAAAATAATGTACCTCATCAACCAGTTGTAGGCAACAAAAGGCCAAGAACACAATCTTCATGAATGGACGATTACTATTTGTATTCATGTGAGTCATCTTGTTTCTCGGTAGGAAGAACACGATCTCTTAATCTTCTTTGATGCGATAAAATCGCATGAATCAGTTTTATGGCTAGAATCCTAAGAGAAGAACTTGATTCTATAGAGAAAAAAGGTATGAGAGTTATGTGATCTACCAATAGAAAAGCTATAGGATATAAATTGGTGCTTAAAATAAAATACCGTGTTGATGGATCTATTGATAAATTTAAAGCGTTGTTAATTGTCAAAGGTTATAACTAGAAGGTGAGAATAGATTTTTATAAAACGTACTCTCCTGTAATTAAATTTGCATCAATTAAAATTATTTTAGCTATCGTTGCATATCTTGATTTGGAGTTATTCCAAATAGATGTTAAAATTGCATTCCTTAACGGAGAGTTAAATGAAGCTATAAATATGCAACAACCTGAAGATTTTCAAGTAAAAGGATAGGAACATAAAGTTACAAATTAATAAAATCTCTATATGATTTAAAACAGTCGTCTAGATAGTGTCATCTCAAATTTCATGATGTAGTCACCAAATTTGATTTTGTTCAAAATAAATTAGATAATTTTGTATATGTCTTGAAAAGTAAGAGCAACTTTACTATATTATCTAGCAACTTTACTATATTATCCTTACATATGGATGATATATTGCTCGCCGGAAATAACATGGAAATGTTAAATAAAACCAAGGCTGATCTCAACAAAAAGTTTGAGATGAAAGACATGGATAATGCATCATATATCCTTGGAATTCAAATAATTTGAGATAGAAAGTCTAAAATGCTAAATTTAAACTAAAAAAAGTATTTAAGATCAGTTCTCAAAAGATTCAGAAAGGAGAATTCCAATCCGATACCAACTCCATTGGTCATGAAAAAAAGATCGTGTAAAGAACAAAACCCTAGAGAGGAGCAAAAGCCATTAGATGTTCTTTATGCTCAAGCAATTAGAAGCTTGATGTATGCAGTGTTATGCACCGGGCTTGATATAGCTTATGTTGTAAGTCTAGTCAGTTGATATCAAAATAATCCAGGACCGGCATAATGGGAAGCTGTTAAAATAATTATGAAGTATGTCAGAGTTACATTAACTCATAGATTGGTTTATCAAGCCGATTCGCTTGGGTTACTTCAATGTTGATTTCGGAGGTGATAAAGATGATGGAAAGTCTAATTTGGGACACTTGTTCATCTTTAGAGGAGATGTTTCTTGGAGTAGCAAGAAACAATGGTTTGTTGCTAGATACACATGTTGTCCGGATAAGACGATTTTTGATTGATCTAGATCTCAATTTGTTAGAAGAACCTATTGATATTTATTGTGATAATCAATCAGCGATTAGCTTGATCAATAGTGGCGCGAATAGCTTCAAAGAAAAACACATCGAGATCCAATATCACTATATTCGAGATATTGTAGAAAAGGAAGAAGTTAAAATGACTCATATCCCTACTACAGATATAATTGTTGATCCTTAGATAAAAGGAGTACTAACAGAATCTTTTATTAAACATATAAGTTTGATGGGACTTAGAAATAAATAAGTCCAAGTAAAATTTCATAAATAATGAAATAAAAGTTACTCTCTACGAATAGTAGGAGTAATGATAAGTAGAAACATGGATCTCATAGAAAATGGGAGTCGCATCACTTGGTTAATTTGGTCAAGTGGGAGATGTTATTTTGACTTGGTCTTGTGTGACCAAATCAATCATTCTCCTCTCAACAATAAAATTCTCAGTTGAGAGAATTGTGGGGAAGTGGGGTTGTTGAGAGAGCATCTCTCAGAGGTAGTTTTTGAGGGGGTGGAAATAATGGGGTAGCCTTTATATAAAGCTCAGTCTTCGCTTTGAGAAAACACAACACAGAAAATCCCCAATCCCATTACCGGAGCCCCCCTCAAATATCCATTATACTTCTCTTTCGTTTTCGTCCGCTACCTGTAGTGCATGATTGTTTCATCTAATCTCCCTTTATGTTCTACGGCAATGTGGTTTTCCCCTTATTTCCAAAAAATTGTCAACTATCATTTTTCACTACGAAAAGGAAACCATGACCGTTTCTGGGCACACCTTTCTGCGACATGCCTTGCAGGTTTTATGCATCCTAATAAATGATCACAAGCTTAACCATACATTTACTTTCCAACTCTTATTGTCCACTGCACAAAACCTTTGATTATTATAGCCAAATAAATCTTTGGTTATTAAACTCTGTCAACATAAGATGCCTATCATCTACCTATCAGCATCAAGCCTAAAACAATGCCTCCTACACGGAAACCCGCATCCATGTAAACCAAAAACAAGGAGAAACTAACACCACAACAGGATGTTTTTTGCTAAAATGATTATTGTCAACTGATTTACCCAAAAAAAAAAAAATCTTTTCTTTGAGGCAATTTTGATAGGGTTATCCTTGCTACCTTAAACAGCCACCTGTACCTTGAATTGCCTTTCACTTCTGAAACGATAACTAAAATCATAAACCACAAAAAGTTACCTTAAAATCAGTGAGATCAGGAACAATATAGCGAGGCAATTTCTCATCCTGCAACACGTAGCCACCTGTATTTCAACAGTTTTCATCGATCAACAGTTATCATTCATTTAAAATACAATTTTTTCGTCATTAAATAAAAATAACGGAGGGGGGAAAAGATGACCTTTGCGAGTGTGGAAACCAGTGGACTTGCAGTTCTTCCCTTTGTAGTAATCTCGAGGAGCTCTCTTGGAAGAGAGTATGCTCAGGGATGAGGTTCTCTTCCTCCTCATCGCCCGCCCTAACCCTAATATCAACCCCAGCGGCATTTTCTCCGGTGAGAACGAAACGAAACCGTAGCGATCGAGGGAGGAGGGGGAGGAGGAGAAAAGGGCTTAAGGGAATCACGTGATGCCCACGTGTTTGAACAGAACAACATCGGGTGCTGTTTGGCCCACACTCAAAATAGGTCCATTTTTAGACTTCGCTCCGAAGAAAACCCTAGTGATAATATTTCTCGTAAAAAGGGGCTGGTCATAACTTTTCCCTCGAGAGAAGTTGATCTATTTCTTCAGTCCAAATTTCATTTGACCCCCCGAAATCTCTTTCCGAGCTGTTGCAATGGATTCGTATGATTTCAGGAATCGGGCGTCTCCGATGTACAGCAGGCCAGGGGCCGTCTCCGGCGGCGGCGCCTCCATGTACCCGAGGGTGGGGCAGGCCGGTCATGTGGGCCCGCCTCCTGCTCGCCAGGCTCCATACCCTCAGCCTCACCCTGGGTCCGCTCCTCCAAGTAAGTAATTATCTGAACCTTTTAAATTTCTTTTCTAATCAATTTAACTTTTTTATCAAATCGATTTGAATTTTGTAGAAGCCCTAGAGTTTTTTTTTTTGTTTTTTTATGTACGCAGCGATTTTGAAGATTTCGATGATCCAAGTTATTTTCTTTAGGAAATCTACAAGACATTCAGAAACCCTAGACTGCTGGATCTTTGAATTATCTGTAGCAAGTTTACTGTTTTTCCAAAGCAATTGACCATGAAATTGGGAGATTTTATGAGGAAATGATGTGTTATTTATATGTACTTGGTTTCCCCTTTTGAAATAGGCAAATAACTGATGAAATATGAACCTATGGTCGACGTATAGATTGGAACATGTTTTTGCTATCAAGCAAATTCGAAATAAGCATTCTCGCTGGAAATTTATGCAAGTTGTCGCGGGGTATGAGAATGTGGAGCATACATGATGCATCTGCGAGAAACTTTATCAGCGTTGCACATGCGAATTTAATAATTTGATTGCAATCTTTTTAGCAAGTAAATAGAAAATCCTTCTAAACAACCTTATGAAAACCGAGTAATTTGATAGATCTTTTAGGATCTTCTTTTAGGAGTAAGGTCGTGAGATTGGCATGTAAGCTAACGCAACTGTAAATTGAATTCCCGAAGGTTTGCATTATAGCGTAGTAGAGATAAAGATAGAGATAGTTATAGATGTCTATTCTGATGGTTAGCTGGTCATTTCTGCATTCGACTTTAAACCTCATGGTTGATACCACCCTTAGGTCTACTTGTCCGTTTCTTATTGCTTTTTCCCCCTGAATTTTTCATGATTAGAAACTTAATATGTTTGTATGTGTTATTTTGCAGCGGGATTGGGTATTCGAGTTGTGATAAAGCCAGAATACAGGATAACCCCGCCAGTAAGATCTGTTTTCACTGGTTACACATCCGTTTCATTCTTCCTTTTCATCTAAACATAACTTTTTCCCCCACATTTTTGGAAGTTTCAAGGCTTACACAGTTACTGAAATCTTATGAATCCGTTCCGGTTGTTATCTGGTCATCTTATCCAACAAACTATCCTCCATAGTGCCAGCGGAGCACAGTTTTAATTTTAATTCTTACATATGTTTTCAGTTTGGAAAGTTCACCTACAATGCCCCCACTTTAAGAAAAAGGGGGAAAAAGAAAAAAAAAGAAACTATCCAGTGCCCCCTTACAAAGAATATCATTTTTTATATTCCAAGAGAATTAATATGTATTTCCATTATATATGTTTCCTTTTGTGAGAAAGAAAGTAGATGATAAAAAGTTATCACAATCTAGAGAATGGTAGGAATGAAGGAAATACTTTCTGTGTGGTCCATCTTTTAGAAAGGTTTTCGAGCTTATTTGTGGTAAATGTCTCTAGCTCATTAAATTTTATTATATAAGTCTTCAAGTCCATTTTCTATTGTAGAGGTCTTTTTGGGAAATCCTGGTACTCCAATTGCGGATGGTGTAATGTTAATTATGTGGTAAAGCCACTTTCAAGAGTATAGACCAGTACAAACTTGGCAATTTATTTTCTATGAAATGTTAACATATCAGGATCCTTAATGATGCATATTTGCCTATGGTTTGTACATCCTGCAATTCACAATCTTTTGGCACCTAAAATTATGTCCTCTTGCATGCTTTGCGTGTTTATTCCTCTTTTGTGTTATATAACATGATCAACTTAGAGCTCTTTGTATCATTCTTGACCATCAGTGCTGACATGAATTTTCGAAACCATAGTTTTCATCTCATTTTAGTCAAGAAACTCATCCTTCCTATATTTTCGTATTTCATGTATATTTCTCATAACTATCGAAATTTTCAGCCTCCACTGGCACCACAAACGGCAGAGGTTCCTCGGAGCACATTCCATTATGACTTTGACTTTGAGAAGAAGATATTAGCTGAGGCAGAGAAAGGGACCCAGAACTGGAGTAGGATTGCGGCAGAAACCCAGTCAACGAAAATTGCACCTTCAACTTCTTCTACGGTACAATTTTTGGTTGCTGTCTTTTCCCTATCAAAAAAGATGAACTGCATGTTCTTCAGGAATTCTAACCTAAGTTTACAGCCGTACACACGCACTCAAAACATCATAACTTTTTTATATGAATTTTAACTTTTTCAATAACCCCCTGGAATTTTTTAAATCTCTCCTCTCTTTTTCTCCTCTCCCTCTTCTCTTCTGCTGCTTTACTCCATTTCGCTGCTGCTGTGCCTTGCTATCTCTCCTCTTCTGCACCTATTTTCTGCTTCTTATGCGCCCTCTTATGATCCTCTTTTATTTTTCTTGGGTATTTTTCAATTTATTAAGTTTGAAAAGAAAAATGCTTAAGCACCATCTAATGCTTTGGCTGTTATTCACCATCAATCATTCTGATTGTTTAGCAGTGTCCATTGCTGGTAGGGAGCATACAACATCAATTATTTCCATGATATCCCATTCAGGTTCTCCATAAATTTGCTTGTTTCATATTTTCCTGAGAGGATACTAAGAATTTCAGTCTTTTTCAGAGCTGGATAAGTTCATTTCGGTATATTGATATTACAAGTGTTTTTCATATTTATGATTTTAACTAAAAAGTACTTGGTGTATATTTACTCCTTGTTATCGTTACTACCTGATAGAATCACAGTAGGCAGGTTTTGCTTGTTCTTTCACTAGAGTTAGCTTCGCAAGTAAAAGTATTTGCAGTACAAACATATATTTTTGAGCGACGTCTTACGATCTGAATTTTTATATTTCTGAAGGAACCTGTGGGTGATCCAATAGTGAACAAATATGTGGCCTCAGGGCTTCCACGAGAAGCTGTATCACTGGCAGTCCACAACTACGGTGATAATCCAATTAAGGTACTCCACAATTCGCAACAACAGTTCTCATGATGAACTTGTATTTCAGATTACTAAAGCAAGGATATGTATATATTTCTTCAGGTAAGGGAATTTGTGAAAGGCTATAATCTTCTCCGAGAAATGGGTTTCTCATCAAAAAATGTGGCTGAAGCACTGGCCATGTATGATAATGACACTGACAAGGCTCTGGCATATTTTCTAAACAGCTCACAGTGACTTTGTACACACTGTATCTTTAGTTGATTCTGTTATTCCTTTGTAATATACAAGCAAGTTTGTTATGTTTCAACACTTTTTGCGTGCATAGTACAATAGGACCATCGTTTTTCTGGAGCTTTTTTCGTTGAACAAATAGTTGATCTCGATACTTAATACTTGTTAACGGAGGGGAAGAATGGGTAAACAAATGATTGTTTATTACTCAGTGTTGCCATAATTTGTAAATTACTTTCTCCCTTCTCTGTGGTAATTTGCAAGGTTATTTGTGAGATGTTGTAATGGGCTATGTTCTTGTTTCCAAGGGCATATTTTTGGATAGCGCATGAAATTTTCGTAGGTGTGGATTAACTAAAATCTTTCTGTTGGCTCTAGCTTTGTAAAATTGTGGTTCTTCGATCTTAAGATGCATGACTAACATTCAAACAATTTTCTAATTAATTGTCATGCAACTATGTGAGAACACTTGGTGCGATCAGGATTTCTGTTTAGCTGCTTAATTGCCCTACAACTCCATGGCTACATGACAAGCTACAAAGTCTAATTTCTTGAAGATGCAGACGCTACATTAAAAAAATCGCAATAACATAACCTTGATTAAATAGAGTAAAGAATGATTCTATACAACAATTCCCTCGGGAGTTTCAAATTGGTCCCTCTCAAGGAAAGAATAGTAATCTGTTGGTGTGATAATACAAGGCAGATTTAAAGTAGGTCATGGGTAATTCCCTTCAGCTTCAACAAACGTCACGCAGTAGAAACCCATATCCCCTATAGGTGTAAACGCCAGTGCTTCATCAATTCTTTCAGTCACATTCTAATGAAGCTTCAATAAATAGCAGGGATTCCAAATACAGGCTTAAAAACCACCGCCTTCAACTGCGGAAACCCTTCAAAGATATCCTCGAGAAACATTCCAACCATTTACTATGCACATCATCACACAGCTGCACATAGGGCTCCTGAAAGCATGTCAAAAACTAAGCAAAATGAGGAATTGGGGGAAATTAACTTAATTCTGTAATCTGCATCAGAGTATAAATCTGGAGGTTTTGATGAATTTGTCATGTTAAGAAGCCATTTTCTAATCCTTGGTATATTATTGTTGCATTTCAAGTTTATAGGAAAGTAGATGGAGGGAGGGAGGGAGGGAGAGAGAGAGAGAGAGAGAGAGAGAGAGAGAGAGAAATGAGGAAAAGGA
>NC_033798.1:109981347-109982038 GCF_001876935.1 Asparagus officinalis | reverse complement strand
TCAAGGATATTATTTTCTGGTAATCTTTTTTCTCACTTTTCTTTCAGATAATGAAATAAAGAAGTGCATTACAAGAAAGTGGCTGCTGAGAAAGAATGTGGAAGGAATATGAAAAAAACCTGAAGACCATGATGAGCAGCATAATTTCCCTTCGTGTATGTGTTTTACATCAAGTCCAATAAACCATGAGCCAACACTAACATCATCATGGGCATAAGTTCGAAGAATAGCTCTGTCACAAGACATGAAATATAATGGTTCAAATGGAATCTTTTGGCGTTCTAACTTTGCAACTGCCAAGTAACAATATTTGCTCACCTATTTATGGAAACAAACTGAGCCAGGGCTCTGGATATGACAAAAATCTCTCCAGAAGCATGTCGGAAGTACCTAAAATACAGAGGATTTAAAAGTAGTGAGGATAACACCAAATCAAAAGGGGAAAATAATTAAAAACTAACTGTTAACAATATGCTTCCATGTTCTGTGCACAAAAATGCTACTGCCTTTGCATGACAGTATTAATGCATCGTACAAGCCACAGTCATCCAAAAACTTGGTGATGCTTAAGCTTAACATAGGCAACAAAAGGAACCATAACGAATTAATCACAATTTATTCACGAGAACTTGCACAAGCATTTTCATGCTCGCAAATGAACAAAGTACTCAAAGAAATCGTGAATTTTGAG